>NC_136265.1:161490827-161813327 GCF_964187855.1 Myxine glutinosa | reverse complement strand
CATAACTAATGTTCTAAGGTGGCCTATGTGTTGCATGTGGACTAACTATGGGGGCAAACCTTTAATGATCATATATGTACATTCTCAGAACCGCAACACTATATATATATATATATATATATATATATATATATATATATATATATATATATATATAAATCCACACGAAGGTGGATACTTTGAGACCTGGGAGGGCTCCATACCACCTTCTGAAATCCGCATATGGAGACAACCAGCAACACATGCACGCGCACGCACACACACGCGCACACACACACACACCCACACCCACACACATACACACACACTTTATTCAAATTTTCTCTGACGTTTTTGGAACACGGGTAGCAAGGGTTGCAACAAAAACCCAAAAGAGAGCCCAAATCTATCGCGGTCGGTATATGCCCGAAGAAACGTATGGGTGAGTGGACAAGCGGCGGGGCTCCGGGGATAGTGGGGCTTGCTCTCATTAGATGGGCAGATACGAGCACAACATTGCACCTGTTTGTCTCACTTCGCAATTGCTGCCAGAACGGAGGCATTAACCGTTCGAGCTGTTCCAAGGTGCTGGCCGCTCGAATGCGCTGCGTGGGCTAGTTTTCTAACGTTTATTGCCATCACTTGAATAATCACACTGGGTTTGTCCAATTCACAGTCGCCGCAGCTTGTAATTTGCACGTCCATTTTATTACTAATAGCCTGTTGTTCGACTATTTTCCTCCCCTTTATTATTCTTCAGGGCCTTTCTTGGGTACTTTGTTACAGCTGAAAATGCATTACTGATCAAGGAATTGGGTGCCGGACGCATGAGTGGGCGAGAGCTGCGTTCCCATATTAGTTCGAAAAATTGAGTAATGAGTGTGCAAGCACTCGCCACTCGGTATTACATCACTTGCCTGTAAGACTCAACCTTTTCATCCAAACCTCCCGATTAGTTCTGTGTTTGTCTCCCTCGTTTATGTCTTCTTTCAACACAGCTGTTCAGTAATGCGCAGCCAAATGGCGAGCTTAACGGATCCATTTGGTATCATAATGCCACCGGAGATCCCACGGTGCTTGGTTGGCTTTGCAGTTTTAAGGCGCATTTGTACTAAAATTAGAAATTTAGGTCAATCCTTTGCAGATTTCAAATCACAGCTTTGCATGAAAATGCTTCAGGGGGAGCCACAGTCTACCTGTATACCTGCCAGGTAGTTAGATTTTGTCTTTTGCTTGATGAGGTCAGTGTGCTTCTTTGGTTAAATTTAATATTTGACGTGACTGCAAACCTCCTGTCGTGATCAGCAGGGCAGAAACAATGTGTTTGCGTGGTGGGCGACACTTGTTGCCGGCAGGTCGTGCAGCAAGCGCTGTGATGGGACTCAATCTGTGCCCTGCCTCATGAAGCTAGGGGGTTCGATAGCGAGTCTGCCAAATGTCAGGTCCCCCTTACACTCTGGTCTGCCAACTCTCAGCCCCCCCCCTCCAACTAGGGTCTGCTAAATCTCAGGCCCCCCTCACACTAGGGACTCCCAAATCTCAGACGCCCCCCCCCCCCCCTTCCACTCAGGTCCGCCAAATCTCAGGCTCCCATTCCACTCAGATCAGCCAAATCTTAAGCCCTCCTCCATGTGCGTGCGTTTGTGTCCTCGATGGGTTAGCATCGGCAAAACCCATCAAGTAACGGGCACCTCCCCTTTCCCCCACCAAAGCCACACACAAAGCTGTTGTATTCGGTACGTTACTCGATCTCATGGATATCAGTTCCCTGCAGGCATAACATGGCACAAAGGGAGTTGCCAAATCCCAGAACTTCACTCTCAGAATGACGAGGTCAGAGAAACCCAGCAGGCTGCCAGACCAGGCCTCATCACAGATGATCGAAGCAACCTCAGGCGTACATACACGACAATACTCCCCACCAAAGCCGCCGTGCACTCCGAAGTCACTGCATATGGCACAAATCCTCGATCCCACCTTTCTGTATGAGATCCTCAAATGACGGAGCTCGACAGGAAGAGGTCCATCAAAGCCCGGGCCCTCCCACCCGGCAGCACGGGGCCCACAAGTTCAACCAAGCTCCCCAACCAGGCAATCCAAACGCACATAATACAGCGTGACACCAACCATCCCGTGCACATATATTCCCATCAAGGATGCTGTTTTTGGGTCAGTCTTCACGGTCTTCAAAAATTATGTATTTGACAGTCCCTGGTCCTCTCCGTCCCAGGTTGATTAGAGGGAGGCAGCACGACTAGCAAGTCATGCCGCCTCCCTCGCCACCGCCATCTTTGTGTGTGTGTGTGTGTGTGTGTGTGTGTGTGTGTGTGTGTGTGTGTGTGTGTGTGTGTGCATGCGTGCGTGCGTGTAATCACGATTCATGTGCATGTCCAATCATAACCAGGCATGAGTGTGTATGTATAATTTGGGATTCATGTATGTGTGCGAGGGTATGCACCACCACCACCAGTTGTCACCTCCGCTTGTGAGTCGAACGGAGTTGTCCCTGGTCCCAAAGCATCGATCTTCACCCTCACAAAGAACCACGACTCATGGACCAAGCCATCTCCTTATCCGTGCTGTGCTACCCCCACCGTCCCTTATGCCCCCATTCCACTTATGCCGATTGGCCCCGATTAGCCCCGATCCCCAGGTCGGGAGCGATCGGGACACTTTGGGAAAAAACTGGTCATCTACGCTGTATCTACGTCCTAAGTACGCTCCGATTACGATCACTACGCTGTAACCACGCTCATCGTGGGTAGATCGGGTCCCTGAAGATCCGATCGAAGCCGTTTAGAGCCGCTGTGTTCCCGCTCGCGTACGCTGTAACCACGCTGCATTCGCGATTGCCGCCGCTCTGACACGATGCATTCCCGATCGCCGCCGATCTAAAACTGATCCAACGCCGATGCTGCCGATCTATTGCCGTTTCAACTACGTCATTCCCGACCAAACCGATCTAACTACGCTCTATTCCCATCTTTAAGCCGACTAAAAAGCAGATTTCAGGTCCCGATCCGTATAAATAGGGCCCGATTTGCTTGCCGATCATCAGTATCGTCGAAGACAGCCATGGATCAACATCAGAGAAATGGCCGTCTGCAGCTCGCTCTACTTCTCCAACAATATGCAATTAATGAAAGAAGAGCTGCTCAAGTGAGAAGAATGAGAAGAAGAAGAAGAGCCCCTCAGTTCTGGGTCTGGCCATGGTTGACAGAAGAAAGAAGATTGCAGTTTGGGCACTACGACCGCTTGATGAATGAACTGAGGCTGGAGGACATCAACTCTTTCCAGAACTTTGTGAGGATGCCACCTGCTCTCTTTGATGAAATCCTCCACAGAATCACCCCCAGAATTGAGAAAGAAGATACCAGGCTGAGAAAGGCCCTACAACCTGGAATGAAGCTCGCCATCACCCTGAGGCATCTGGCTACAGGAGACCTCTACCCAACTCTCTCCTACGACTTCAGGGTCAGCAGAAACACCATCGTCAAGTTCATTCCGGAGGTGTGTCAAGCCATCGTTGCAGAGTTCAAAGAAGAAATGGTGAAGTGCCCTACCACCCCAGAAGAATGGACAGAAGTCGCTGATTATTTCGAAAGTAAATGGAACATCCCTCATGTGCTCGGAGCTCTTGATGGCAAACACGTCGCCCTCAGATGCGCACCTAACTCAGGCAGCCTCTACCACAACTACAAGGGCTTCTTCTCGATCGTGTTGATGGCACTGGTGGACACCGACTATAAGTTCTTGTGGGTGGATGTTGGTGGAATGGGACACATGTCAGATGCTCAGATTTTCAATGCTTCGGAGCTCAAAGAGTGCATAGAGAATGAAACCATTGGATTCCCCGACCCCCTGGCCATGCGGAACGATGATGAAGAGATGCCATTCTTCATCCTTGGAGATGATGCCTTTGCTCTCCGCACCTACTTGATGAAACCCTATGCCAGACGTGGACTCTCTCCTGAACAACTCGTCTACAACTACCGCATCTCAAGGGGTCGACGAGTGGTGGAGAACGCCTTTGGCATCTTGGCAAACCGTTGGCAATGCTTGCTCAAGACACTACAACAGTATCCTGAGGTGGTGCGTGACCTGGTCGAAACTGCTATCTGTCTGCACAACATGCTCCGCATCCGGTTCCCAAGTATTCAGCATGCCGAGGTGGACCAGGAGGATTATCGACACAACATCATCCCTGGTGAATGGAGAGATCAAGCCAACATGTTAGAGGTGGAGCAGGCAGTTCGAGGTAACAGGGACAGTGTAGAGGCCAAGCGTCAGAGGGAGGTACTGAGACTATTTTAACAGCCCTGCTGGTGCAGTTCCATGGCAGGAGAGGATGGTGAGACATCATTAGAGACACTATGGGAAGGAGTTGAAAGACATTTTGGAGGACATTGTTGTATTGTTATGTATTGCATTGATAATGATTTCTATTGATATTCATGTGACAATAAACATTATGAAACTTGATATTCAATTTTTGCCTTGTGTTGGTTGGAAAGGGAGAAGTTATTATTGCTGGGTTGAGGGGATGAAAATGCATTGCAAAATGAAAGGTCTTCAAAATAAAAGCTAAAAATTTGACAAGTTTTTGCTGGGTAGAGGGGATCAAAGTTTGCATTCACTTAATTAAAAGGTCATAAAATTAAAAGCGGTAAAATTGATCATTAATAATATTTGTTTAACTTGTACCGCTTTTAATTTTAGACCATGGGGTTATTGGGCAATGCAATTTGGCTCATGCAGTTATCAATTCCACTTAACAACGTTGACAAAAAGTGTCGTGTCGAAATACTTGATCGGGTGAGGCTGATGCAATCCGGACCGATTTATATACAGCGGCTTTGATCGGCATTGGAGCGGGACGGATAGGTAACGATCGTCGTCGAAACGGCACAAGATAATCCTCCCGCTGCAACGACGCTGTAATCACGATCAGGCCGTTCTAACTACGATCAAGCCGTTCTAACTACGATCATTCCGATGGACTACGTTGCATTCACGCTGTAATCACGATCAGTCCCGCTATTTCAGATCGGGATGGAAATTTTAAACATGTTTAAAAAATCGCCCCGATCTATTTTTTTGTCCCGATCGACAAAGATCGAAGACGTTCCGTTTACGATCATGCCGATTGATCCCGTTCCAAATAGGATCGTTCCCGTTGTGCAGATCGGGGTCGATCGGCATAAGTGGAATGGGGGTATGAAGGGGCAACAATGTCGATCTACACGACCTCCCGTGTGACAACCGGGGTATGCCAGGATACATCCGATCTCCACATGTGGTCCCACCTTAGTTCGTTCTCGGTCACTTCCTTCTTGGTCTCATCCTTTCTTGGTGGGATAGAGTTGGCAAAACTCAACATTAAGCCACAAGGCAAGGCCACGTCCCAAGCTCATGTCGATCGTCACGACTCCATATGGGCAGCCCTCTGCCTCACCGAAGCTACCGCCCTCGGCTCGGTTTCTCCCATTAAAGTCGTTGAATTCGGCACGATCCTCAATCCCACTGAAATTTGGCCACTCTCGTCCTCAGCGGGTGCAATTCGGTAATAGTTTGGGAATTCGTTCTCTGGAGGATGGGGTCAACAAATCCTGCCAAGCTGAGGAGCCAGGCCACGTCACAAACGCATCTGCGATGTGGCCTAAACCTGCAGCTTGGCAGGGTGTGTGTGTGTGTGTGTGTGTGTGTGTGTGTGTGTGTGTGTGTGTGTGTGTGTGTGTGTCGTTGATTGTTATCTCCATTTGCGGATTTGCGGGTTGTGCAGGGAGCTGGAACGGAGTCCTCCCAGGAGCCAAAGTATCCACCTCCTCTTCTGTAAGGGATCACGGTTCATGGACCAAGCTGTTCAACCTTTTCAGAGTTTTGGTCTTTTCAGGATCGTCACCGAACCCCGGATTGCCTCCAGTTGTAGTTCATTTGTGGTGATATTCCCGGGGATGGTTTTCAAAATCTCAGTGAGGTTCTTCTTTATCATTCCTGTTGCTTTATCATCCCTGTTGCATTCCTGATAGGCAAGAGTTTGTAATTTGTAATTTGTTCAGGTAATTCAGGTAATGTAAATTACCGAAATTCAGGTTCAGGTAATATAAATAAATTTGTAATTTGACGATAACTCACTTACTCTTCGCAAAGGACACCATGGGATCTTTAACGCCAAATGACCTATGACTAATGCTGCCAGCAAGATACTTTGGCTTAATGTCCTTCCAATGGAGGAGCGACACATTGATGCATCAACCTGCATGTGAAACAGCAGTGTGACGGTTTATATCATAGGGTCTTGATAATCCACACAAATTGGACATCGTTGTCACAAATTGGACACAAATCGGACATGTCAACACAGCCAGCTTGACATCGTTTTTAAAGGATGTTGCGATTCATGTAGAACTTCGTTCTGGCATGATACCAGAATGGCAATTTTACTCAGATCCATCCAACACTGTCGAGAAATCAAACCAGTGTAAGTCAATATTCTAGTCCCTGACAAATTTACTTGGGTATAATGCAAAAGTAGTCTCACTCGTGAAGGCTTCATATGTCTATCTGCATTGGTGGACAGGTAGAAAAATGGATGAAATCAACAGGAAGCTGATCGAGTTATGCTAACCGCCATGGGAAGGCAAGGAGAAACTTTAGCCCTTCGTCGGAACAAAAGAGCAAAGGGTTAACGTCCGAAACCTCAGCATAACCTCACTTCCTATAGTGGTTGGCATACCTGAACCAACATCCTGTTAATTCCATCCATTAGTTTACCAGTGTATAGTCTGGGATAGCCCACATTATATCTCGGGTATATTCTGGGCCCGGCCATTTTATAAATTCAGGTACAATCTAGGTGGGATAAAATAAATATATACCGTACTTCCCTCTCCCCCAGCACAGATTATGGTGGAAGTTATTAAAATTAGAGATCTGAGGATAAAGGTTTGGCTAACGCAGACTACACACAAGGCCCAATGTGGGCTATCCCAGACTATACCCACAGTACTGTATATACTAGTGGTTGTTCCACCAGGAACCAGAGATATCAGAAGTGAGCATGGAACCCAAAAGAACCAACAGCAGGACAGTTGTCCAATAATATAAGCCTTTTGTAGAGTGCGTGCACGATCCTATATTCATCGTTGGCACAGTAGGACCCCCCCCCCGCCCCCCTACCTCCCCCCCAAAAAATAGGGGAGGGGGTAGGAGAGATATTTATTTTGAAGTCATTTTGTTTGAAGTTCAACTTGCTATAGTTAGATGACAAATGCCATCTCGTCTCGTAGTTGAATGGAAACAAATGCTATCCCAATCATTTTTACTTCCCATTAAAATAATTGCTCTTTCTAAGGCGTGGGCAACGGTTTCCCATCCTGAGAAACTTTCTCCAAAGGGCATGATGGCATAACGTTCGTATCAACAGAGGAAACAAGATTAGGGTCACCTCAAAAATAAATGGCCACCTGCAAAAAAGGAAAGTTTGGGGCTCTACGAATAGAAAGCGAGCCACGCTTACACATGAACTATTACCGAGGTGTTGGACGAGATCAAAGATGTGGGTGCTACCACACCCACCTTGGCACGATGGTGGTCATCTTTCTCTAAGCCATCAACACACAGAAGGTCTTTTGCGACTCCAATGCATGGCAGGTCCACAAGCACGCCAAGATGACAAGCCAATCCAAAACCTGCACGACACGCAGCAACAATTCACCGGGCATGCATTGGCAGTCACCACTCATCCACCCTGTCCTTTGGCACATAACCACCACTTTCTCAAACGAACCTATCCCTCAACAATCGCCCGTGTTACCTTTTGGGCCTCCACAACCAGTTGCCCGAAACTTCAATCCTCATCAATCAGACTCACCAGCATCGAGCCCCCTCTCGGTTTAACTGTCGTAGATGGATTCGCTTATTTCCTAGAGTAGGCAGAAGAGCATTGCATCGTCCTGGATTTTTGTATCTCACCTGGTTTTATGGATAACCGAGCTCAATAAATATCTGCCTTAACATTTATCAGTGTGCAAGAGGTAGGTGTACACGTTTTAGTAAACCTAAAGATGCTCGTCATAGACAAATGAGTAATACATTCAGTCTATTATTCTGGTAACATGACAGCTCCAATGCTCCATCATCACTGATGAAAACAAAAAGAAGGGGGCAATCTGCGGAGCAGGAGAAATCGAATGATCCCGGAGGTGAAGTTTCTATGATTCATTACTCCAGGATACTCATCAAAGCGTTTCAAGCTACGAGCATCATCCTTAAGCAAAACTCACCGAGAAAGCATGACTAAATGGGAGAGGTAACAGCAGTTAGGGTATGGCCAAGCAGTGTGGGTGTAATCCAAGCACTTGGCACATTACCGAAGACGGCAACGACAAGGAAAAGTTTGTTCACACAATCGAACTCCGATAACCTCCTGAACAAAAACAACGTTGACAGACAGTAAAGAGTTCCAATGACCACGGCCAACTTCTTATGACACAAAAAGTGATGCTGCATATAAATAAGAATGGTTGTTGTTACCCCGTGCACGCGAAGCAAAAAGCGGGGTTAAGCAATCGGGTTATGTCCGTCTGTCGGCCCGTCTGTTTGTCTACAAACGTTAATTTATGACCATGGAGCCACTTATTTAAATTGAATGTTCTATTTTGAACACGAATCGGAACATGGATCAGAAAACTAACCTCCCGTTTAACAGTAGTTTGTCCTAAAAATTTGCCCTGCTGCTCTTGCACTTTCTCTGCCTTTTTCACCCTGTCGTTTACCACAGGTCATCTTGAATCTGCTTGAAAATCAGCCAACATCACATTATTACATTAAAGGTGCAAAAACCAATCCCCTTAACTACAGACTTATTAGGTTACTTCCAATCATCAGCAAGGTCATGGAATCCATCATCGCTGTGAACAAAATCATTTCTTTTTTCTAGCAGCCTCATCTCAGTTCATCAATTCAGATTCAGACCAGGTCACTCTACCTTGGACATGCTACTTCTACTATCCCAGCAATGGATGGAGGCCCTCAGTATCAGTCATGAGATCAAGGACGCCTCTCTGCATTTATATATACTAGGGCATGCCCGTACGTGGGTGCAATGCCCGATATATATATATATATATATATATATATATATATATATATATATATATATATATATATATATATATATATAGCTTTCAATACAGCCTGGCATCCCATTTTACTCTCCAAACTGTCTGCTTATGGAATCCAAGGCCAATTCCACTCTTGCATTACTGACTTCCTCCACTCTTGTAGCCAACTTGTGGCTCTCAACCCTTTCTTCTCCTCTCCCTGTCAAGGTTGAAGTGTCCTCGACCCCCATCCTATTCCGAATCTTCATCAACAATGCCTCAGACTCTGTGGAAAATCTTTTTTTTAAATCTCTTTGCTGATGACTCCACCAACTGCCGTGACATTCCTCATCCTTCTGACAGACACGAAGCAGCCTCTTCCCTCTCCTCAGACATTGCCATAATCACAAACTGGTCAAACAGCTGGAACAATCTGTGGAAAGACTTGGAACAGTTTCAAGAGAAATCAAAATCTATCTCTCTATCTCTCTCTCTGAAAGGACTCCTCGAAGAGGTTGAGTCACTCAAACTTTTGGGTCTTATTCTCAGCCATGAACTCTTCCGGGCAAGCCACATTTCAAAGTTGGCCTCCAAAACCAGACTCCGACTGCGTATCCTCCGTCATGCAAAGTCTTTCCTTGGCACATCTGAACTTTTATCTACTTAAAAAGCCTTAATCCACAGTTTGATGGAGTGTTGCTCTCCCCTCTGGGCTGGCGTCCCTGCTTCACATCTTCCTCAGCTTGATGCCGTGGAAACCAAGGCTTTCAAGAACATTGGAATTTCTCGAGATGAAACTGGGTCTATGGGCCTATCACATCACCTTCGCCGACAGGTCTGTGTTGTCTCTGTTTTCTTCTGCCTCATTTCTGATCTTGCACCCTCTGCCCTCTCTGTCCCCCCCCCCCCCCCCCCCCAAAGTATCTGCAGGATGCACATGGTCCAGATCAACCCATTCTAGTGAAACGGCCTAAATCCAGAACCACTGATCACCTCCACTCATTTATACCTCTCTTTTCCTGCCTGTGGAACCGCCTTCCCTCCTGGTCTGCAAGACAGCGGTTCACCACCACCTCAGGTCATCCCCCATCAAAAGTCATGATTTTTTCTACACTCAGTAAAACACCCCCACCCCTGCCAAAATTTTGTTTACGCATCCATCTTGTCCACCCCTTGTGTTCTCCCCTAACCCTCATTGTTACCGGCATCCCTTGTTTGCCCAATTCAGTCTATCTTCTCCCTCCACCTTGCTATTGGCATTTCCCCCTTTCTCCTGCTGTTCCCTTTATTATGTTGTGGCCTGGTCTGTTCTCTGTCTTAGCTCTTCCACAAGCCTAGACCATGCATAAAAAAAAAAAAAAAAAAAATTGACCTCCAAGCTCTGGTTTGCATATCATAAGGCAACTGAAAATCTGTTCATCTAACTCCCGCAGCTTTTCTCAGGTTGTACTTTTATTTTTGCCCTGCTTTTCATTTTTCCCGATCGAACCTGTAAACTGGATAATCATTTCAATGTTGTTAGATCATCACTCATTTAACCAACTCTTCGTCCTCATAGCACCAGTGTAGATAATCATCTGCAGGGCTTTAAGATAGTAACACACCAAAACTTCACAAGGTATCTCAAGTCTGTCCATTTCTATAGGCTTTTCATTCACATCGACAGCAAGGCCGAGATGGACTACACCAGATTCCTGATATTTTCTCTGTGCGTACGGGATTGACCCATATGTGGCAATAGAAGAATCCTGTACCAGGAAAATAGGCTGTTGCCACGCAGAACTTGCAGAAAAGTTATCTTTCATTTTGTCCATCGACGGCAATAAATCATCACACAAGTTTAGGTTTTGTAAGGTATTGTGGCTTGACACCGGCCAAACTCCAACGTGATGAATTGAGAGTCACGCTTCCTGTAGGTAATCATCATCACCATCTTCCAATGTACCAGATTCTTGACAAAGCATTCATGCTGCCGAAGCAGTCTCTTGGCAAGTCTCCAGTTATGCTAGGTGGTTCGCCATTTCCCCCCAGCCTGTCGGCTATTAAAGCCCCAAAAATCTGCAAATGGAACCAAGATAAAATGCAACCTTCATATAGCAGTTGCTTGGCCGAGTGACTATTCAGATAATCTTGATTATACTGGGATGCTCATGAAGGTATTATTTGTTACCCAAATCCTGAACATTACCTAAAAAAGCTGACCTTCAACTATGAGGTAAGTGCAAAAACAAAATCCTTTCCTAATAATTTTGCAGCCAAGACATTTTCCGACACCGATGGCAATAAGCAAATCGTGACAAGACGCAAGTTGTCATACTATGATACCGATTTCATTTCACCCGTTTGGCTCTGATAGACACAGTGATAGACATAGCTCTGATAGACATTATGCCCCTCGGGCAGCATAATGATGAAGACAACGAGAAAGATGCAATAAAGGTAACTGAGAAAAAATGCAAGTAGGAGACTCAAAGGACCATTGGCAACAAGTTTGTATTTCACTTTCAGCATTCCTATAACAGATTGCACAAAGCCTTTACCGGCAATGACGTCATCCATGACGGTAAAACAGCACATGACGGTGCACCATATCGCAGTGAGTGCTTTTGACTCCGGTTTCAATATTGTAAGGTGATACCATGCCACATCGATGAGCAACTATTGACATCAAAGCTGATTCTTGTGTTCTGCCGATTACAATGACGAGGAAATGGACAGAAACGACGTGGGTCTGGGAAATAGTGGTTAAACATCTCAAAAATCAAATTTAGATTACATCTCAAAAACCTGCCTGAACCCACTCCCTAGCAGTGACTGGGAAGGGAAAAATAATGCATAAACTTTAATTGAGTCGGATTTTCTTCGATAATTTATTTGTATTGCAACTGGTTTTGAAAATGTGAGCAGCAAACAATGGAAAGGTGAGCAGAATGGAGGAAGTGCCCAAAGAATGAGCTAGAAAGCCACGTTGGGTCATCATTCTACTCTGATTCTGCAGGGGCGATACCGATATTTATTTTTTTTGTATACAAGATCGAGGCTCATGTAAGAGCTAACATTGATCACAAAAAGACAAACTGACACATAAAACATAAGATAAAGGGAGTGGGAGACGAGATGGAGAGAGAGAGGGAAGCACACAAGGACAACATTTGAGAACAGGGACATCAGGAGATCTATGGGAGGGAGAGGGCTTGGGGGGAGGAGGCGAGGGAAGGTAAAGGTATAAAACATATGGACATTGCAAGGACTTCCAGGACAGAAGTCGGAATTTCAAAAAAGTGGATCTGGGGTGAATTAACAGGGGTAGAAAAGATCAACGTTTTGGATGGGGGAAGATAAGAGATGGTGGTGAACAGCTGTTTTAAAGACCTGGAGGGAGGAGTGGGATTGAAGAGAGTGAGGGAGTTTGTTCCAGAGGCGGGAGAAAGGAGGAATGATAATCCAAGCTTCACAAGTAGAACTAGGTGGTGTAATGGTTATATCATAGAGACCGTGAGGTCGGTGGTTTGAACCTCGGCCCAGTCAAACCAAATAATTAATAAATAGCGCCGCAAAGCGGGCGTAACCCCTCAGTCCATGCATGGTGGAAACCAATTTCAAGATGGCTGCCGTGGCGGCCATATTGAAAATCGCAGCACGCCTATTTTCGAAAGCAACCTTCCTCTACTCAACCCCAACACACACTGCAAAAATGGATTTAATCGGACAAGCCCTTCTGCTCGAAATTGATGGAAACCAATTTCAAGATGGCTGCCGTGGCGGCCATATTGAAAATCGCAGCGCGCCCATGAACCCTCCTCTACTCAACCCCAACACACACTGCAAAAATGGCTTTAATCAGACAAGCCGTTCTCCTTGAAATTGACAGAAACCAAAAGTTGACGGACGCCCGGACGACAATACCCCTCAGCCCAATTTGGGCTGAGGGGTGAAAAGCACAGAGCACAAACACACTATCATAGGTTGGCAACCATTGGGCAGGGTTGATGGGCCGAATGGCCTCCTTCCAAGTTAAAGCTCCTTGGAAGGGAACTCATAATATACTAGAATGGTGCACCTCTGCGAGGCCAAACAGTTTGTTATTGTATCCCACTGATAGGCCGAATCTGCATCCAGATCTTAACCAAAATCAAATTGGCTTGTTGTTGTTACCCAACTCATCCATGAGGTTTTGTCATAATTCGTCGATAACTTTTTGACATATCGTGCTGTATAATCCCTTTCGGCACTATCTCTCAAAAGTAACGTATCACTTAAAATTGTCGAATCCGGGTCTGAATCTTCACCAAAATTGAATCAATTATTCCTTCCTCGCACACCCAACCTGCCCACCAAGTTTCCTCCGAATCCGGCTATAACTTTTGAGATGTCCTGCTCACAGACAAACAGTGGTGAAAGCAAAACCTCCGTCCACCTTCGATGGTGGAGGTAATCAATTTAGAGAAGCAGGTTAGGGCATCCATGAAGCTTTATTGTGAGGGCGATGAAAATGTGACAAAAATACGGAAACGGACCCCGACCTTTGACAGCAGACAAGTGATGCATTCAGCTAAAAACAACACCGACATTTGCACTAATGCGGAGAATGGGAAATGCAATTTAAAATTTAAAATGTATACGCTGGATTGTTGACTCTCATTAGCTGCCAAAGTGGCAACCTATTAATATCATAGCTTGGTTATTCGCCAATTTCCTTCTCTGTGATCTATCAATCTAACATTAACTTGCCCACTCTGCTCTCCTTCCGTCGTGGCATTTGTCACCACTTTGCATTCATTCGAGAAGGATAATGCAATTAGATGGCATCTGTTTTACGGCGAACGGAAGTCACGTGACCTCAATTGAACCAGCCTGTCACTATTGGGCAACTTTTCAATCTTTTACATTTATGAGGAGAGTTTAAAAGGTTATGGAGGAACAAGACACTCGCGATTGTCCAAGATATGAAAACCATTTTTGTATTTTTCAATGAAATAGTGTCCCTTGACTTCAATACACTTACTCTCGTTTTTCCTTCAAAAACGGTCTGCGCCAAGAAGATAGACACTTTACGATTGCTCCTTCAGATATGTCTCGGTTGCTTCAGTCAGTTTCTCATCGGTGAATCGCAGGATGGACATCAAATGTCGAAACAGATAATAGTAACTGGGAGTCAACTCCGGGCTGTTTGGAGGATGATCCATGAGATTCCTGAAGCTACAGTCACAGTTGGAAGTCTATGCAAACAAGAGCTTCACACGCAGGTACATTCTTGTGAAGGAGCACACCTTCGGGTCAATACCCCTCATCATTTGTCCTGGATGATCTGCCACAATTTCTGCATCGAGGCTGATGTCACACGTCCCTGCGAAGGTAGATTTGTGAGCGGTATCGAAACAATCAGCAGGATTCCCTTGGCATCCCAGAAAATCGAGGCCATTACCTTGCTGGATGAGGGTTTGGTGCAAAATCTATCGAGTAGTTGTGGCCCCATTTGCCTCCATAGCATGGATTCCAATTTGTTTTCAGGATCCCAGGGGCGAAGCCACGTTTTGTCACCAGTTACCAGACGGGTGATAAAGTTGCCTGGATCTCCGTTGAAAGGTTTCAGAAGCTCACGACATAATGCCAGCCATTGTTGTCAATCGTAAGTGCTGGGGTCTTGTGGGACCTATGTTGATGAGACGGGACATGCACAAGTGCCCGTGGATGATGGTGAAAGTGTTGCATTGGGAAATCCAAAGTTCTGTGGATAATTGGCCACTTTAACTCGGTGGTCATTCACGATTCACACCTCGATTTTGGCAGCAGCTTCTAAGTCTTTAGACCAATTTTATTGATCACGTAAAATCATGAAATTCATCTTCCCAGTAATTTTGTGGAATAAATGTGCAATAAATAAATAAATTAACAATATACAATAAATCCACTCCATGTGGCAATTGAATACCTTCGATTGAAGCACTCACATCCAACTCCATGAACCATTTAAGAAATCCTTTCCAAAGCAGCTGTCACATAAAATATAATAAACTTCAACATTAAAAAAAAAAAAACTTACATCATAAAAAGGACATTGCATATGGATTCATTGGTTTGTGACCAATCTGCTGGCCGTACTGACCTGGGATCATCTCCAAGGGACTCACATCCATGCCAGTTATCCTTTTGACTACTGTTGAATAAGAAGGTGTGTCTTGTGAGGGGAATAAGAAGGTGTGTCCACATACAACCACCATTTGGTTTTGGGTTTTCAATTGTTTTGGACCTGACACCTTTACATAACAAAAATGGCCGCACAGTGGTCACAACCTGCGACGTGATTCCCCTGGACCTCTCCTCCCACTGCCCACACACCCCCGGGAGTGGTAAAGGTAAAGGAAAAGGGAGCATCGGGTGTTTCTAGTATCTATAATTAGCTAAAAATAAGTATAAGCATTCTCAAAAAATATTTTTGAACAAAGAATGCGAAGGATGTCAGTTTAAATGCATGTTTATGGTTGACAACTCTTTTCTAAAAAATTGGCAACTTCGCTTTCAGCCATGCTATTTCTCCATGTGAGGTCTGCTGTATTTTTCCTCACCACTCATAAATCGACTTCCAAATGCTAACAATCGATACACTTGAAATTGTAGGAGCAAAATCGCTTTCCTCACCCATTTCCGAAAATGTAACGTTGAAGATTTACGATTGAGGCAGTTTATATATGCAGTACAGTACCATACGCAAAAATTTCCCAAATTTATTTTACGTCGTTTTTATTATGCAAGATGTGAATGCAAAAACTGAATATTATGCAAGATGTGAATCTTAGATTTTTCGATTTTGGGATCCCCTGGGATCAGAGGGGCCTCACAGGGGATCAGAGGGGCCTCCCAGGGAATCAGAGGGGCCTCCCAGGGAATCAGAGGGGCCTCCCAGGGAATCAGAGGGGCCTCCCAGGGGATCAGAGGGGCCTCCCAGGGAATCAGAGGAGCCTCCCAGGGAATCAGAGGGGCCTCCCAGGGAATCAGAGGGGCCTCCCAGGGAATCAGAGGGGCCTCCCAGGGGATCAGAGGGGCCTCCCAGGGGATCAGAGGGGCCTCCCAGGGGATCAGAGGGGCCTCCCAGGGAATCAGAGGGGCCTCCCAGGGAATCAGAGGGGCCTCCCAGGGAATCAGAGGGGCCTCCCAGGGAATCAGAGGGGCCTCCCAGGGAATCAGAGGGGCCTCCCAGGGAATCAGAGGGGCCTCCCAGGGAATCAGAGGGGCCTCCCAGGGAATCAGAGGGGCCTCCCAGGGAATCAGAGGGGCCTCCCAGGGGATCAGAGGGGCCTCCCAGGGGATCAGAGGGGCCTCCCAGGGGATCAGAGGGGCCTCCCAGGGGATCAGAGGGGCCTCCCAGGGGATCAGAGGGGCCTCCCAGGGGATCAGAGGGGCCTCCCAGGGAATCAGAGGGGCCTCCCAGGGAATCAGAGGGGCCTCCCAGGGAATCAGAGGGGCCTCCCAGGAGATCAGAGGGGCCTCCCAGGGAATCAGAGGAGCCTCCCAGGGGATCAGAGGGGCCTCCCAGGGAATCAGAGAGGCCTCCCAGGGAATCAGAGGGGCCTCCCAGGGAATCAGAGGAGCCTCCCAGGGAATCAGAGGAGCCTCCCAGGGAATCAGTGGGGCCTCCGAGGGGCTCCCAGAGGATCAGGGAGCCTCCCAGGGGGGTTCCAACAAATTAGCAGAGGTCTGAACTACAACCTCAAGAAATGACCGTCAGCCCACTCAAGGATATTTTTTGATTTTGGATCATAGGGGCTCCCATGGGGGGTTACCGTTAAGCGAGCTTGGCGAGCGTTATGCCTACTGCTTGCTAACGAAACATGCCCCTGGTCTTTAGTCCTACATTATCCGCAGGCTGTCCAGGGCTACCGTTCACCCCCAGGCTATATGTTCAGTGGTTCAGTGTTTTTGATGTCGTTTAATTGGCGATTCTCACTCACCCATTTGTATGTTTTGTAGGTTGAGGCAAGACACCAGATTGACCCCCTCCCCGAGCTTTATGTCATTTTTAAACGGCCCCCATGTGTATGCAAATTACGAGCAGTCGGAGCAGACGCTGGTGACCTCTCGTTCACGCTTTTAGTTGTCCCCCGTCGCACCGCGGAGCGAAAGGGGGACGATGGTTTTCCCCTCCGTCCGTGTGTCCGTCCGTCCGTCCATCCATCCATCCGTCCGTCCGTGCCTGCGTGCGGGCGTGCGTGTGCGCGTGCGTAAGCGAAGGACCGCATTCGAATTTGGTGTGTGGGTGCAACCCTCGTCAAAATCCAAGATGGCCACCACCATGTATGTCTGATGCCATGTATGTCTGAACCTTGAGCGGAATATCTTGAAAAATAAGCGAAGTACCAACTTCTAATCTGGTGTGTGGGTGTATCTAGGCATAAGGAAGAACGCTATTGAAAATTGGGTCGCCACGTCAAAATCCAAGATGGCCACCGCCATGTATGTCTGAACATTGTGAGCGGAAAATCTTGAAAAATAAGCGAAGTACCAACTTCTAATCTGGTGTGTGAGTGTATCTAGGCACAAGGAAGAACGCTATTGAAAATTGGGTCGCCACGTCAAAATCCTAGATGGCCGCCACCAAATATATGTCTGAACCTTGTTGACGAAATATCTTGAAAAATAAACGAACTACTAACTTATAATCTGGTGTGTGGGTGTAGCTTTGCCTAAGGGAGAACGCTATTGAAAATTGGGTCGCCACGTCAAAATCCAAGATGGCCACCTTGCGACTTCCACTTTGTCAACTCGCATCACTTCACCGACGGGGGACCTAGGCGTAACGCTTGTTTGCTGTACATTTATTTTACGTGGAACAAATAAATTGTACACAAAAGTTGATGGGGGAAAGGAACACGTAAATTGAGCAAACAACTTCCGCCAAGTTGTGGTACAGTTTTAATCCTGAGTGAAGCACATTTTACTTAGTTCTGGAAGAGGTAACAAAAGACGCATGTGTAAGTAACAAAGCCGATGGAAACCCGCTGATGTTTAACACAAAATTACCACAGAAACAGCTTTAGGGAAGTGTTTACTGTGTGTTTTGACAGGCTTGATTAAACCTTACTAATAATTTTTATTCGACATATTATATAAATTTTTCGGGGTCCTTCATCATGAGTAACACTCGACCCAAACAAAGCCAATGGAAATCTGACACAACAAACCCGGGCAGAGTACCGTATAATCAGAAGAGGCCTACAGGCTTGATGCCTTAGGCACACCAGAAAACCAAGATGGTGGCCATATTATTTTGTCTGGGATTCATGGTGGGTGGAGTCAAGCGGCAAATGTGGGTGGGGTCCAGCAGCTGTCCGATCAATGGGCGCACATTTCAAAAATCGACCCCGTCAAGACCCACAACAACAACAACAACAACAACAACAAGAAGAAGGATGAAGACAACGACAACGACAACAACGACCATACAGAGGTTTTGTAGACCTGTGATGTTGGTGACTTCTCTAATACTCTATTACAGGAAGATCCATAATTATCGTATGACGTACAATCCTTCTGGATTATACTCGGAGACACGCAATATCAGGTTAATGAATATAATGGTGGAATACAGGCGCACATGGAAGTTTCTAATGACCCAAAATAAATGATAAAATTAACAGCAATTCAAGAACGTCCTTGCTCCAACTTAATGAATGTCTTCAATAGAACGTACGTACTACAAGAGATGTTGTCCTGGTAGTGAAAAGAAATCTTCTTGAGAAACAGCGGTTGCAAAATGAGGAGACCAAGAACGTAAAATAACCAAGTGAAGAGAGAACAAATGACAAAGCACTGCAATTGCATGTTCTAATGGAGTGAACCAAAAGTGGGTGCAAAATGCAATATCACCTGCTGGAATTGAAGCTGAAAAAGGCAAGGCATTGCACAACTGATGTTTGCAAAGCAAACAGGAAAGGGAAAGTGCTGCCATGTTTTGCAGATCCTAGCCAGGGGGGCTGTGAGCTATCCGTGCTTGAGCAGCCGTCCCTGGGCTTGCAGACTTCTCGGGTAGTTTTGCAATTCAGTCTCTATTTGTTTCGGTTCATACAAACTCACTTGTGTCGAATCCAATCGACTGCAAAATTTAGCAATTCTTCTTCCTGCCATTGCTCATGACAAGAAGATGATTGCTGCAAGGCTATCACACCCTCTCCACCCCACCTCCCCACCCCCTGATGCTACACATACGCACACGAACACACACACGAACACACACACGAACACACACACGAACACACACACGAACACACACACACACACACACACACACACACACACACACACACACACACACACACACACACACACACACACACACACACACACACACACACACACACACACACACACCCTTTGACTCCCAAACCTCTCCCACTATTGCTCTACCCTTGCTATGCTGTTGCATTTCTTTATTGCAAGTCGTAACACTGTGATGCTATACAAAGCATTCTCTTAAATACTGTCAGTGATGCGTCTTATAAATGTTTCACGGATTCATGCCTGACTATGATGAGAATAACCACCTCAATTTGTCAAGAACCTTCATCTTATCAAAAGGAGATACAATCATTCAAGGGACAGTCAAATATTTGTATTTTTAACTAGAGGAGCCTACCCGTTGCTTCGCTGATGGACCAATTGATTGGGGGAGGGGGGAAGGAGGGGAGGAGGAAGGCAGGTGAGGAGGTGTGGAGAGATGGGAGAGGAGAGGAAAAGGGAGGGGGAGGGGATGAGGAGGGGAAGGGTGAAGGGGGAAAGTGGGGAGGATGAGGGGAGGGGGGAGGAGAAGAGAGGAAGAGGGTGAGGATATCAGTTACAGCGAGCATTGGGGGGGGGGGGGGGAGGGTGGGACGGTGAATGGCAAACGATAAACCAAAAAATTCCACATTCTTATGTCACCTTCAGTCAAACTTCAGGCATTGACAGCACGTTCTCTATATTTTCATTCCAAACAGCATCATTCATCAATCCAATCGCAAATTAATACTACAGTGATAATATATCAAAATAGTGTTAAATCACGATTGTATCGAGATATTATCAAACCAGCAAACCGTCATCATCATCTTTTCACTTCCGGATTCGGGAGCAAGATCCATGTCGATCACATTTCAAAATCATAATTGTATTGAGGAATTTCTGAAACCTCCTACCAACCTTACGACACCCGTTGGGACCCCAAAATGTTCCAAAGGAGGTTATTATATTTCCTTTTTGTGAATTTTCCTTTCAGAAGTGTCAGAAGTTTCCATAATTGTATTTCCCTTCAGAAGGTTACAAAACACATCCACGTCATGTGACCAGATTCTCAGCTCTGATCGGTGTATGTTTGTGGGGACATATGGACAGACAACGCTGTGCTAGATGGCATTGCCCTACGGGCTTACGCCGTAAAAAGGATATTGTAATACCCCCAACCACCACCACCACAACCAGGTGGCGCTACATGATACTCATTTACATAGAGAATTTACACCCACATAGCCTATGTTACCCCCCCCCCCCCCCCCCCCCCCCACAAAGTTGTATTTGCATCCCGAGTTTGTAACTTAAAAAATGTGTGAGAGAGAGAGAGACAGAGAGACAGACAGACAGACAGAGAGAGAGAGAGAGAGAGAGAGTGAGAGAGAGTGAGAGAGAGTGAGAGAGAGAGACAGAGAGAGAGAGAGAGAGAGAGAGAGAGAGAGAGAGAGAGAGAGAGAGTGAGAGAGTGAGAGAGTGAGAGAGTGAGAGAGAGAGAATGGCGTTTATATATAGACTATATACTATAATAATGGCTCACCTCACCACACGTCGCCACTGCAGAGGCACGGACTTGTTGAAACTGAGGATAATGACCTGACTGAACTTGAGTTGCTGTATTGTCATGATTTACACCAATCATAATACAAACATTTCTTTTGTACATATTTATTTGTAATATTGGTGATATTATTTATTACCTCCGCCACCAAAGGTTATGTTTTCACCCCTGTCTGTCTGTTTGTTACTTGCCGGAAAAGATTCTGGCAAGTATTTTGATCGGTTGGTTTGTCTGTCTGTCTGTTTGTTTGTCTGTGCGCAGCACTACGTCTACACTGTTGCACGTAGAATCGCCAAACTTTACACACATATTTGTCTTGCCCTGGAATAGACTGTGCCCAATTTTTAACTCTTTCGGCCCAAGGCCTCCATTATGACGTCATAATTTGATAATTCGACAAGTACAAAACTTCATCCGATCAAGATGAAATTTCTTGAGCGCCATGTCGGCCTAAACAAGTGGAGGAAAAAATAGATGACATCATCGGTCACGTGCTTCGGCCGCCATCTTGGAAAAATGGAAAAACTTTGCACATCTATATCTCCAAAAGTGCTGAATAGAAAACAAATGAGACATGGCTCATTGTAAAGAACTCTCCATGGGGAATAAAATATGTTAATGATGATGTCATAGGTGTCTCCATCATGACATCATAATTCGACAAGTACAAAACTTTATCCGATCAAGATAAAATTTATTGAGCATCATCAAGGAATAAATTAGTTTAGAAAATAAATAATGATGATGTCATCGGTCACGTGGTTCGGCTGCCATATTTGTCCAAAATGGCTGATAAAAAAGTACATTCCGGCAAGTCCTCGGTCTCTGACCGATTTTTCATTTGTCTGTCTGTTTGTCTGTGAACAAGATATCTCAAAAAGTTGTGGACGGATTCGGACGAAAACCTGGCGGAGAGGTAGCGTATGTGACAAGGACAAATGATTAGATTTTGGTGAAGTCTTCTAGGTCTTTAAGGGTCTTCAGTTATATTTCGGGTCTTCAGTGTATTTTGGGTCTTCAGGGTCTTTTGGGTATTTATGGGTCTTTATGATATTTTGGGTATTCGGGGTATTTTGGGTCTTCAGGGTCTTTAAGGGTCTTCAGCTTATTTGGGGTCTTTGAAGTTTTCATGGTCTTTTGGGTCATCATGGTCTTTTAGGTATTTTGGGTCTTCTGAGGCTTTGGGGTGTTTTGTATATTTGGGGTCTTCGAGGTCTTTAAGGTTTTGTTTTAGGTATTTTGGGTCTTTGGGGTATTTGGGTCTTCAGGGTTTTCAGGGTCTTTGTGGTCTTGAGGGTTTTGGGGGGGGACTTAAAGGGTCTTCAACCCTTCAAGGACTTCAATTTGGGGGGGGGGGGGGGGGACGAACGGCTTCCAACAAGCCGTAATTAATAGACGTACATAATTAATAGACAGGATGCAACCGGCATTCAAACAGTGCGGTAATAATAATCGACACATAATCACAGTTTGACGGCTTCACGGGTTTTTCGGTTCTCTCTCTCTCTATATATTGTTGCGGATATGAGATTGGCCTCCATCCATATCCGCTTGTAAATATTCCCCTATTTCCTCCATACTTCCCAACTATCCCCAATCCCCCATTCCCTAGTCCCATTTTCTGTAAACAACACTCTGTAGACCCGACCTCCCCCTATTTCCCCCATTAAATGTCGCATCCAGGTCCACCGCATCTCACGTAGACAACTATAGGACATCTTGCTAGTTATTCTTAGTCTATGTCAGTTAAGGACTCGTTTCCATTAATTCTGACTCTTCATTGCACCAGAATGTGATTGTATGGCACCGTTAGGAAGTTTAGGACCTCCCAATACCTCCCCGCAGCTCTTCCTCACGGTTCAGCAACAACAACAGCAACAGCAACAACAACAACAGCGGCGGCGGCGCGGGGAGTGTGCGTCCTCACTCCGGCTTGGTTGGTGGGGGGTGTTGGGAGGGCACCATGCCTTTCCAACGAGCCGCCATCGAGCATGTGCTCGACGGGGTTACCAAGTAGGGGCTCGCTGTCAGCTCCTCGTCAAGGGCGGAGCCCGGTAACCCCTGCACCCAATAGAAGCGGCGGACCGATCCCATCTGGGGCGGAGCCAACGAGCCGAGGGCGTGTCACTCCCCGCTGAGCATGCGCAGGAAGAGGGAGGTGACGTCAGATGCGCCCTGAGCTGGGAGAGAGAAGGACGCCACCTCCGAGCGCTGCAATACCTCCCCGCATCTCTGGACCGGACCGTGTTTGATTCTGCCCCTGAGCCAAGGTGCACCTTGTGCTATCGACTGCCTGTCCTTCCCTGCCATCAATCCCTGTGTAAGTCAGTCTTGTTCCGTTTGTCTGTGGTCTGTCTGGGATAGATAAGATTGTGTCTAAGTGCCTATCTCTTCTGTGTCTTTACCTCATTGCCTTGTAATCTACCCCTTTTCTCCCCCACTAATTATATCCTCCTCCGGAGGTCTTGAGAACTGTACCCCTTGCGTCGTTTCATTTATCCCAGTCGTTGTGTCCTTTCCTTCATTGATTTAGCGTAGCGCGATTTGGCCAACGTTCGAGTGGAATCGGGTGAGTTGGGGGTAATCGGGTAAACTGTGCGAACACGGCGGCCATTCCGCTCGGCCCATCATAACATCTTAAGCCGTGTCCGTAACAATATATATATATATATATATATATATATATATATATATATATGTGTATACGTATATATATATGTGTGTGTGTGTGTGTGTGTGTGTCTATATATATATATGTATGTATATATATATATATATATATATATATATATATATATATATATATATATATATACACAAGTACAATAAATATACAATTGGTGAGATGATATACTGTATTTGATTAGTTGAACAGATCCCACTCATATACATTTAAATATTTTGAAAATTAAAAGGGAATAATTATAGGACTACCATGAATACAACCATCTTATTCCAAGAACATTTCATTTTGAACGCCCCTCATACTGACCTGCTGGCTCAGAAAACTCAATTAGGAAACCCTCATAGGCCAAAGTTCAAAAAAGAGCATTCAGAAAACAATATGACAACTTGATAACAATGACTAAAAGAGCAAACATACTGACCTCTGGGATGTAGAACTCCATTGCCATCAACAAAAATCACCTGGAAAATAGAAAAATATATGGTCAGCAAGAAAACGTTGCATGAGACCATGAGTGCGGATTCATGGCCGTTGGTCCTTGCATGATGGTGAACCAGCTTCTCGGATGAGCTGTCGAAAGGCTACCCAGCTAACACAACACCGTTGGGCCAACGTTGGCCAAACGGTTTTGTGTTCGCTGGGTAGGAACAAAAAAATTAACATCTCTGTTTCACCATCAGCTAGCGTCACTACCAGGGACAACGTTTGATGATATCTGACAAAACAAATGCACAGTGCCTGGGTAGCATTTGTATCTTTGTGGTGTGTTAGAGTACGAACAGTGCATTCAGAAAATATTCAGAACCCTTCACTTTTTTCACATTTTGTTATGTTGCAGTCTTATGCTGAAATCGTTTAAATTCATTTTTTCCCTCATCAATCTACACTCAATACCCCATAATGACAAAGAGAAAACAGGATTTTAGAAAGTTTTGCAAATTTATTAAAAAGAAAAAACTGAAATATCACATTGACGTAAGTATTCATACCCTTTGCAATGACACTTGAAATTTAGCTCAGGTGCCTCCCATTTCTCTTGATCATCTTTGAGATGTTTCAACACCTTGTTTAGAGTCCACCTGTGGTAAATTCAATTGATTGGACATGATTTGGAAAGGCACACACCTGTCTCTATAAGGTCTCACAGCTGACAATGCATATCAGAGCAAAAACCAAGCCATGAGGTCGAAGGAATTGCCTGCAGAGCTCAGAGACAGGCTTGTGTTGAGGCACAGATCTGGGGGAGCCAAAAAAAAATTTCTGCTGCATTGAAGGGTCCCAAGAGCACAGTGGCCTCCATAATTCTTAAATGGAAGAAGTTTAGAACAACCAGGACTCTTCCTAGAGCTGGCCGCCCGGCCAAACTGAGCAATCGGGGGAGAAGGGCCTTGGTAAGAGAGGTGACCAAGAACCCGATGGTCACTCTGGCTGAGCTCCAGAGATCCTGTGTGGAGATGGGAGAAACTTCCAGAAGGACAACCATCACTGCAACACTCCACCGATCTGGGCTTTATGGCAGAGTGGCCAGACGGAAGCCTCTCCTCAGTGAAAGACACATGAAAGACCATTTGGAGTTTGCAAAAAAGCACCTAAAGGACTCTCAGACTGTGAGAAACAAGATTCTGTGGTCTGATGAAACCAAGGTTGAACTGTTTGGCCTCAATTCTAAGCGTCATGTCTGGAGGAAACCAGGCACCGCTCATCACCTGCCAATACCATCCCAACGGTGAAGCATGGTGGTGGCAGTATCCTGCTGTGGGGGTGTTTTTCAGCAGCAGGGACTGGGGGACTGGTCAGGGTTGAGGGAACAATGAAGGAGCGAAGTACAGAGATATCCTGAATGAAAACCTGAAACAGAGCGCTCAGGACCTCAGACTAGGCCGAAGGTTCACCTTCCAACAGGACAATGGCCCTAAGCACACAGCCAAGACAACGCAGGAGTGGCTTCGGGACAACTCTGTGAAGGTCCTTGAGTGGCCCAGCCAGAGCCCTGACTTGAACCCAATCGAACATCTCTGGAGAGACCTGAAAATGGCTGTCCACCGACGGTCCCCATCCAACCTGACAGAGCTTGAGAGGATCTGCAGAGAAGAATGGCAGAAAATCCCCAAATCCAGGTGTGCAAAGTTTGTCGCGGTATACCCAAGAAGACTCGAGGCTGTAATCGCTGCCAAATATGCTTCAACTAAGAAGTCCCTGGTGTTGGGCTAGCGGCTAGGGTGCCGGCTTAGGATCCTAGGATCCTGGGTTCGAATCCCGGTCAATCGCTGAATTAACGCCAGGGGGGTTGACTCAGCCTGTCATCCTTCCGAGGTCGGCAAATTGAGTACCAGTTCACTGGTAATTCCCTGCTTGTCGTTAAAGGCGGCAAAAAGGGTTGGCGTCAGGAAGGGCATCCGGCCGTAAAACATTGCTTCAAAAAGGGGACCGAAAAACAACAACAACCACAGTTCCCGAAAAGGCCAACCCCCGCTTGCGGGGAAAAATGGCCTCGAAAGGTGGTTTTTTAAAGAATTGAGTTAAGGGTCAGAATCATTGGAATCTCCCGCGATGAAGCTAACTCCAAGGGCCTCTCACTCACTCACCGCAGGCAGGTTGGTGGTCTTTCCGTCTTCTACCGACTCCTCTCTGGCCTTGCCCCCGCCAGCTCTCTCTGGGCTCTGTCCCGCAAATATTCCTACAGGTCGCACAAGATCTGCCTGCAACCCTCTTATGGTCAAACTGCCAAAATCAAGACTCTCTGCTCATCTTCACTCCTTCATTCCTCTTTTCTCCCGCCTCTGGAACAAACTCCCTCACTCTCTTCAATCCCACTCCACCCTCCAGGTCTTTAAAACAGCTGTTCACCACCATCTCTTATCTTCCCCCATCCAAAACCTTGATCTTTTCTACCCCCGCTAATTTCACCCCAATTCCACTTTTTTGAAATACCAACTTCTGTCCTGGAAGTCCTTGGTGTCCTTGTGTTTTATACTTCTCCCTCCCCCCCCCCCCTTCCCACGCCTCCGCCCCCCAAGGCCTCTCCCTTCCACACATCTCCCTGCTCTCAAATGTTGTGTTTGTGTGCTTCCCCTTCTCTCCCCATCTTGTTTTTCCGCTCCCTCTTTTTATATATTTTGTTTGTCTGGTTGATTTGTTTGTGAAGTAAATGTTAGCTCTTTCACGAGCCTCGATTCAGTATACAAAAAAAAATAATAATAATAAAAAAAAAAGGGTCTGAATACTTATGTCAATGTGATATTTCAGTTTTTTCTTTTTAATAAATTTGCAAAACTTTCTAAAATCCTGTTTTCTCTTTGTCATTATGGGGTATTGAGTGTAGATTGATGAGGGGAAAAATGAATTTAAACGATTTCAGCATAAGGCTGCAACAAGTGCAACATAACAAAATGTGTAAAAAGTGAAGGGGTCTGAATACTTTCTGAATGCACTGCATAATGAAAGTACATCAAGTGATATTTATGGAGAATCTGAGAACAATTTATACGTGTTGACAAGCTATATTGCCTTCTTATCCCAATCATGTGGACAAAGGTATTGTAATGAATAAAGAAAATCCCCACAGTCTCCTGACTCTTCAAGGAGTCTTGATTTTGAACACCCATGAACAAAATAGTAAATAAACAAGCACACAATGAGATTTGCTTTGCAATACATGTCCCCTACAGGCCCCAATGAATCTTCTTGTTCCAAACACTCAGCAATTGTGAGCCATATACAGTAGGACCAATAGTTTTAGGTATGCAAAACTACAGAATAAGGCAGTGTGTAATGTACCAAGTGTCACTTGGTACATTACACACCACATTATACACAACATTATACAGTACACTTGGTACATTATATACTACATGAAAACACTTGTGGGAGTTGTGGGAGATATGTTGGAGGCAGCGGGAAATTGGGGTGTGAAGGGAATGACAGAGATGTGCAATCTGGTGGTGAAAGAAGGCCGCATTCCAGTAGATGGGGAACTGAGTACCCTCGTCCCTCTATACAAGGGGAAAGGTGACCCTCTGGACTGTGGCTCGTATCGAGCGATAAAGCCATTGGAGCATGGAATGAAGGTATTGGAAAGGGTGTTGGAGAGGAGGATAAGGAAGAAAGTGAAGATTGACAAAATGCAGTTTGGATTTATGCCAGGAAGAGGAACGACAGACGCGCTTTTTATTGTGAGGCAGTTGCAGGAGAAGTACATGGAGAAGAGGAAGAAGTTGTTTCTTGGGTTTGTTGATCTGGAGAACGCATTCGATAGGGTTCCACATGAAGTCGTGACATGGGCATTGAGGAAGTTAGGAGTGGAGGAATGGTTGATCATAGTGGTGATGGCAACGTACAAAAGAGCACGCACAGCTGTAAGGACTAAGGACGGGAACAGTGGTGAGTTTGAGGTGAAGGTGGGAGTGCATCAGGGGTCGGTACTAAGTCCACTACTATTTGTAGCTGTGATGGAGTTGCTGGCTCGGAACATAAAGGAGGGTTTACCGTGGGAGTTGTTGTATGCAGATGATCTGGTGTTGATTGCAGAAAGTATGGATGGACTGAAGGAGAAGATGAACAAGTGGAAGGAATGTATGGAGACAAAAGGTCTGAAGGTGAATATCAGATAAACGAAGGTGAGGGCAAGTGGTAAAGCATGTGGTGAGGTGGAAAGAACTGGGAAGTGGCCGTGTGCTGTGTGCAGGAAGGGTGTTGGAGTGAATTCCATTCAATGTACAATGTGCGCTGAGTGGGTTCATCAAAAATGTAGTGGTTTGAGAGGGTCATTAACCAGTGTGGCAGCTACATTCAAGTGTAAGGTGTGCACAGAGGGAGATGCAGATAGAGGAAATGTTGAGTTAGATCTTGGAGACGGCGTGAAGCTGGAAGGTGTGAAAACATTTTGTTACCTAGGAGACATGCGGAATGGAGAAGGTGGATCAGACTCGGCAACGGTTGCTGGAGTGAGATGTGCATGGAAGAAGATTCGGGAACTGAGTGGCATGCTGATGAGGAGGGGGGTGTCGATGAAGCTGAAGGGAAAGGTGTGTGCTGCATGTGTGAGAAGTGTTATGATTTATGGGAGCGAGACATGGGCAATGAATGTAGAGCAGCAACGCAGGCTGGAAAGGGTGGAAATGCGAATGGTTCGGTGGATGTGTGGAGTATCGTTGAGAGAGAGGAAGACAAATGATGAATTGCAAAAGATGATGGGAATAGAGCCTGTGATGGATGCTGTGAAGAGAAACAGTTTGAGATGGTTTGGTCATGTGTTGAGGAAGGATGAAAGTGACTGGTTGAGAAGAGTGATGGAAATGAATGTAGAAGGAAGTAGAGGACGGGGAAGACCGAGAAAGACTTGGCTAAAGATGGTCGAAGAAGAAATGCGGGCAAAGGTGGTTAACAAGGGGAGATGCAGAAAATAGGACAAAATGGAGAAGATTGTCATGCGGACCGCAAGGCTAACCCCCGCTCTTGCAGGGAAAATGGCCTTAAAATGCCTGTTGTATTATACACTACACTTGGTACATTATACACGCCATTATACACTATACTTGGTACATTGTCCACTACATTATACACTACACTTGGTACATTATACACTATACTTGCTACATTATGCACAACACTTGCTATATTATATATTTGGTACATTATTTCACTACTAGCGGGGTCACCCGTGGGAATCCCACGGGCATGGATGTGTGTGACATTTCGACATATTGAGTTATATGCTGCACATTCATTTTTACAAAATGGTTACTGGCAAGTCATCAGATCCAGAAATGGTGTGAATTTAGTTATTTCACATAATATGTGACCCCTCACTCCTCTCCACCTGACACTCTCCTGTCTCCACCTCACACTCTCCTGTCTCCACCTGACACTCTCCTCTCTCCACCTAGCACTCCTCTCCTCTCCAAACCCTCACATCCCTCTCCTTTCCAATCCCTCACCTCTCCAATCCCTCACACTCCTCTCCTCTCCAATCCTTCACACGCCTCTCCAATCGCGCCTCACACTCCTCTCCAATCGCGCCTCACACTCCTCTCCAATCGTGCCTCACACTCCTCTCCAATCGTGCCTCACACTCCTCTCCAATCGTGCCTCACACTCCCCTCCAATCACTCCTCTCCAATCGTGCCTCACACTCCTCTCCAATCACGCCTCACACTCCTCTCCAATCGTGCCTCACACTCCTCTCCAATCGCGCCTCACACTCCTCTCCAATCGCGCCTCACTCGCCTCTCCAATCGGCTTTCCCCGTCTCGTTTCTCTCCTTTTTCTCCCGTCTCGTTCTTTTTCTTGCTCCAAATCGGCCCGTCGGAATCGGAAATCGGCCCGTCTCGCCCGTCGGAATCGGAAATCGGCCCGTCTTGCTTTTGTGCTTGTGCGTAAATAAATTGTGTTCATGACACCATTTCTGGTGTTGGGCTAGCGGCTAGGGTGCCGGCTTAGGATCCTGGGTTCGAATCTCGGTCGATCGCCGAATTAATGCCAGGGGGGTTGACTCAGCCTGTCATCCTTCCGAGGTCGGCTAATTGAGTACCAGTTCACTGGTAATTCCCTGTTTGTCGTTGAAGGCGGCAAAAAGGGTTGGCGTCAGGAAGGGCATCCGGCCGTAAAACATTGCTTCAAAAAGGGGACAAAAAAACAACAACTACCACGGTCCCCGAAAAGGCCAACCCCCGCTTTGCGGGGAAAAATGGCCTCTAAACGGTGGTTTTTACACCATTTCTGGATCTGATGACTTGCCAGTAACCATTTTGTAAAAATGAATGTGCAGCATCTAACTCAATATGTCGAAATGTCACACACATCCATGCCCGTGGGATTCCCACGGGTGACCCCGCAAGTTTGCATTGACGTTCGTCGATGGACTCGTTCGCCCGTCTCATTCGTTTTCTTGCTGCATCCTGTTCAAGTCTGCGTTCTTCATCGATCGTCTCATTCATTTTGGAAATAGAAGTTTCCACGCAGCGCATGAATTGTCACGATCCTCAAGAGGAATTTGTCTCGTAATCATCAAATGATAAATGGCAAGTAAATTATATTGTGGAAAATTAAAGATTTCAAATAAACCTATTTAAAGTGTATTCGCACATAACTAATTTTAAAAAACGAAGAAATATCTCTCGGTAATTTCCTGAAACATATTTTACTTCCGGCTAATAATGTTGAATTAAATAAAAACGAAGAAATATATGTCGGCATCATTGTTGACGTTTTTGTGACGACTGTCATCAAACGAAAAAGTAATATATCTTAACGGAAAAGCAAAAGCGAATTTTTAATATATATCGACACGTTGCCGTCGGTGTCATGTTGGGCGGTGTATGATACACCATGACGCGATTTTTAAAAATATATCTCTGCATTTTCCCGCGTGTGTGGAATGTTCTCAATTATTGCTGACACCGAGTCCAAAACCATCGATAAAAATGAAATCATATGGTGAGTTAGATTGGAGATAAAGGCGTGAGAGAGACTCAATGGCCTTGAAGTTGAAGTTACAGGCGTTTGAGAATTCATTTCGTTCTATAAACGGCAACTTTCATTGGATTTCCTTCCCGTTTTTTTTCAACCGAGTCGAAAACTATGTTAGCGACTGTGAAAAATGAAATGATATATCGAATTTTTAATATGTATCGACACGTTGCCGTCGGTGTCATGTTAGGCGGTGTATGATACACCATGACGCGATTTTAAAATATATATCTGCATTTTCCCGCGTGTGTGGAATGTTCTCAATTATTGCTGACACCGACTCTAAAACCATCGATAAAAATGAAATCATATGGTGAGTTAGATTGGAGATAAAGGCGTGAGAGAGACTCAATGGCCTTGAAGTTACAGGCATTTGAGAATTCATTTCGTTCTATAAACGGCAACTTTCATCGGATTTTCTTCTCGTTTTTTTTCAACCGAGTCTAAAACTATGTTAGCGACTGTGAAAAATGAAATGATATATCGAATTTAAAATAGATATCGACACATTGCCGTCGGTGTCATGTTGGGCGGTGTATGATACACCATGACGCGATTTTAAAAAATATATCTCTGCATTTTCCCGCGTGTGTGGAATGTTTGTGGAAAATTAAAGATTTCAAATAAACCTATTTAAAGTGTATGCGCACATAACTAATAAAAAAAACGAAGAAATATCTCTCGGTAATTTCCTGAAACATATTTTACTTCCGGCTAATATGTTGAATGAAATAAAAACGAAGAAATATATGTCGGCATCATTGTTGACGTTTTTGTGACGACTATCATCAAACGAAATAGCAAATATCATCAAACGAAATATATCATAACGGAAAAGCAAAAGCGAATTTTTAATATATATCGACACATTGCCGGCGGTGTCATGTTGGGCGGTGTATGATACACCATGACGCGATTTTAAAAAATATATCTCTGCATTTTCCCGCGTGTGTGGATTGTTCTCAATTATTGCTGACACCGAGTCTAAAAGTAAAACCATCGATAAAAATGAAATCATATGGTGAGTTAGATTGGAGATAAAGGCGTGAGAGAGACTCAATGGCCTTGAAGTTACAGGCCTTTGAGAATTCATTTCGTTCTATAAACGGCAACTTTCATCGGATTTTCTTCCCGTTTTTTTTCAACCGAGTCTAAAACTATGTTAGCGACTGTGAAAAATGAAATGATTTATCGAATTTGATTTGAAATAAAACTGGGGGAGAGCAAGACACCACGGGCCTACAAAACAGGACTCAAAGTTATGCGAGTTAATAAAATGGTGGATATTTGTTTATAGCCACTCCCAGAATGGGTGGAGCTATGGGTGGAGCTACTCTGCAAACCGAGTAAGCCACACCCCGGACAGACACCCAACAGATAGACAGACAGACAGACAGAATCATCTACGGCTATTATAATATAGATGATCATGATGAAAAGTTTCAGTTAAATATTGTTGCGGCCGCAGGTTTCGGGTTTACCAAGAGGGGATAGCCTCGGTTCCCCTCAAAAGTATTGGGCCTGAGGCTGCAGTGGACGAATAAGTTCGTCCCGCAGCAGGTTCCTAATCAATCGCGGATGCCAATCAGTTAATCACGTGCTTCAGTGTCCACCCTCTAATACAGTTTAACTGAATTCCACGTGAGCTTCTGGGTGGAACACGCCCTCGACTATACAGCAATCTTTTCTTAATTACATCTTTAATGAGGGCGGCCAAGCAACCGTTGGTGCAAGCCAGACAAGCGAGCCAATTAGTCGGGGAATGATCATCTCCCTAATTAAACTAAGTGCGAACAGCGCAGGATCAATGGAGGAAAAGACAGGTACGAACAGACTGGAAAGGAACTTCAACAAGGGATTTATTATAATTATTTTACAAGGCACAAGTGGGATCATGCAAAATTGGGGAAGGAAACTCAAGAGCTTTAATGTTCAAGGTGTGAGGGGAAGGTGCACACAAAGGGAACAATGGGGGAATGCAAATCAAAATGTACAGTGATCGCAACCATGAAGGGTGCAGCGATATTTATAAGCAGGAAAGAAAATGGACGAGATGCAGAAATTAACCTCGGCCTTATCTATCGCTATTACACAATGCAGGGCGCACATCTGACATTTATGGGAAAGCAAGACAATATTAGAAGACAGACACAGTGAGGATCACGGCCTCTCGCTTACCCAGCGAAAGCAGTCTTGCTTTCACGACCCAACGCTGACGGGAGGGGTAAAGGTGGGAGTAATATTTATGTGGTGTCTAATGGTGCAGCTTGAAGATCATACGAGGTGCAGTACATGCAATCAGTGGCGTACCTAAGGTTTGGCAGGTATGGCACGTGCCCTGGGCGCCACTTGAAGGGGGGCGCCACTGAGCAGTTTCTATTAAAGTCAGACAAGCCATCCTCAGATAGTGAAAAAAGAATTTTCTTCAGATGTATGATCTGTCTTTGATTATCATGGGTGAGAAGCACTAGGGTGGCTGGATTGTTAAACCACTTATATAAATTATTAGGTAAAAATAGTGCTGGGAGCTACATGACCACATACCTCACAGTACCACTGCTCAGTGCCAACTGGCAGTAAGACCATTCTCTTGCACAAACTAGGGAGGTTGTCTAGAATTTTGTGCAAAATCTGTGAAATTTAATGTTCTTGTTAAAAGTGCCATTTCCTTATTTCAGAGCATTGTGTAAGAGGACCATGAAACCTTTCTTCACGAAGAAGAAGGAAAGTGGAGCTGAAGGACGGAAGAGACGAAAGTTGGAGACGGAGGAAGCCAAGAAGTCGAGCAAGTTCTTCATGCCCTTCTTTGAAAAGCCCGGAACAAGTTGTTCGACACGTTCCATGGAGTCGCCTGCACCTGCTACAAGTTGGTTAGAATCCGAAGGTGGATCAAGTACAAATGCGTCGTAAGCCGAGGAGGAAGTCAAGTCAGATAAATCCGAGTATGACGAGATTAAAGGTGAGGCTGCCAGAGAAAACGTGGACATGACAGGAGGGGAAGACGATGGTGGTGGTGGTGATGTTGAGTTTATTGATGAGATTTTACCTGACGAGATTTAACCTGACGACACTGAACCTGGTGAACTGGATGGTGTCGAAGAGCCTCGAACTGTCGTACCAAAAGTGATTGAACAGCATGACATTGGACTTCTGAAGTTCGACATGGATACTGGAAAAGCAATTCTGCCTGACGCGTTGAGAACAGAAATAATAAAGCTGGGTCCGAAGTATTTCCAGAACAGTGAGGGGCCTTTCCTACCAACAAATAGCTCAATGAACAAAACTTGGTTCAAGAGGAAATTGGGAAATGGTCATGGTGAGGAAGTGACTCGCTCATGGCTGGTCTATTCCCCTTCTAAAAAGTCTGCATTTTGTATCTGTTGTCTTCTCTATTCCCGTCCCCTGTCAGACCATCAATCCTCATTGGAGCAGGAAAGTGGATTCAACCAGTGGAAAGCACCTGAAAGGATTAGTGTTCATGAAAATGCTAAGAATCATCGGGAGTGCTTCACACAGTGGAAAGAAATGGAAAGAAATTGAGCTGAAAACAGAGGAGTTATTGACGTGGAACTTCAGTCACAGATTGAGAAGGAAAAGCAGAAGTGGCGTGATATCTTGACGAGAATCCTTCACTGCATAAAATTCCTTGCGACTCAGAACCTGGCTTTGCGAGGACACAGGGAGTCACTTCAGCTGGATGATGACTCCAATGTGGGAAATTTCCTTGGCTTACTGAAACTACTGGCCATCTTTGACCCTGTCATGAAAGGACACCTCACTCGTGTGGAAAGTCATCCTGGATCCACGTCTTATCTTTCACCGGGTGTCCAGAACGAATTCATCCACATGATGGCATCCACTGTTCGCCAGAGTTTACTGAGAAGCTTTCGTAAAGCCAAGTACTATGGTCTCATGTTCGACTCGACCCCTGATCAGGCACACCGTGAGCAGATGTCAGAAGTAGTGAGGTACGTGGAAGTTGATTTTGAAGGAAAACAGTCCATGTTAGAGTCCTTCCTTGGTTTTATGCAGATAAGCCAGAAGGATGCTGAGAGCTTGGTTGAAGACATCATGAAACAGCTAGAGAAGAACAAAATGGAGCTACAAGATTGTCGGTCACAGTGCTATGACAACGCCACTGTGATGGCTGGACACAGAAGTGGTGTTCATCAAAGAATAAGTGAGAAAAACAACCTGGCAGTGTTCGTGAATTGCGACAATCACTCACTCAACTTGGTGGGTGTACATGCAGCCAAGCAGGATGCAATGATGGTCACGTTTTTTGGAACCATCGAAGCTCTCTACATGTTCTTCTCTCGTTCAACACAGCGCTGGGAAAAACTCAAAAACGCCGTGCCTGTGGTTGTAAGTCGGAGTCCGAAACCAGGTGGAGTGCAAGGACAGAAGCAGTGAAGCCCGTCAACAAGTACCTTGAGGAGATACTTCAAGTTCTCCAGGACATGATAGACAATGAAAACGAGACCAGTGAAACAAGAAGTGACGCAAGGCAGCTGTATAACCGCATGTTGAGTTATGATTTTCTGACTTTGCTAGGATTTTGGAACAAAGTACTTATTCGCATTGACCGTATTCAAAAGAGGCTGCAGGATCCTAGCATTAACTTCCACGATGCTGCCCTGGATTTTAAAGCCCTCCGAGATCATTTTGATGATGAAAGAGAAGTGTTGGTCAGTGAGTCACTCGAAGAAGGACTCGGTCTCTGTCAAGAATGGAATATTGAAGTTGAAAGACGTCAGACGAAATAAACGAATGGCTGATGAGAACTCGAGACGCTGGGTAAACAGCCAACGAGGAAATGGAAAGAGTCATGAAGGGAACACTCGACCGTCTTCACAGAGAAATGGATGAAAGGTTCGCTCGTTTGCACAACACTGATGCCAAGTTTGAGTTCCTTCTCGATGTCGAGGGACTGTTACGGTGCCGACAGTAACGACCTAAAGAAGAAGTGCGAAAGTTTGGGCGAATTGTACAGCTCTGATGTTGATGGACAGCAGCTATATGAAGAAATTTTGGATTGCAGAATGTTGCTATCAAGTCGGGCCAACATGAAAATATCAAGACCTGAAGAACTTCTCGAATTTATTATTCAGTATGGAAATGAGAGCATCTTCCCCAATCTTCGCATTGCTATTCAGATAATGCTAACCATCGCAGTTTCCATCGCCAGCTGGGAGAGATCATTCAGCAAGTTAAAACTAATACTTTCGTATTTGAGAGCCTCCATGGGTCAAGGCAGACTCTGTGATCTTGCTCTGCTGAGTGTAGAAAGAGAAGAAACTGAAAAAACTGACTTTGAGCACATCATAGACCAATTTGCATCAGTGAAAGCAAGGAAGGTGCAGTTGTAATTTTAATGTAGTGCCATAATCTGTTAATTAAAAGATTAACGAGCTTGACTTGTATTTTTGAGCTGATTTTATGGTAAAGTTATCTAAAAGATGGGTGTCAGATGTTTGGACAGGAGCGCAATTTCAATGCTTGCCATAGGCCCTATTTTCCGTAGATACGCCCCTGCGTGCAAGCATGTCCATGTGGAGGAGAGAAAGTGCAAAAATACTGTTGTGGTTTTACCATTTTTTTAATTTTATTTTTTTATTTTTTTTTTGTATACAAGATCGAGGCTCGTGAAAGAGCGAACATTAATCACACAGAAAGACAAACCGACACATAAAACATATAACATCGGGAGCGGTAGACAAGATGGGGAGAGAGGAGGAAGGACACAAACACAACATTATTTTGAGAGGAGGGACCGAGAGACATGGAGACATCGAGAGATCTGTGAGAGGGAGAGGGCATTGGGGGGGAGGCATGGGAAGGGGGGGGGTGGGGTGGGAGAGGTATAAAACATATGGACACTGCCAGGACTTCCAGGAAAGAAGTTGGAATTTCAAACAAGGTGGATCTGGGGTGAATTAGCGGGGGTAGAAAAGATCAAGGTTTTGGATGGGGGAAGATAAGAGATGGTGGTGAACAGCTGTTTTAAAGACCGGGAGGGACGAGTGGGATTGAAGGGAGTGAGGGAGTTTGTTCCAGACGCGGGAGAAAAGAGGAATGAAAGAGTGAAGGTGAGCAGAGAGCCGAGATTTCGGCAGTTTAACCATCAGAGGGTTGCTGGCAGATCTTGTGCGACCTGTAGGAATATTTGGGGGACAGAGCACAGAGAGAGCTGGGGGTGCAAGGCCAGAGAGGAGTCGGTAGAAGACAGAAAGACCACCTACCTGCCTGCGGTGAGTGAGTGAAAGGCCCTCAGAGATAGCTTCATCGCGGGAGATTCCAATAATTCTGAAAGCTTTGGTTTCGACAGCGTGAAGCCGAGCTAGGTGTGAGGCAGGAGCACCGGCCCATAGGGGAGAACAGTATTCCATTGAGCTGCGGATGAAAGCCTTGTATGTGGTGAGGAGCTCAGGTGTGCCGAGGAAGGACTTCGCACGACGGAGGATGCCCAGTCGGCGACTGGCTTTGGAGGCCAGCTTGGAAATGTGGTTTTCCCAAGAAAGATCATGGCAGATAGTGAGACCCAAAAGCTTGAGCGACAGAACTTCTTGGAGAGGATTGTTGAGAAAGTAGATGGGAGGGTTGTCCAGTCAATCTTTTCGGAGAGACATAGTAAGAGTGTGAGATTTGTCAGGATTGAAAGACATGTTCCACTTGTTTGACCAGTCTGTGATTTTGTCCAAGTCTTCAGAGAGTGAGGAGGCTGCAGACTGCCGATCTGAGGGCAGAGGAATGGAGCGGCAGAGAGTGGAGTCATCAGCAAAGAGATAGAGAGGATTTTCCAGAGAGTCGGAGAGATCATTGATAAAGACCAGAAAAAGCACAGGGCCCAGAACACTGCCTTGGGGAACTCCAGCCTGAACAGGAAGGGGAGTTGAGAGAAATCCATTCAGGGCCACACGTTGACTACGACCAGAGAGGAAGTCCGCAAGCCATGCATGGAGATTTCCATGGATACCATAGGAGGAGAGTTTGGTGAGCAGAGCGGGGTGCCAGACCGTATCGAAGGCACGTGATATGTCGAGGGAGACAGCTCTGATTTCCTGTTTGGCATTGAGGACCTCCATCCATTGTTGAGACAGCAGAAGCAGCATGTCCAGAGTAGAGTGACCTGGTCTGAAACCAAATTGATGATCAGAGATCAAGCCGTTGGAGAAGAGGAAAGATTTCATATCCGAAGCAATGATGGATTCCATGACTTTGCTGATAATTGGGAGCAGGCTGATTGGTCTGTAGTTGCAAGGATCTGTTTTTGCACCTTTTTTGTGTAAAGCGGTAATGTTTGCTGATTTCCAGGATGCTGGCAGATGACCTTGAGCAAAAGAGAGGGTGAAAAGGACAGAGAGAGGGTGAGATAGAGCAGCAGAGCAGGATTTTAGGACCCGTGGGCTGATGCCGTCTGGCCCAGTTGCAGAATCAGAGTCGAGGTTAGACAAAAACTCCTCCACCTTGTCAGGAGAGAAGGACACAGAGTCCAGGAGCAGTTGGGTTCGACTGGGAAGGGTGGGAACAGAGAGAGATGGGTTTGGGACACAAGATTTTGAGGCAAACACAGAGTTGAGGCATTCGGCTTTGTCACGTGCGCTGTCAACTGTGTGGCCATTTGAGGTAAGGGAGGGGATGGAGGGGGAACAAACACCAGAAACGGATTTGACCAGACGCCACCAGGATTTGGAGGAAGGAGACAGGTTTGAGAGTTCATTCTTGAGTGTGGAGAGATAGTGCTTCCTGGCACTCCTGAGGGTAGACACACACTTGTTCCGAGCTTGGTGGAAGGAACTGAGATTGCCTTCAGTTGGATTTGCCTTCCAAGAGGCAAAGGCAAGTTGTTTCAGGGCAACTGCCTCACCACAAGATTCAGTGTACCATGGACGGGAGGAAGGGTAAGACAACTGAAGACGAGATGGGATAAATCTGTGCATGAGAGAGAGCAGTTTGCTTTGGAAGAATTCCCAGGAAGAATTGATGTCAGAGGCAGTGGAGATGGGAGACCAATCCAGACGATTGATGGCTGCTTGAAGACCGTCCCAGTCGGCCTGAGTGAAATGCCAGACTCGTCGACGCTGAGGAGGCTCTCTGAGAATGGCCAGAGAGATGTCCACTTTGACAAGCACATGATCAGAAGAACCGATTGGAGCAGAAGAAGCGCAGCAGACATTAGCAGGGAAGTTTGTCATAACCAAGTCTAGAAGAGAAGATACTCCATTGGCTGAGATCCGGGTCGGGAAATTGACAGATTGTGTCAATCCCAGTGAGTCACAGAAGTCCTTTGCTGAGGTGCCATGACTGGTGAGAGAGGAACCCACACCCAACCAGCTGGCATGATGACAGTTGAAGTCACCACATATGAGGAAGAGAGAGTTGGGATGAGTGGATAGAAGTTGGTCCATGTTGTCAGACAGTGAAATGTAAATGGAGTCATCACTGTTTGGAGGACGGTACAGAACACATATGAACAAAAGGTGGGAGCGGAGAGGAAGCCGTAGCCAGAGGTACTCCTGGGGGTGAGGAGGAGAGAGGGCAGTGCAAGGAGAGTGAGGAAGATAGTTTTTGATAAAGATAGACACCCCACCACCAGGACGAGGCTCAGGTCTATCATACCGGAGGAGGGAGTAACCAGGAAGAGATATTAAGGAATCAGAGACATCTTGAAGGAGGAAAGTCTCTGTTAAGCAGATCAAGTCTGGATTGTCAGAAGCAAGCTGTATGGAGAGATCAGTCAGGTTTGAGCGAAGGCCCCGGATGTTTGAGGTCCATACCGTTAATGAAGAGAGAGGGGGACCATCGGGTACAGGACAGGGGAGGGGAGGAGTAGGGTAAGATGAAGGATGAGAGGGGGAGGTAGGGAGAGCAGTTGATAGTGTGTCAGAGATTACAGAAGAGTTCCAAGAAAGGGAAGGATGAGGAGGATGAAAGGTTTGATGGTGAAGGGATGAGGCACAGTGAGGGGTTGTTTGAGGGGGGGCAGAGGAAAGTAGAAGGTTGGGGGGGGTGGAGGTATGAGATAGAAGGGAGACGAAGTGGGGAGGAGGCAGCTTTGAGGAGGAGGGGGGAGGAGGGAGAATTGGAGAGGAATGGTATGGGGGGAGATTTGAATGGGAGGGGTTGGGGGGGAGTTTTGAAGGGGAGGAGTGAGGGGGGAGTTTAGGAGGGGAGGGGCAAGGGGGGAGTTTAGGAGTGGAGGGGCAAGGGGGGAGTTTATGAGTGTAGGGGCAAGGGGGGGATTTGGAGGGGAGGGGCAAGGGGGGAGTTTAGGAGGGGAAGGGCGAGGAGGGAGTTCAGGAGTGGAGGGGCAAGGGGGAAGTTTAGGAGTGGAGGGGCAAGGGGGGGGGGATTTGGAGGGGAGGGGCAAGAGGGGAGTTTCGAAAGTGGATGATTAATGAAAGACGAACATTGATAACAAATTGGGTTTGTTGTGATTTTCAAGTTAGCAATCCGATTCAGAACGATGGAGGAGGGGTGGAATGAATGTGAATTTAGACCACTAGGGCGTGCCCGTACGTGGGTGCAAAAAAACATGCGTGCAAACAACAACAACAAAAAAAAACTTTGAAACCACGTGGCAGTAACGACCACAGAACCCCCCCCCCCCCCCCTCTATTTACATGAAATGGTTTGGTCCATTCGCAAAGCCAAAGCGAACGGCTTGCGAGTACGGTAGAACCCCCCCCCCCCCCCCCCTCTATTTACATGAAATGGTTTGGTCCATTCGCAAAGCCAAAGCGAACGGCTTGCGAGTACGGTGACCATACCTTGGGAACCACTTGTCCGATTAATTTCAAACCTTGAAAAGGCACATCCTCGGGTCCCCAGCAATATACCTGGCAAGTTTCAATTAGATCGGACCCGTGGTTGTCGAGAAACAGCGGTCACAGACAAACACACACACACACACACACACACACACACACACACACACACACACACAGACACACAGAGATTACTGGAATTATAGATAGATGTAGTGAGGGAGACGTATAAGAGATTGAATTTCTTTTTTTTGACATGGAATGAGATGGAGAGGAATTTGAAAAAAGCCTTTTAAATAGGAAGAAAAACAGCGTGTTGTAATATACCACTGAATAAAACACTGAAGGGGAAAGTTTATACATATTTAAATAATATTAAAACAGAACCGTAAACAATCTTATATGCACAAAGTACCAACGGGGGGAGAGCCGAGAGGGACCACCACGAGTCACGTGGACAGGGCAAAAGGTGGATGGCAAGGAGATAATGGGGGCGGGGCGAGCAGCACACCTGGACAGAAAGTACAGGATGAGACAAACAGCACACGTGGAGAAAGGAAAAATAAATGTTTTTGGTTTTTTTTTTTTTTTCGTTTTTTTTTTGGGGGGGGGGGGGATTTAAAACATTAGACAAAGAGTATTATGTTCGAGGTAGAAGGGAAAAAACTAAGAGCCAAGCAAAACACGATGTAGGGGAGTTAAGTAAACAAACACCGATGGGGGTACAAGGCCGCACACGCGGAGCAGAACACGATTAATTAATTACGAGTTACAGGAAATTCAAACCAAAACTAACGAAAACAAACAATATTACGCATGGACGATAAAATAACGAGTTGAAATTTGACAAACACACGAATGAAAAAATAACCGCTTTGGATGCCCGGAGAGAACCAAGCCTCAAGGTCGGAAGCTTCAACAACTAGGCCACGTGGAGCGAAATACTCGACTATTTTTTACAGGTATGAAAGATTAACACCGATAATAATCTTCCCAGGGACACGCAAAAGGAACACACACGTAAGATAAATACAGTTTCGACAAAAATACAAATCTGACAATAATTACTTAACTTCGAGCGTGCGTGAGGATCGTGGAACAGCTTCGAAAAACCGTGACCGCCTCGACAAGATCTCGCGAGATCTCCAAGGCAAACAAGATCTCACGAGGCAAGATCTCACGAGGCAAACCCCCTATAGTTAATTGCATGACAACATGTAGCCTGCAGTAGTTAGTTATTTCTTATTGAATGTAAAGATTAGCCCCTTCCCATTGTGTAATAATCCACACCAATATGCGTTGAAGGTAGGCTGGATTTCAAACCTTCGTGTGGTTGAGGGAAGACATTTTGATGTGCAGGAAGGCGTGGCCAAAAGCGAAGCCCACGTGACCAATGAGGGGTTGTGGACACGTCACCAGCATGTGACCAATAGTGGGTTGTGAAACCTCCCCAAATTAAAGAGGGAAGGAGGAATGAAACCTTCCTCGGGGGAGGAAGGATTGAATGCATGCACGTGACCAACCTCAGCCAATGGGAGGCTGTGGAACATTCTGGAATCTTTTCGGGTCTGATAAAAAACCCCGCCCATCACATTTTCACCCTCTTGCCCTCTTGCTTCACCGACGCTCTTGCCCTTTTTGCTTCGCCGACAACCCTCTTGCTTCACCGACGCTCTTGCTCTTGCTTCGCCGACGCTCTTGCTCTTGCTTCGCCGACGCTCTTGCTCTTGCTTCACCGACGCTCTTGCCCTTTTTGCTTCGCCGACAACCCTCTTGCTTCACTGACGCCCTTTTTGCTTCGCCGGCGACGCTCTTGCTTCGCCGACGACCCTCATCAGCTCTGACTTCGCCGATCTCTCGCTCTGATCCGGCTGACCGGCAAGCGTTGGCCCCTCCGCGACTCATCTTGAAGCTGGTTGTCCAATCTGCGTTGAAGCTCGTCCAACCTGTGCTGAAGTTCATTGTTCGTGCTAACTTCGAGGCGGCGGTTCGTCCTTCGGACCTTACCTCATCCAGGCTGCACGTCCGGATCGAGGATCGAGCTGCGAACTGCGCACACCAAGCGGCCACCCTTGAGTCAATCCCAGCACGTACATCTGTACGAGAATAACCGGTGTGTCATTCCCTGTGTGTGAGTGTGTGAAGGCGCCTGTGGGATTTATTATAGGTAAGTAATTAATAAGGCTGCATTTTCGTCTCTTTCTATTGCCTTGTAAATAAAAGACTGTACATTTTGTTGTTACTTTCAAACCTGTTCGGGTACGTCTTTTCTCCATTGGCCAAGCATCATCCGAGACCGAATTTGGCTTGAATCAGGAACGAAAATCACGTCAGGTAACGCCACTTTCCACACCGTGCAAATCCGCTCGGCATGCAATAAACTGTGGGAAGCGAGGGTTCGATCCCCAGTTTCTTTGGTCGTGTGTCTTGAAGGTATTTGGGATTATTTGACCAGCAAACTCTTCGGCGCGTGGCTGGGAGGCTGGCGATCGGAATTGCTTAGCAATCCGTCGATCATGAGCTTAGTCGCGGTTGGCGGCCTCAGTGGACCTGGAGTTTGAAGGGGAGTGGGGTAATAAACTCCCCTTAGTACATCGAGGAACCCAGGATCCGCAACAATACGTTATCAGTCAATGGCCATTCCAGATGAGTTGGGTTGTTGCTCTGAAAATAACAGTTTGTGGCCTTTATATACCTGGTCTTTTATGCCTGGGGAGCAAGGGCGGGGCATAAAGTTGGATCAAGACGAGCTCTTGCTGAAAATACAGCTGTTCATTGGCACACTGCCGCTTTGGTCCCGCCCGCGCCAGCTTCTGCAGCGGATTTTCTCAGTCGGAAAACTGTGGCACTGGTTAGACACCTCCGCACTTCATATTGACTTTCCCTCGCAGCACTTTACATGCACAGCATGAACTCTGAGAACCTGTAACGGCTTATGAGAATGAACAGAGCAATGCACTGTCCACAGGACTCTGTTTATTCTGTCTGACGATGCCAAACGTCTGTTTATTCTGAGGTGTTTGTGGAGCTCTCGTGGCCGCTCATACCTCTCCTGCTCTCAGGACTGTGGCATCCGTAATGGGCACAGTGATGGAGGTTCGTGAAGGAGGTCGAACTGTGACAAAGGAGGTAACAATGGGGTATGTGAGTAGTCGAGGCAACGTTGTGGTGAGTGGTCATGAGGCTTTCATTTTGGAGAGTATTGAACAGTGGGTATCATGACTCAATGCAATGGCTTTTAACGTGTGCGTAGGAAAAGAAAGTGCAACTAAAGAATCTGTATTAATAACGGTCATTTGGATGTACTTGCTTGTCGTGTATAAAGGAAAAATCTGGGGGAAATAGAGTGGGTGACGGTTTGGTTTTAGCGCGTCATTTGAAATTAGTTTTGGCGGAATGAGGGATACTCGCCGCTCGAGAACACTGTAGACTAAACGCAAACCGCATGCACAACACGAGACACGCTGCGCAACAGGAACAATCCTCCAAACATACAGCACAAGGAGTGTTGCGCACATGAAACAATTACCCCCTAGGAACTACACAAGGGGAAGGAGCTATTCTCATCTTACACTATGGAAATAACTACACTAAGGGACCTGTATGGTGGTTGCCATTGCCTCTGAGCAATTTCCTAAAACCGCAACAATATACTAAATGGTAAGGGGGAAATGTCGGAAAACATCACGTTATACATGGGTCAGTTTTCCAAAGTCCAAAAAGGGCATAACTCCGTGAAACATTGACGAAACATCCCAAAACTTAAACTTGTTCTGTAACTAATCATAATAAAGCAATGTACCAAGTTTAAGTTGAATATGTTAAATGGTATCTGGGAAAAGTGCAGAAAACCACAGGTGTGACAGACAGACAGACTGACAGCAAACCTATAGTCCCCTCTGTTTAAATCAGTAGGGGACTAATAAAAGGTGATACAACATATTAAGCTGACTATTCCACTTGTCTGCACCCACACCCGCCCATTGTCCTCCCTCGAAAAAATATCATGGTTTATTAAACAACAAAAAGAAATAAAACGTTACAGTGACAGTGACAGGATTACGGGCCACCGTCAGAGTAAAGAGGATAATGCAGACAGCAGTAAGGCGTAGGGGTCTTTAACTCGGAGTAGAATGTAATGGTCTCCCGAGAAAGGTAGTAGCAGCAGAAGGACTGGGTAGATTTAACTTCAATTACAGAGGTACCTAGAAGTATTGGAGATAGATAGAGAGTTACATGGACATTGGCAAGACTTGTATGGATGGATGATTACATACAAGTGTCATGATTGCGATGTCTGTGTGAGGGTCTCCTCAAAAGGTGAATCTTCTTTCGGTGTTTGTTCATTCCTCACTTTACAACTGTATTAATTCCTAAAACAAAAACACTTTGGTGGTGTCCCTGTGACCCACCGTTCCCCTTTACTTTACCCACCTTCACTACCCCCACATCCAGTGAAATTAAGGAGATAAACTCATAGAATGAATGAAGGTGGTGTTGATAGAGTGCAGCCATTATAGGCCAAATGGCCTCCTCCTGCATCCAGGCTCCTTGTATCCCCAATGAAATCATTATTCTGTTCTCCGAATAGTATTAGTATTGTCACGTACTATTTGATATAGGACAAAAATGCACTGTAGCAAAATTCGAGTTGGGAATGAGAGAAGTGCAGCGCTGGATTAAAAGCATAAATTTTGCAAAAAATCACCTTCCGGACAGCAATAATCACGCGGGAAACCACTGCTGCAACACTAGGGATTTTAGATTCGAAATCCTGAAGCAGGTGGAATTATTATTTCCTCTTGGTGGAGACCCTGGTGGCACCAAGCTATTTGTCAGCTACCCCAACTCTTGCATTCCTTCAACCACCTCTCATACAGTTGGTAAAATGAGGAAGGCTTCCATGTTAGATATTATTCCAATTTAATTTTGTGTAATAGACAGGGGAAAATCCGTCCGTGCCGTTGACCGATTATTTCCTGCCTGGAACAGTGTGTGCACCCACGTCTTGCTCCCTATGGTGGTTCAATCCATCAGCTAACGCGGCTGTCCAGCAGTTTTGCAGCACTGGAGCTCTGGGGTGGTGGGTTGTGATTAAATCACCACAAGGATTCGTTGCTGCCAATGCCAAATCCAAGTAAATATTTGAATAGATGAATCAGCTCATAGCAGCGAGTTAAAGCAACATATCCGATTTTTGTTTATTCGTAGAATTATTTGCTTTTTCACCGCAATATTGCCACGGACTTACAAAAAGCAAATTCAAATTCCTGGCCTGGGTCATTGGAATTCAAACGTAAGCTCAAGGCATTCTCACAGTCAAAGCATTTCCATTGTGATGAACATGTAAACACCAAAATACTTACAAACGGTAACAACGATTTAATCTTTTTTTTCATTTGCCAATGATAAATAACACAGGATTAATAATTGTCAACAGTGAAAGTTTTGCTGGCGTCTCCAGTGTTATGTTCATTTGGGTGTTTTATATCTTGGAGTTTTCCATATACAGTCACGTGAAAAAGTAAGTACACCCCATGTAATGTTTTGACTTTTTCAACATATTTCAACATACAGCTATTTGATCTTCATTTCAACAATATCGATAGATAAAGGTGATAAAATACAACAAATATCATGAAACATTTACATTTTGTAGTCCATTGTATAATTTAAATAAACATAAATGCAAATTTCGCATGTGGAAAAAGTAAGTACACCCTTGGCTCTAATCGGTGGTACTGCCCCCTTTGGCAGAAACAACCTCAAGTAGGCGTTTCTTATAACTGTCTACCAGTCTCTGACATCAACTGGGAGAAATTTTTGCCCACTCCTCTATGCAGAATTCTTTCAGCTGTGCGATGTTTGTGGGGTTTCTTGCATGCACAGCTCGTTTCAAATCCCCCCACAACATCTCGATGGGATTTAGATCCGGGCTTTGACTTGGCCATTCCAGAACCCTCCATTTCTTTCTTTTCAGTCATTCCTTGGTGGATTTACTGGTATGTTTAGGGTCATTGTCATGTTGCAAGGTCCACCTTCGGTTGAGCTTCAACTTTTCGACAGATGGCCTCACATTATCCTCAAGCACCCTCTGGTACAATGAAGAATTCATAGTGGATTTTATGATGGTGAGCTGCCCAGGCCCTGATGCAGCAAAGCTGCCCCAAACCATAATATTTCCACCACCATGCTTTACAGTTGGTATCAGGTTATTGTGGTCAAATGCTGTCTTTGGTTTTCGCCAAACATGTCTTCTGGTACTGTGGCCAAATAGCTCTACCTTTGACTCATCTGTCCAGAGCACATTGTTCCCGAAGTGCTGGTCTTTGCCAAGGTGTTCATTGGCAAACTTTAGTCTTGCCCTGATGTTCTTTCTGGACAGCAAAAGTTTCCTCCTGGCACACCTCCCATGTAGATCAAATTTGTGCAGCCTCTTTCTAATGGTAGACTCGTGCACTTTGACATCAACAGTGGCAAGAGCTACCTGTAGGTCCCGTGATGACATTCTGGGGTTCTTGGAGACTTCTTTCAGCATCTTGCGGTCTGCTCTCGGGCTGAACTTGCTGGGGCGGCCTGGCCTGAACAAGTTGGCAGTTGTTTGGAATCTTCTCCACTTGTAGATGATCTTCCGGATCTTCCGGAAGTAGTGATAAATGTAGGGGTGTACTTACTTTTTGCACATGCGAAATTTTCATTTATATTTATTTAAATTATACAATGGACTAAAAAAATGTAAATGTTTCATGATATTTGTTATATTATATCACCTTTATCTCTCAATATTGTTGAAATGAAGATGAAATAGCTCTATGTTGAAATATGTTGAAAAAGTCAAAACTTTACATGGGGTGTACTTACTTTTTCACGTGACTGTGTCTACTTATCACTCTCTGGTAGCAAAGACAAGAATACAAGTATTTTTTGCAGGAATGATAGTAGATGTGGAGATATCAGGAATACCAGTGGATGTTGAAATAAAGATATCAGGAATGATAGTAGATGTGGAGATATCAGGAAGACAAGTAGATGTGGAGATATCAGGAATGCCAGTAGATGTGGAGATATCAGGAATGCCAGTAGATGTGGAGATATCAGGAATGCCAGTAGATGTGGAGATATCAGGAATACCAGTGGATGTGGCTATATCAGGAAGACAAGTAGATGTGGAGATATCAGGAATGCCAGTAGATGTGGAGATATCAGGAATGCCAGTAGATGTGGAGATATCAGGAATACCAGTGGATGTGGCTATATCAGGAAGACAAGTTGATGTGGAGATATCAGGAATGCCAGTGGATGTGGAGATATCAGGAATGATAGTAGATGTGGAGATATCAGGAATGCCAGTGGATGTGGAGATATCAGGAATGATAGTAGATGTGGAGATATCAGGAATGCCAGTGGATGTGGAGATATCAGGAATGATAGTAGACGTGGAGATATCAGGAATGCCAGTGGATGTGGCTATATCAGGAAGACAAGTAGATGTGGAGATATCAGGAATGCCAGTGGATGTGGAAATAAAGACATCAGGAATGATAGTCGATATGTGGAGATTTCAGGAATGATAGTAGATGTGGCGATATCAGGAATGATAGTAGATGTGGAGATATCAGGAATGCCAGTGGATGTGGAAATAAAGATATCAGGAATGATAGTAGATGTGGAGATATCAGGAACGCCAGTGGATGTGGAAATAAAGATATCAGGAATGATAGTAGATGTGGAGATATCAGGAATGCCAGTGGATGTGGAAATAAAGATATCAGGAATGATAGTAGATGTGGAGATATCAGGAATGCCAGTGGATGTGGAAATAAAGATATCAGGAATGATAGTAGATGTGGAGATTTCAGGAATGCCAGTGGATGTGGCTATATCAGGAAGACAAGTAGATGTGGAGCTGGATATATCAGGAATGCCAGTGGATGTGGAAATAATGATATCAGGAATGATAGTAGATGTGGAGATATCAGGAATGCCAGTGGATGTGGAAATAAAGATATCAGGAATGATAGTAGATGTGGAGATATCAGGAATGCCAGTGGATGTGGAAATAAAGATATCAGGAATGATAGTAGATGTGGAGATATCAGGAATGCCAGTGGATGTGGAAATAAAGATATCAGGAATGATAGCTAGTAGATGTGGAGATATCAGGAATGCCAGTAGATGTGGAGATATCAGGAATGCCAGTAGATGTGGAGATATCAGGAAGACAAGTAGATGTGGAGATATCAGGAATAACAGTGGATGTGGAAATAAAGATATCAGGAATGACAGTAGATGTGGAAATAAAGATATCAGGAATGATAGTAGATGTGGAGATATCAGGAATACCAGTGGATGTGGAGATATCAGGAATACCAGTGGATGTGGAGATATCAGGAATACCAGTGGATGTGGAGATATCAGGAATACCAGTGGATGTGGAGATATCAGGAATACCAGTGGATGTGGAGATATCAGGAATACCAGTGGATGTGGAGATATCAGGAATACCAGTGGATGTGGCTATATCAGGAAGACAAGTAGATGTGGAGATATCAGGAATTCTAGTATATGTAGAGATATCAGGAATGCTAGTAGATGTGAAGATATCAGGAATACCAGTGGATGTGGAGATATCAGGAATACCAATGGATGTGGAGATATCAGGAATACCAGTGGATGTGGAGATATCAGGAATACCAGTGGATGTGGAGATATCAGGAATACCAGTGGATGTGGAGATATCAGGAATACCAGTGGATGTGGCTATATCAGGAAGACAAGTAGATGTGGAGATATCAGGAATTCTAGTATATGTAGAGATATCAGGAATTCTAGTCGATGTGAAGATATCAGGAATTCTAGTATATGTGGAGATATCAGGAATGCTTGTGGATGTGGAGATATCAGGAATTCTAGTCGATGTGGAAATATCAGGAATTATAGTATATGTGGAGATATCAGGAATTCTAGTCGATGTGGAGATATCAGGAATTCTAGTATATGTGGAGATATCAGGAATTCTAGTCGATGTGGAGATATCAGGAATTCTAGTCGATGTGGAGATATCAGGAATTCTAGTCGATGTGGAGATATCAGGAATTCTAGTATATGTGGAGATATCAGGAATTCTAGTCGATGTGGAGATATCAGGAATTCTAGTCGATGTGGAGACATCAGGAATTCTAGTCGATGTGGAGATATCAGGAATTCTAGTCGATGTGGAGATATCAGGAATTCTAGTATATGTGGAGATATCAGGAATTCTCATATATGTGGAGATATCAGGAATGCCAGTGGATGTGGAAATATCAGGAATGCCAGTGGATGTGGAAATATCAGGAATGCTAGTAGATGTGGAGATATTAGGAATACTAGTCGACGTGGATTGTGGAGATATCAGGAATGCTAGTATATGTGGAGATATCAGGAATGCTTGTGGATGTGGAGATATCAGGAATTCTAGTCGATGTGGAGATACCAGGAATTCTAGTATATGTGGAGATATCAGGAATTCTAGTCGATGTGGAGATATCAGGAATTCTAGTCGATGTGGAGATATCAGGAATTCTAGTATATGTGGAGATATCAGGAATTCTAGTCGATGTGGAGATATCAGGAATTCTAGTCGACGTGGATTGTGGAGATATCAGGAATGCTAGTATATGTGGAGATATCAGGAATGCTTGTGGATGTGGAGATATCAGGAATTCTAGTCGATGTGGAGATATCAGGAATTCTAGTCGATGTGGAGATATCAGGAATTCTAGTCGATGTGGAGATATCAGGAATTCTAGTATATGTGGAGATATCTCCCCAGCCCCCCCTTCCCACGCCTCCTCCCCCCAAGCCCTCTCCCTCCCACACATCTCCCTGCTCTCAAATGTTGTGTTTGTGTGCTTCCCCTTCTCTCCCCATCTTGTCTTCCGCTCCCTCTTTTTATATATTTTGTTTATCTGGTTGATTTGTTTGTGAAGTAAATGTTAGCTCTTTCACGAGCCTCGATTCAGTATACAAAAAAATATATATATATATCAGGAATTCTCGTATATGTGGAGATATCAGGAATGCCAGTGGATGTGGAAATATCGGGAATGCCAGTGGATGTGGAAATATCAGGAATGCTAGTAGATGTGGAGATATTAGGAATACTAGTCGATGTGGATTGTGGAGATATCAGGAATGCTAGTGGATATAGAGATATCAGGAATATGGAGGTATGGAGAGATGTACTGCATCAGGTGGTGATGTAGGGAGGGAAGGAAATCCTTATACCTTTTGGCAACTAACACTTGTCTGTTGATCTGAAGTGAGTTGTGCCACAATCACAGACTCCTCGGCCATTCTTCATGTTTGGAGCAATTATATTTTTGTAGTCAAACAATAGAGCAAAAAAGTTTTGAAAATCTAAAGCCATCTTTATGTTTCATTTACTGGAATGAATGTACGGTAAGTCTATCTTCATGCCTCGCCATTGTCCTTCCAATCAGAATCTACGAGTAAATCTTCACATAATCTATATAAATAATACAACAGTGTCTGTCTTTCTGGTTTCCTATGTGCTCTCTTAACACTTCGCACAGTCAATAAACTTTGTCGGCCAAACGAACAATGTCTTACAATTCTGCTCAAACTATCCACATTTGCTTACTACTTTTTTTTTTCCTTTTGGCACAGTCAAAAGTAGCCTTTTGTCAAAGCGTTTGTCATGCTAGGTGATGTCACGACATTCCAGTGGGCAGTGCTGCAAACCATCCCGACTCGTTGTTGTTCTGTGGTCCTGTCATCCTATGAAATACCATTCCATCCCATCACTCATCCTTGACCGGATATATTAAGATAATGCTGTTTTACTTTATTTAAGCATTACTGGGATATCATGGTAATGCCTATGAGGTGGAATAAACAATGGGTTGAAATGCCTTTTCCTGTGGCTGTGTTTCTTCCATTTCCTTGTTAGTTGTTAAACAAACGACTCAATAGATTATTTTAGAATGGGACAAAGGATGGACTGACAAATAGGCATATAAATGGATATGTAAAGATTCGAAAGAAAAGTCCCAAACATTTTTCTCAATCTACGGAGCAGAATGCTTGCGTATTTAGCTATAATGAATATGAATTTACACTGTCAACGAAAAGATAAAGTAGTAAATAAATGTGGACGTACAGAAGGGGAAAAAGGAGCATTCCACATTCAATTCAATTTAATTTGATGATGCTTAATTAACGACGTACACAAAACTGTCTTCAAAAAAGGATATCAGAATTGCTTCCATCTTTTTTGTCTCAAAATTTATGGATGGATGTATGAACGAATCAGGTGCGACACAGCCCATGGTAACAGGAGAAAGGTTTCATTGTAACAGATCGATGGGAACAAGCCTTCAGCAACCACTGAAAGCTTCATTTCCAGAAATCGCACCCAAAACAAACAATCTGAGATGGATGCTGTTACAAATGCCCACAACTCCTTGATATGTGATCAGCAACTTACAGCTTTTACTGGCATGATCAAGACAGAGCTGAAGCTGAAAGTGGCTTCAAGTGTGCTGTTATTTATTGAGAAAGCTCTCACACTTCAGCTGTGTCTCTTGGAGTCTGTGCAAATTGAGACAAGGCTGTTTGAGCCATAACCAAGGCCAAGGATATGGCTGAGTGACCATTTTCCCTGGCAAAGAGATCTAGCAGAACAGTATTGTGAGGCATTCGCATTGCCATTTTGACGGCAAATACTTCTGTTGGTATAAAGATTACATATATATTGTTGTGGGAATGTAAAAAGGTGTAGCAGGTGAAATATAGATCAGTTATGCCATTAATACAGGTTTAGCGTAAGCATACAGTATCTATGTTAAAATGATAGGTCACGTGTCGAAGAATGTATTAGGAGAGGATAATGGTGATACCCCTCCCCTCGGTATGTGTCGAACCCCCACTTTCCTCTCCTCCACTACTTAATCATACTAAAATACACAATTTGGTGTCTGTCTGTCTGACCACGATACATTCAGTCATTACTTACCCAATCACAACCAAACTTGACAGGGGGATGAAGGGTCACACGATGGAGGTTATAGAGATTCAACTTCTCCCACTCCCCAAAGGGGATTTGCACCATGGATGAACTCCGTGTTTAGGTGTATATCCGTATTAAGATAGCTTATCATGGCATTTTTCCAAAGGCACTTTTCATAACAAACAAAATAAGAACACTAAAGATAATATCACAATATTAATGTTATTACAAAACAATATTACTACTAATAATATCCCCTCTTTCCAAGGGATTTCCTCCTTGGACAAAAGCCATGTTAATGTGTAAGTAGCTTATCGTGGCGTTTCATGAAAAACCCTTACCAGAAGTAAATATATATTATAAACTACAAACACCTATGATTACCTTTTTAAACAGTCGTTACTTCTGTTTAACACTAAACTGAAAGGGGAAACCCGGGGTGTGTTCAGTCACCAAGCAGCAAGCTAGGCGCTTGCCAAGCCAGCCATTTTTATCAACAGTTTTGAACGGAGTGCTTGCTTGAATGCTTCATTCAGCCACTTGGCCAGCGCTCTACAAGAAACCTGGTACTGATGTTCTTGAGGACCAACCCTAGATCCACTGTAATCTATATGCCCCAGAGAGGATAATAACATGACCCTTCCTGCTGCTCTCATACGGAGTGGGTGTACTACTACTACTACTAGTCCCTAGTACTAGACTGTACTCGTCCCTTAAATCAATCCCTTGGAAACTGTCTCTGTGTTTTCTTTATAATGAACCATCAGCGCCACTCCAAGGCCAGGTTTGACACAGCTCGCGGCCTTATGCTGAAGGTAAAAAACGCCGTGGGCTGCCAGCAGCAGAGGGCATGTCGCGGCACGAGTGGTTTGTGGGGAGAAACAATGGGTGTGCAGACCCGGGATAAATGAGAGTGGGGGAGGGAAGGGGAGGAAGTGAGACAAAAAAAATATTTGGCATGTAAAGTGCGAGAATAGCTTGTAGTAGAGTGCAGTTCCTGGTGCAGTTTGCGTGACAGATCCAGTCTGGAAGAGCATTTTAACAGGAGTGCTTGTGAGAGGATGTCGTGAACAGGTGCGGTGAGACGAGTGGCAGCAACTTAGTGAATTGCATGACAAGATCCTGAAGAAGCCGGGATACAGTCTGCTTGGCACGACTTGTTCCCGCCAAAAGCCCGTCATTTTTGCCCTCGCTTTCCCATACCGCAGACTTCTTTGGACCTCGTGCAGGCATCATGTAATGAGGTGTTTCTTTCTTGGCTTGTCTTGTCTTGTCTTGTCTTTCTCCCTGTCATACTTACTATCTGTGGTGTAACTGATTTTAAGATAACGTGATTAAGCTGATCGAGATTTTGTGGGTGGGGAGAATTTATAAAGTGTATAATAATTGCTGAAATATGTGTTTTCTTTCTCTTATTCTCTGTTGTCCCCAGTTCCTGTTCTCCCCAGGTATGCACACTCGCCTAGAAGCTGTCGAGTCTGGGTTTGAATATCGGCCCAGCTATAAACGGTCATCCGTGTGTTCACGAGCAGGGACCTGCAGAAAATGTGACTTCAAGTCCTCAACTACCCCCACTCACAAACCAGCTTTAATCTATGTGGATGCTATTTGTCCTCCCCGGGGATCATAAGTGTGTGTGTGTGTGTGTGTGTGTGTGTGTGTGTGTGTGTGTGTGCGTATATATATATATATATATATATGTTATAAAACAGGAGTGTCTGTCCGTCTGTCCGTCCGTCCCCAAACTACTCCCTTAGTTTTGGGGCTAGCCCCGCCACACCTCCTGTGGAACGTTTTGGGGTCCCAGCAGATGTTGTAAGGTAGATAGGAGGTTTCAAAAATTCCTCAATAAAATTATGATTTGGAACTTAACTCGATACAAAACTGCCACGAATCCGGAAGCCTGCCGGCGCAAACTAGGCCTCACTGCGCGGACCGCTCACTCCTGGCTCCGTGCGCAAAGCGAACAGCCACGCTTGCTCGGTCGCTCCAGCCGCGCTTGTCCTCACGATCTCGTTCACCAACACCAAAGCCAGACTATGCGAGGAAGTCCAGAGCCTCGACCGTTCGTTGTCAAAAGCCAGGACTGGAGAAACAAAGAAGAAGAGCAGAAATCAAGAGAGAGCGAGGGAAAGCCAAGAGAAGAAAATGTCAGGACAGAGCGTTCTTTTATACTCAAGGCTCTGATGTCATCCGTGCCAGCTCCACCAATCCCATCGTCCAATCTTAGCCGTCCTTGCGCCAATCAATCCCAGACCAATCACTGCTCTTCAGGGCATGGCCCAACGGCCTTGCCTGTGCATATGTGCTCACCAGGTCGGTGTTATCAGCGGTAGTGCTCAATGTCCTGCTTCCGGTTGGTTTTTATTTAGGGTGGTAAATGCGCGATATATATATTGTTGCGGATCTCAAACGTCGGCCTTCCCCTTACCAAGGGGGGATTAATCCCCTTGTCTTTTATCTAGCCGACGCAATCCGGGGCTATCACGTTCCTTCCGGTCAGCGCTGAATAGGGTGGTAGGTCGAATTAGTCCTAAGTACCAGCGCCTCCCAGGAAGCAAGGAAATAACCCCACCCGAACCGCGGTTTCAGTGGACACGCCGAGCGATAGCGAGCCGAGATTCGGGCTGTTCTATGGGGGCAGAACCTTTAACCTTTATTAATCAAATATGTACACTTTCTCAGAACCGCAACAATATATATATATATATATATATATATATTGTTGCGGTTCTGAAAGTGTACATATTTGATTAATAAAGGTTAAAGGTTGCACCCCATAGTTAGGCGACAAACAACACGTAGGCCCATTTAGAACATTAGTTATGTCATAGTATGTGTTTAGGATAAGGCCATTTCCCTAGTTATCATCTGTGTTGTGTAAAACAAATAAGAGTAGGTCCCGTTTCATTGTGCCTCCACCCTCCAAATTCCACCTCGTTGGGCAGAATCCATCTCGCGCCCCATTTGACAACTCGCAGTTTGTTACGCTTGGGATGCTCACAGTTTGGGATGCTCGCAGTTATTACGCTTTGGCTGCCAGCAGCGTTTGCTGCTCTTGGTTTGATGGTTTGCTGGAACTAGCCCAGCCATGAGGTAAGGCACAAAAAGGGGGTGGAGCGGCAGCGAGGCTGAGATCGGATCGGCAGCAGGAGGGACGGTAAGGGCCACCAGACAATCAGGGCTGAGGCGACATCGCCTGACAGGGTGTGGCTAGAGGTTCGAAAGGGTTGGCTGAAGCGGCGCTATATAACCGCGAGCGCAAAGCCCTTACAGAGGACTCGCATGCATACGGCAGTGGCAAAGGACTTGAGGTATGCGAAGGGAGAGGCAGGCGCTCGAGTCGTGGGCTTGAGTTACGAGGAGAGACGCGCTGTGACAAGTATTGAGAAGGAAGAGGTCTGAAGGACTTGGTTGGAGCGCATTGCATCATTGGTTTCAAGGACTCGCTGGGGAAAGCGCCATTGTGAACTATTGTGAGAGACGCGCTATCCTGATCGATTGCAAGGGCTCGTTGGGAATTTGGCTGTGGGCTTGTGGGGAGCGCATATCAAGCGCCGGTCCTTCTATTACATACGCGGCCGTGAGCCACAACGTAACCGTCAGCCCAGCCTACCTTTCGCCAATATAATTGTCCGCTTCGCGCCAACACCGCGCGGAGGGCTTGCCTGCCGTCTACCATCGTCTTCACGGTACGAATCGGGGACCGGAGCGAGCTGTGAACGAGATCCTTGGGACCATCGCCTGACCATCTACAAACCCCGTGTGATTGAGTCTGAGAGTGTAACTGAGTGTGAATGGGCCCGTGTCCAGGGGATAAGTATAAGACTGTCTAAGGCTGCCCTGTGTATCTGCTTCTTCCTCTTCACTGTACATTGCTTCTTCTTCTTCTTCTTCCTTGTACAAAGTGTGTAATAAATTAATTGTTCTTCCTGTTTTCCTCTTAATTCGACAGTCTTAGTGATTTCTCCATTGGGTAAGCGTGGCACGACTAGGAACCGCCCCAATCGGGTTAGTTCTTGATAACGGCCCGAATCGCGGCTCGCTATCGCTCGGCATGTCCACTGAAACCGTGGTTCGGGTGGGGTTGTTTCCTTGCTTCACAGCCGGTGTTAGTACTTAGGTAATAAGAATTCGGCTTACAACCCTATTTAACACCGACTGGAAGGAACGTGATAGCCCCGGATCGCGTCGGCTAGATAACAGACAAGGGGATTAATCCCCCCTTGATAAGGGGGAGGCCGACGTTGGAGATCCACAACAATATATATATATATATATATATATATGGACACTGCTAGGACTTCCAGGAAAGAAGTCGGTATTTCAAAAAAAAGATCTGGGGTGAATTAACGGGGGTAGAAAAGATAAAGGTTTTGGATGGGGGAAGAAAAGAGATGGTGGTGAACAGCTGTTTTAAAGACTTGGAGGGAGGAGTGGGATTGAAGAGAGTGAGGGAGTTTGTTCCAGAGGTGGGAGAAAAGAGGAATGAAAGAGTGAAGGTGAATAGAGAGTCTTGATTTTGGCAATTTAACCATGAGAGGGTTGCTGGCAGATCTTGTGTGACCTGTACGAATATTTGGGGGACAGAGCACAGAGACAGCTGGGGGAGCAAGGCCGGAGAGGAGTCGGTAGAAGAGAGAAATCCCACCAACCTGCCTGCAGTGAGTGAGTCGAAGGCCCTCGGAGTTAGCTTCATCGTCGGAGATTCCAATGATTCTGAAAGCTTTGGTTTCAACAGCATGAAGCCAAGCTAGGTGTGAGGCAGGAGCACCGGCCCAGAGGGGAGAACAGTATTCCATTGAGCTGTGGGTGAAAGCCTTGTATCTTGTAAAGAAACAAGAAACCTTGTATCTTTCTTGTAAAGAAAGGAGCTCAGGTGTGCCAAGGAAGGACTTCGCATGATGGACGATGCCAAGTCGGCGACTGGCTTTGGAGGCCAGCTTGGAAATGTGGTTTTCCCAGGAAAGATAATGACAGATAGTGAGACCCAAAAGCTTGCGTGACAGAACTTCTGGAAGAGGATTGTTGAGAAAGTAGATTGGAGGGTTGTCCAGTCGGTCTTTTCAGAGAGACATAAGCCTCAGTCACACTGGATCGTACGTTTTCTGGATCGTGTGATTGGTGGCAATTTGGCCGAGGTACGACCAATCGGCATGTTTGCTACGATCTCCATTTGCGATCGCATACTGCGATTGCTCTTAAGACTGGTGGTAGGTCATCGTACGATTGGTGGTACGCGTGGTCGTGCGATCACTAACGATTGGAGAAGATTGATCGCAAGATCAATCATAGGTAATCGTGCGACTAGTGGTGGCGATCAGCGACCGATCATATGATCAATCGTGGCGACCTGCGACCACTCGCACGATCGATCGCAGCCAATCACAGCCAGTCGCAGCCAGTCGTGAGATGGGTCGCTCGATCAGATCTAAAGGCTCGCGATCATGCGTCAGCATCAGTAGTCACCTACCTCTCAAGGAGTACACTTCGTCTAACTTTTCAACTGAAACTATAATTCGCAATGCCTCCCAAGAAGGGAGCTGTGGCCTGGCAGCTTAGTTCTGCACATTACTTTATTGTGTTAAAGATTGTACTTTGACAAATGTTACGGATTCGGCCCTAATGATTGTTGTTATGATTATTGTTGTTGGTTCTAAGTATTCTGGTGATTGTGGTTGAAGGGAAAGGGTTATTATAGTTAAAAGGTTTAAAAGCGCTCATGATAAAATAATACCGGAAATGGCGTAGTGGGCCGGAAGAGGTCAAGGGAGGAAGAGGAGGACATGAAGAAAAGGGAAAAGGAGGGGTTCTGACGAAGCTCCGCACCTGGCGTGGGCGAGCTTACATGGCGAGAGAGCTTTGAGTCCGGGAAGGGAATCTTGAGCGATTGGTGATCGCTGGAATTGTGGAAAAGCCGGCAAAGCCAGGTACAGGTGTGATTCCGGAGAATCTTCGCCTCGCAGCAACGGCTCGAGGACGAGCCGGCCGCCATTACCGGGACCTCGTGCGTCGTTCGCGGAACCTGGGTTAGCCGCATCCGCGGGTCCCGCCATCCGGTGATTTGCCGAAATAGGTTGCTGTCGGATTAGACCACGTGACGGTCCATGCCTTGCCTACACCGCCGTACTCGCCTTTTCGCCTCATCTCCGTTGAGTTATAGAGACATTGAAGGGTTGGGCTCCAATCGCTGGGAGCACGGATCACTGCCGAGCAGCTGCTGAGCTGGGGCTGGGATCTGTGAGTTTATGTTACTTAATAAGGTGGTACCATCTTGAGATTAATTGTATGACTGATTGCTTTCATTGCTGTATGATTTCCTGTGTGCTTTTAATACAATCTGTTCATTTATAATCTTTGGGTGTGGTTCCACTAATGATTTGTTTTTGACACCGGATAACATATTTTTTCTGCCGGGGCTCCTCGCGGGGTTCGGAGGTGTTTACCGAGACCAGGAGATCGGTGAGGACCCCGTAACGCAAAGAACTTTGTTTGTGTATACATGTATTGATTTAGTTTGTATTTAAAATAATAATTTTTTCCATTGTAATATAAACCAGTCATTTATTACTCAGACCATACACACACAACAAAGACAACTAATTATTACTTTTTCTCCTGACATACCATGAAATAGCATGTTTTTTGTACAAGTTCATTGCAAAATAGATATTCAAAAATAGATCATACACATAGCATATAATATATGATACACATATCTTTTTAAAAATATCAAAATTCCAACATTCACACAACAGTTCCTATAGTACATGGGCTTATGTTGGGAAACCAAAGTTTGTGGACCGTTTTGCTAGATTCTTGGCAACTAGGCTTAAATCACTCTAAATAGCATATAAAATAAAAAAATTGCTGTTGCCAAATTTTCACGACATCTTCATGGCGGCCATCTTGGATTTCAAGATGGCCACCATTTCGGACCTATTTTGCCTTATATCTCACTTATTAATCAAGGTATCAGCACAAGAATAGTGTCCTTACCCACATTTTCGGGGTCAAGGAAGACAATGGTGATAATCAAATTTCAGCTGGAGGGCCAACATCTTTATAATTTCAAGATGGCCGCCATTTTTAATCAAAGTATGAGCAAACATAGCCTAGTGTCTTAGTCTGAGACACTTGATGAAGACTAGTTGTGGTGGCTAGCAACCATCATAGACTTAAGCCTTTTCTGAAAGCAATGCTACAGTTTGTTAATCAGTTTGTTTCATCAAACAACTCCTATCAAAAATCCAAACGACGGGCTCTCTACTGATCAAACACAATGTCATTCCCAATAGGCTGGGCATCAGTGTTGCAGCATTTCTCCAAATCAGCATCACAGTTACACAATTCGGTACAGACTACATTCCTAGCTTTGCATGAACACCTGCGTGAACACAATTTGCTAGAACTCTTTGCAGCTCGTCCACAGCCACAGCGAACAAGTTGGAGAATTGAGGCTGGAGCAATTGCAACCTGCGTCAGGACTGGTCTCAATTCGCCTCCAACAGTTTCCCATCCCAAGGTGTTTGGGTCGATCACAGTTGGATTTAGAGTTAGATCTTGTGCCCACATGTGTGCTTGCAAATGAGCACGCTGGACATGCTCTTTCCAGGCACCAGCAGTTGGTGTTAGTTTCTCGACTCCCTGATCAGCCTTCAGCTGGCGGAATAGGTACCATCGTAGTTCAGCAGCACTTCTTATTGTGACACCTTTCGGACAGAAGAGGCGACAGAAATACTCTTCACATCCTTCTAGGACAGCATCAGATGGTTTATCACCCTCTCCAAGCTGAGCAATTGCTGACACTACTGTTTGACTACTTTCAGTGAATGCCTTGAAGCAAGTTGTTTTACTCTTGCCCTGAATGTGGCCAGTGGTGTCACAGCCGGTGAGAGCATGCCAATTAACAAGTGCTTTTGCCCTCTGAGCACCAAGCTGTTCATAGATTGGCCTTAGTAAGATTTTCCGATGTTTTTTTTCCAGTGCCCATGATAACTGCAGCATCACTTCCTAGGTCATCACTTCGACGTAGAGCAAGTAACAACACATCTGTGTCTGGGGAATAGATACTCACAATGAATCCTGTTTTCACAAGTTGCACTGCATGCAAAATCATGAGTGTGTCAGCTTCCTCCTGGCTACTGACCGCTTTAGCAATTTCACATTCAAAATTGCTCTGGACACTTCTCCTTGTCACCGTTACAATCTGCATGGAGGATCTACTGTTGATCAATCTATTTGCCAGGAAGAGTGTCAGTGAATCCTTTGTGACATTACTAGCAAGGAATGACTTGGTGTCCTTGATTTTGGTTTGCTCATCAACAATATAGTTTTTCACTGCCTTGGTCTTGTCTCTACGACGTTCCCTTGTTCCTTCCTTCAATGATGCATCAATTGTGTAATTGTCAAACACAACCCGAAGCTGCTCATAAGCACGTCCTCTGCATTCGGCTAGCTGTACATACGCTGTGCCTAGCTCCTTGCAGTTCTGAAATTTCTTGACACTCATTAATTCTTGCAATAGCACCATTCCATCAACAATTAAGCATGTCCTGGGTCTTTCTTGCACATTCTCAGGGTGTTCTGCAAGTTCTTCAGCATGGTCACTTGAGTTTGTGTCATCACTGGATTTCACAAGACCCTCCAGGAGTGATATGATCTTGCTCTTGTCGGTGGTGGGGTGGACCATTCCATTTGGCTGGAGAAGAGTTCTATTGGTATTGGACAGTTCATGTGCCCCTACCACTTCCTCTAGATCCACTGCTTCCCTCGATGACCTTGCAATGACTAGTAGTCGAGCAAACAGGGATGTCGTCACTTTCAGTGCCACTACCTCACTACCAGTTTTCACCAACAGGTCTTTGCCAACCGAATTCCAAGATGGCAATTTCAATTTGGTCATTGTCGACCACAGGTTTTGGTTTCCCTTTATTCTCTTTTCTACAAATGCACTGTAAGCCTCCTGTCCGAATTTCTCTGCATTAAGAATTCCTTCCTCCACAGCTTTAGGAATCACCTCAATTGCAGCATCTATTGCTGTCCTTCTTGCCTTTTTGCCATGAATGACAGAAGGTTTTTGGCCTTGACCATCGGTAATATCACAACAAATGTTCTCACGGATCTTCTGTAACAGCCTGCCCCTGGTGATGCTGTGATTCTGAATACCATAGTCCCGCATCATGTTACTGTAGACCTCATCAGCCTCAGGTGTTGAGCCAAACTGTCCATCATCGATGCAATCCTGTAATTCAGCGAAGAACTCAATTTCAGCTGATACAAATCTCTCTCTCTGTCCTAAGTCCCCATCACCACTTTGGTCACCTGCACAATTTTTGCGCTGTGGCATTTGCACGTAGCGACTCCAGTTGGAGGTCAAACAGCTCTTATGGTAGGTTATGTCCCTTGCAAGAAAATCTCCCTCAATGAGAAAGTCCGCAAGGTTGAGTTTCCAGACACTGTTGTCACTGTTTTCCACAATCTGTTTAACTGACCTACCAATATCTTTGCTTCTACACTCACAGCGTATCTCTTCTGTCCCGGTCTTTTTGTCCTGTTTCACAGTCTGACAGAAAAAGCACATATTCCGGCAGAATGATGGTACTGTCGACCGTGTCTGCCTTTCTGCTGGTGCTGAACAGGAGGCTTCCTCTGGAATAGGAGTTGTTGATGGTCTTCCTCGTTTCTTACCTCCGGTCAGAACACGAGTATCCATTTGACTTGTGGCTTGTTCATATCGTCCTTTATCACGTTCAATATGCTGTATATGTGTCAGCATACCGTAACAGCTCCGATGCCATAATGCTTTTCTTGACATCAGATCACCAGCGGATAAGCCTTGCAGTCTTTGATTTATGGCCACATATGTCGGATTCCTGTATGTATCTCGTTTGGTGAGATTTCGCAAAAATGTCTCATATGTATCTGCCTGTGGTGTGCTTAAAGGCTCAAGCACTTTCCTTTTTATGTATTTCTTCCCTTGGCATAGCAAACAAAGACTGAAGTCAATGGGCTTCTTTTTAGCAGCAGGTTCCTCTGGCGTGGTCATGATGCCGGCAGTCGTTCTTCCTCCACAGTTATCCAAGAATGCAACTTCTCAAGGTCGTCTGCTGCACATCTGAAAAGAATAAAGATTGTTAAAAAGTCATCCAACACAGTTTCAGGAATAATATTTGACTAAAACTAGATGTACGGTAGCTTGATTCTTTAGATAATATTTGGGTGTGGATCTGGCAGAAGAACTCCCCTGTCCCCCCACCTCCTATCCACCCCCTCCCAATCCAATCATAACCATTATCTAAAAATGTAAGTACCTGTGAGTAAAAGTAAATAGATTCAATACCAGGACATTTATATTTAAACCTGATATACATGAAAACCTTTTAAAGTATGGCTTTGACCTGGAGTTTGGGCAAAGCTAGATTAAAAAATGGTGGCCATCTTGAAATTATAAAGATGTTGGCCATCCAGCTGAAATTTCATTATTACCATTGTCTTCCTTGACCCGGAAAATGTGGGTAAGGACACTATTCTTGTGCTGATACCTTGATTAATAAGTGAGATATAAGGCAAAATAGGTCCGAAATGGTGGCCATCTTGAAATCCAAGATGGCCGCCATGAAGATGTCGTGAAAATTTGGCAACAGCAATTTTTTTATTTGATATGCTATTTAGAGTGATTTAAGCCTAGTTGCCAAGAATCTAGCAAAACGGTCCACAAATATACATAAGCCCATGTACTACTAGATCATGTTATCCTGCCATGGGACACTGCCGACGTTGTTGTAGTAGTGCTTGAGGTAAACGCGCACAGCCTTGGCGAGCTAAAGACTGCGAGCTGCGAGCTAAAGACTGGTGGTACCACCAATCGTAAGGTCGTGCAACCAGTCGGGACAGGTCGTGACTGGTCGCACGACCAATCGTGAGGTCGTACGACAGGTGGCACCACCAATCGTCAGGTGGCAGAACCAGTAGCACGACCAATCGTGTGACTACTTGACCTGCGATCATGCACGACTGGTGGTGCGTCCATGCGCGACTGGTGGTACGGCCATGTAAGACCTGTCTGCAACCTCTTACGATTTGGAATTGCAGGTCAGAAGTTTTGAACATGACCATCGACCTTGCTGCGACTGATTTTGCTCTGGCGATCACCCACGACCTCTGCGACCAGTCGCGCGCTCTTTCTACGATTTGCCCGCGATTCCAACATTTTTCGGTCGCAGCTAGGTCGTAACCTGGTTGCAGGCCCGGTGTGACAGGGGCCATAGTGAGAGTGTGAGATTTGAAGACATGTTCCACTTGTTTGATCAGTCTGTGATTTTGTCCAGGTCTGCAAGAGAGTGAGGAGGCTGCAGACTGCCGATCTGAGGGATGGGGTATGGAGCGGCAGAGAGTGCAGACATCAGCAAAGAGATAGAGATGGTTTTCCAGAGAGTCGGAGAGATCATTGATGAAGACGAGAAAAAGCACAGGGCCCAGAACACTGCCTTCAGGAACTCCAGCCTGAACAGGAAGGGGAGATGAGAGAAAACGATTCAGGGCCACAAGTTGACTATGACCAGAGAGGAAGTCTGCAAGCCATGCGTGGAGATTTCCATGGATACCATAAGAGGAGAGTTTGGTGAGCAGAGCGGGGTGCCAGACCATATCGAAGGCACGTGATTGATGTGTCAAGGGAGACAGCTCTGATTTCCTGTTTGGCATTCAGGACCAGGGGTCCCGCGACAATATATATATATATATATATATATATATATATATATATATATATATATATATATATATATATATATATATATATATATATATATATACACAGTATATATATATACACAGTATATATATATATATATATATATATATATATATATATATATATATATATATATTGTTACGGACCGCGGATTAGGATGTTATTTACCGAGCGGTGGTATTACCGCGGCCGAACAGTGCTTCCCCATTTCTTCCCGACTCACCCGATTCACCCAGACGTTGGCCAAATCGCGCTATGCTAAATCAATGATGGAAAGGACACGACGACTGGGATAGATGAAACGACGCAAGGGGTACAGTTCTCAAGACCTCCGGAGGAGGGTATAATTACAGTGGTGGAGAAAAGGGGGTAGATTACAAGGCAGAGTGAGGTAAAGACACAGAAGAGATGGGCACTTAAATACCGTCTTATCTTAACCCAGACAGACCACGGACAAACGGACAAGGTAGACTTACACAGGGATTGATGGCAGGAAGGGACAGGTAGGTCGATAGCACAAGGTGCACCTTGACTCGGGGACAGGATAAAACACGGTCCAAAAGATGCAGGGAGGCCTCACAGCGCTCGGAGGTGGTCTTGCTTGCTCCAAGCTCAGCGCGCATCTGACGTCACCTCCCTCTCACTACGCATGCTCAGCGGGGAGTGACACGCCCTCGGCTGGTTGGTTCCGCCCCACTGGGGCCGGTCCACCGCTTCCATTGGGTGCGGGGGTTACCGGGCTCCGCCCTTGACGAGGAGCCAACAGGGAGCCCCTGTTTGGTAACCCCGTCGAGCACATGTCCGATGGCGGCTCGTTGGGAAGGCCTGGTGCCCTCCCACCACTCCTACCAAGCCGGAGTGAGGACGCGCACTCCCTGCGCTCATTGTTGTTGTTGTTGTTGTTGAACTGTGAGGAAGAGCTGCGGGGAGGTATTGGGAGGTCCTAAACTTCCTAACGGTGCCATACAATCACCTTCTGGTGCAACGAAGGGTCAGAATTAATGGAAACGAATCCTTAACTGACATAGACTAAGAATAACTAGCAAGATGTCCTATAGGTGTCTTACATGAGATGCGGTGAACCTGGGTGCGACATTTAATGGGGGAAATATGGGGAGGTCGGGTCTACAGAGTGTTGTTTACAGAAAATGGGACTAGGGAATGGGGGATTGGGGATTGGGGAGAGTTGGGAAGTATTGAGGAAATAGGGGAATATTTACAAGCGGATATGGATGGATGCAAATCCCATATCCGCAACACTGCACCCTTCTCGACCTCGGGGCGTCCCGACCCGATAAATTTTACCTACTTTAGTGTGGCACTCAGATGTAGTTCCCTCTACTATTAACTCAACCCTGAGTGCGACAGTTTTACAGATGTTCACAAATGAGTAAATATGTCCCCCTGCGACGTTGCACCCTTCTCCTAACAGAAACACACCCACAGGATAACCGAATCGCGGAAAGCATCCTCAAACTAAACATACAGCCGGTAGGGAGCTTCATTTACAGTTGACGCTACTTTTATTTACAAGACTAACCCAGGACCTGTAATTGTTCTTTCTGGGGGGGAGACAGTCTGCTCTGCATCAATGCACCATGAAAGCACCCAAAAACGCACCAAAACACCATCAAGCACCAATTGGTGCAGTCTCCATTGTTCATGAAAATAAAAACAACAACCCCTAACCCTGCAGGTGGTCTCTTGCTCTTCGGCTCCCTCTGCTGGCTATTATTATTTCTTCCAGTTGTTGTCATTTTCCTTTGCTGGCGGCATATTTGTATTAAAACTTGCACCCAACGTGTCCCTTTTATTTATTTATGGCCCACCAGGCCGACTAGTGTGGTTCACCTGTGGGGCATCGGTGCCCTGTGGCCAAGGTCCGCCAGCAAGATTTCGGGCCCTCATGGCCGGTTCCAGCAGAGGGGCCATGCCCCAACCCATGGGGTCCATACGTGGTGCTCGGCCACAGGCATGTGGTCCATACTGTGGTGCATCTATGCAGACAGCTGGTTCTGGGAATTTCGGGCGCACAATGGCCGACTCACGCACGCTCCCCTCGGCACCCAATGGCGCACAGGTCATGTGGGAGACAAAAGGGGGACAAGACAAATGAGCGAGGGGTAAGGTCACAAGGGTACACATCAATAAGGCAATGCAAGGCGAAATGCGTACGGAGAGCGAAATGAGAAAGCTCGTCCCTACCGTACGTCACCCCCCCTGTCACCTACACTACCCTTGCCCTTACCCCATATTTACAAAATCTACACATTTACAAATTCGTCGCTACTGTCACGTCTTCCCCACATTTCCCTTACACCAAATTCGTCACCACAATCCCTCTACTTCAAAATTTGCCATCACCAAATTCATCATCAATCCTTTTAAGGAGGAAGAGATGGAACATCAAGCACAATGTCACACCCACGTCATGATGCATCTCACAATCCAAACATTTGCATCAAAAATAATAAAACAACCTGGCATGGTGTGGAGGTACGTCATCTCAGGTGAGTGCATGTGGATGGTGCGAGGAGACTTCAATCCTAACTATCTATCTATAATTCCAGTAATCTCTGTGTGTATGTGTGTGTGTCTGTGTGTGTGTTTGTCTGTGCCCGCTGTTTCTCGACAACCACGGGTCCGATATACTTGAAACTTGCCAGGTATATTGCTGGGGACCCGAGGATGTGCCTTTTCAAGGTTTGAAATTAATCGGACAAGTGGTTCCCAAGGTATGGTCACCGTACTCGCAAGCCGTTCGCTTTGGCTTTGCGAAAGGACCAAACCATTTCATGTAAATAGAGGGGGGGGTTCTACCGTACTCGCAAGCCGTTCGCTTTGGGTTTGCGAATGGACCAAACCATTTCATGTAAATAGAGGGGGGGGGTTCTGTGGTCGTTACTGCCACGTGGTTTCAAAGTTTTTTTTTGTTGTTGTTGTTTGCACGCATGTTTTTTTGCACCCACGTACGGGCACGCCCTAGTCCTCTAAATGACATTAACACTCGTTACACTACCCGGGGTCTTTCCCTGCCAATCCATTGGCCATCTTACACTATGGGTTCTAAAAACCAATTCCCATTGACCAAACTGTGATGCTGCTCAATTTGGGGTCTCACTCCCCCGATTCATCTCCCGGTGCCCTTGCACAATTTCTGGGCTGTGACGTGTAGCTCTCCCAGCAGGTCTACCCACCTGCACACCTCCACCACTGCAGTTGCCACCCGAGCTTACCTAGCTCCTCACCCTAACCTAACTAACTGGGGAAGGCCCCTCCTGGCTCTGTCACCCCTTGGTGCCCTCTGGCACTGGGCTACCCGGGTCCGTCCTCCGGATCCTCGGGCCCCATCCACAACTACCGGCTCCCAGAGCCCACCTGCGGCCTCACCTGGCCGACATCCTCACAGTGGTGGAGTGCCCAAACCAACTACACACACTAACAGGCTACACGCCCAGCCATTTCCACAACACTAATGCACCCATCCAATCATCATTCTTCCACCCGCACCACAGATGCCAATATCCAACCACAATTTACCTATACCCTCTACCTAACACTTACACTACCCGCCCCGGGTATCCGTGATGGGGGTCCACTCTTCCCCCATCCACACCTTCGCACCACGCACACCACTCCGTACCACTTACTCCAACTCTCTCCACACCACTCATTCTTTGCTCCATATATTCCACACACCTGTACTTGCACACCTGTGCTCTCATACTTGGTGCCGCCTGCACCCTTCTCTCCCCCAAGCGCATTCGCGCTGATCCACAACACTCACTACTCACCATGACACTCATCCGCAATGCTCTCTCATTCATCACTTGTACCCTCACACACACCTCGGAGCATTGCCTCACCGATGCCTCATTTGAAGCTGCTCACCAGCACTTCCATTCATACTGCATCATCTGCTCTGTCTACTCCCTTCTAAAACTCGCGCTCCTCCGTCTTCCCTTTAAACTAAGCACATACCACGTCATTATCATCCACACTAATCTACCTGCGTCCCCACTACAGGTATCCTGGTCACTAACTAATCTTAACGTTACCTAATGTCATCTTCGCTAGATCCCTACACACAATATCCTAACCCACCCGGGCTAGTTTTCACTGCCATCAACCCCATAAACTAGTGCTCCTTTGCCCCCCCGCCTGTGAGAGATGGCAAGGCTGCCATCCCACCACATCGGGGAGGTCCCACTATCAATTTTGCTCACCAAATTTCAGCCAATCAAAAATTTGCCAATCATCTGCCAATTCTATTTACTTTTCGAAATTTCGGATCAAAACACTATCACTATCACTATCACCATCATCACAGTCCGCTATATCCTAGCCTCGGTGCGTCATGACATCATTAAACTCGGCTTCGTAAAGCCGAGCAATGAATTCGGGTGGTTTGGTCGCCTGCAGGTTGAATCCGTCCGGCTTTCGGTTCAAGGGAGGTGGTTTGGTCGGGCCGAGATTCCACGCACCATCTCGGCGCGGCACCTTGCGGTCCCGGGCCCGATGGCTCAATCTCCCTCGGTCGGAACCCCGTCCCCACGAGGGGGCACCGTTCCGCTTCCTCCCACTCGCCCTTGAACCGGACCGGTCGCCTGGCCCGACAAGGCCCGGACTCGACCGTGCGGGGCGGGGCCAAGCCCGAATCGGCAACGACGCTTCGAAGAGAAACGACGCAGCTTCGATCCGCGCCGGGCCTCGCATCCAACAAAGGGCTCCTCGCACCGAGTGCTCGCATCGGCTATCCGTCGCTCTAACCGCTAACCCGGTTACCGTCGATGCTTCACCGGCATGCTCACACGCATACGCTACCCCTTTCACCCTCACAAAACCCGGCATTCCAACGCCGTCCGTACATTCCACCAACGCTCTCCCTGTTACACACCACTCCTCTCGCGCACACCTCGGTCCACACCTCTCCTCCGTTACGTCCTCCGTAACACTCACCATGGGCGTGCACTCTGGCATCCACCCACTAACGCGCTCACATGGGCTCTCCCACACTCGCGCTACCACCAACTCAGGTGTGCTTCCTCGCACACGTTCCACCACCACCTTGCTCTCCGTGTCACACTCACCCTCGCACGTACACTCCGTATTGCTCTCACTCCCTGTGTCACACCCCGTACACCCCGACGTGCATTCTCGCTCGCACTCGGTATCACACTCGCGCTTCGTAACACGCTCACCCTTTGACGCACACTTTTTCCTCACACGCGTGCCATTTTTACTCACACGGGACCCTTCACCAACGCCCGGATGCCTCCTCGATCCCAAGCGCGCGAAAGTTCTTTTGTCGCCAAACATCCTCTTACAAAATCTCCCCGCACAATACACAGCACGTCTCACCTTCGGGGTTCTTCTTCCTCCCTGCACCAAAACCTGCAAACTCTTTATTTGGTTAGTGAGCACACCATTATGATTTGAGCAGGGACTTTGTACATATTCCATTTCTCCCTGCAATTCCCGGGCTACCTCCGTCATCTCTTCAATTTTAATTGTACCCACTACTGCTTTGTCTTTGTTCCCCTCGACGACCGTTGGTTTTAATAAAATTCCCTCTACCTCATCGGTCGCCGGCTTTTCCAAACCCCGTGTCGCGATTTCTACCCCCATCATTGTACCCGCGCTTTCCTCCGCTTCGCTCAACCAGTGCTTCTCGACCCGCGTTACCTCGTCGTGCACCCTTGGGACTCTCTCGCCCACCCTGCGGTCTCTGTCCCTCTCCGCTTCCCTTACCTCATATGCGACTCTGTCCCTCGCCATTTTATCAACCAATTTCTCCCCCTCTATTCTCAGCATCTCGGTGAATTGCGCCAGGAAGTCCCCCACATCAAAGCCCGCTGCTACGGTCACGGGCGCGGCAAAATTTGGTGCCGCTGTAACCACGTGCGCGAGGGCGCCATTTTGTGCACCTGATACCCCCAGACGTTGGCCAAATCGCGCTATGCTAAATCAATGATGGAAAGGACACGACGACTGGGATAGATGAAACGACACAAGGGGTACAGTTCTCAAGACCTCCGGAGGAGGGTATAATTACAGTGGTGGAGAAAAGGGGGTAGATTACAAGGCAGAGTGAGGTAAAGACACAGAAGAGATGGGCACTTAAATACCGTCTTATCTTAACCCAGACAGACCACGGACAAACGGACAAGGTAGACTTACACAGGGATTGATGGCAGGAAGGGACAGGTAGGTCGATAGCACAAGGTGCACCTTGGCTCGGGGACAGGATAAAGCACGGTCCAAAAGATGCAGGGAGGCCTCACAGCGCTCGGAGGTGGTCTTGCTTGCTCCAAGCTCAGCGCGCATCTGACGTCACCTCCCTCTCACTACGCATGCTCAGCGGGGAGTGACACGCCCTCGGCTGGTTGGTTCTGCCCCACTGGGGCCAGTCCACCGCTTCCATTGGGTGCGGGGGTTACCGGGCTCCGCCCTTGACGAGGAGCCGACAGGGAGCCCCTGTTTGGTAACCCCGTCGAGCACATGTCCGATGGCGGCTCGTTGGGAAGGCCTGGTGCCCTCCCACCACTCCTACCAAGCCGGAGTGAGGACGCGCACTCCCTGCGCTCGTTGTTGTTGTTGTTGAACTGTGAGGAAGAGCTGCGGGGAGGTATTGGGAGGTCCTAAACTTCCTAACGGTGCCATACAATCACATTCTGGTGCAACAAAGGGTCAGAATTAATGGAAACGAATCCTTAACTGACATAGACTAAGAATAACTAGCAAGATGTCCTATAGTTGTCTTACATGAGATGCGGTGAACCTGGGTGCGACATTTAATGGGGGAAATAGGGGGAGGTCGGGTCTACAGAGTGTTGTTTACAGAAAATGGGACTAGGGAATGGGGGATTGGGGAGAGTTGGGAAGTATTGAGGAAATAGGGGAATATTTACAAGCGGATATGGATGGATGCAAATCCCATATCCGCAACAATATATATATATATATATATATATATATATATATATATATATATATATATATATATATTGTTGCGGAGATGAGGACTGTATTTTTTTGATTGTGTGCTGTACGATTATTTATTATTGTTTATTCTGCGCCCCCCTACCTCCGGAGCTGTGTAAAGGTGAAAGGGCATCCCATAATTAGTCCACAAGCATACACGTCAGCCAAATAATAGAATACCTCTGTTTGATAGTTATCTCTTATTATGTGTTTTTAGAGTAAGGCTGTGTCTCCCATTAATTGAAATACTCCATTGCACCAGTGAAAGAGATAGATTCCCTTCATTCCCACTCCCAACACTTCCATTCCCCCCCCTTTCCGTCAATTGCAATTCGCATTGCCAACTGCATGTTGGGCGGTTTTCCCTTCATCCGCCATTGACCACGAGGCAGGGTTGGGGGAGAAAGGCGGGTCCCCACCTCGTCAGAGAGGGGAGGAGTGATCCAGCCCCACTCGACCAACCATGAACAAGGGGTTTGGCTTGAGAGGGCGGGGAGAGAACGTTTGGGGGAGGTTCGCAAAGGTTGAGGGGCGGGGCCTATATAACCCACGGCGGGGGTGTTCCCGGAGGAGATGCACTTTGAGTTGAGACAAGGAGGGACGAAAAAGAGCTGGGTCATCAGAGCAACAGCGCGTAAGGAGGAGAGAACCCGTCACGCCAGACCCCCCCCACCAGCGCATCGGCTCCACCAAGCAGCTCCGACCCGTGATCCCGCGCACACGACAGGCCCGGTGGCATCAGCGGCCGTCGAGGTCCAGCCCGACGTCCCGTGCGGGATCAAGCTCCAGCCAGCTCCGTGCCGTTTCCCCCCTCCAGCCACACACCTCCTGCCAGCAATCCACTCTGCAATTCCCCGCGTGAGTCAGTGTCTTTGTTTGTTCTGTCCTGGGAATAAGTTAAGTCTGTATAACTATAAGCTAGTATTTGCACTGTGTCACCTGCGTCTTATGTGTTGTAAATAAACCTTGATTGCTCCTTTTTGCGTGTGTAAATAATAAATCCAATTACTCTTCTGTCCGTCTTCTCGTTTTATTCCTTTTCCTCTTGCATTTCGTCGTTTCAGTCTTTTCCCAGATTGGGCAGCTGTGGTGCGATACGGCCAAAGTTCTGGGTGAATCGGGTGAGTCAGGGATCCTGTAACGGTCGCGGCAATACCACCGCTCGGTAAATAACATCTTAATCCGCGATCAGTAACAATATATATATATATATATATATATTGTTACGGGTCGCGGACAAGATGTTATTTTGACCGAGCGGTGGTGTATTTCCGCGACCTAACAGTTCCCCCGATTCTTCCCCAACTCACCAGATTCACCCCAAACTTTGGCCGTATCGCACCGCAGCTGCCCAATCTGGAAAACTCTAAAACGACCGAATTGCAAAGAGGAAAAGGAATAAGACGAGAAGACGTACAGAAGAGTAATTGGATTTATTATACACACAAGCAAAAAGAAAGCAGTCACGTTTATTTACAGACGAGATTAGATACACAGTGCAACGCTAGCTTACCTACAGTCTTAATTAACCCAGGGACAGAACAAACAAAAGACAGACTCACACGGGGAATGATGACAGGAATTGGCTGGAAGCAGAGGATGGCTTGGAGTTGTATTGTGCAGCACGATCGGCGCGTTTAGCAGCCGCCGTTCCTTCGCGGCCCTGCTCAATACCGCCGTCCAGGCCCCAAGCGGCTGTTGAGTGTGGTTGCTGCTGTGGCCGCCGCTGCTGCTACTGCTGTGGACGTCGCGTGCTTTTCCAGGTTTACAGCAGGCTTTGTGCTTTCTGGGATGTCCTCTCCTTGGATGTTCTCTATGTTCTCTTGGTCCAATCACTCCTCACCACCGACAACTCAACGCAACCAACACAACCACTGACCACCACAACGCAACCACTGACGACCAAAACCACACAACTCAGCTCTGCTTCTTGGACCCTCTCTCTTCTCAACGGCTTGGGCTCCCTTTTCTCTCCCGGTAAAAGCTCATCTCTGCCAAAGCTTGTCTCAGCTTCTCTTTTGGGAGCGTCGCGCTGCGGATTTTAGCTGCGGTCACGCCTGCTCATTCCCTCCTCTCAGCGCCTCTCTCTAACAGCGCAGCCTCTTCTCATCTCAATGCTCAGTACTCATCTCTTTCTTCTTCAAAGCTCGACTCCTTGGGGAGCGTCACGCTGCGGGTTATATAGGCCCCGCCCCTCAACCTTTGCGAACCTCCCCGATCGCTCTTCCTCCGCCCTCTCTAGCCAAACCCCTGGCTCATGGTTGGTCGAGTGGGGCTGGCTCACTCCTCCCCTCTATGACGAGGTGGAGACATGCCTTTCTTCTCCGACCCTGCCTCGTGGTCAATGGCGGTTATTGGAGGGGAGGTAATTTCTAATTGACGAAAAGGGGGAATGGAGGTTTTGGGAATGGGAATGAAGGGAATCTATCTCTTTCACTTGGTGCAATGGAGTACTTCTATTAATGGGAGACACAGCCTTACCCTAAAACACAGAATAAGATATAACTATTGAACAGGGGTATTCCATGATTGGCTGTGGTGTGGATGCTTTATGGACTAATTATGGGATGCCCTTTGACCTTTACACAGCTCCGGAGGCAGGAGGCGCAGAATAAACAATAATAATCATTCACACAATAAAAAATATATACAGTCCTCATATCCGCAACAATATATATATATATATATATATATATATATATATATATATATATATATATATATATATATATAATCGGGAGATTAAATCAGACGCGGACGTAGCTTCAGGACTTCGATCTTTAATTTGACAAGCTTTCGACCAACAAAGGTCTTCTTCTGAGTCGGCCCCAAGTTCAACGGAAGTTCTTGGGGCCGACTCAGAAGAAGACCTTTGTTGGTCGAAAGCTTGTCAAATTAAAGATCGAAGTCCTGAAGCTACGTCCGCGTCTGATTTAATCTCCCGATTATTTATTCAATGCAAATGAGACGCCCTGCTCGTACTGTGGAGTTTCTACAATTTCTCACAGTTTTATATATATATATATATATATATATATATATATATATATATATATATATATACATATACATATACATACATATATATGTGGATCTCTCGAGCCCGTCGACGTACAGAGGGGGGTTAAACCCCTCGTTAGCGTTCAGAATCATTGGAATCTCCCGCGATGACGCTATCTCCGAGGGCCTTTCACTTACTCACCGCAGGCAGGTTGGTGGTCTTTCCATCTTCTACTGACTCCTCTCCGGCCTTGCTCCCCCAGCTCTCTCTGGGCTCTGTCCCCAAAATATTCCTACAGGTCGCACAAGATCTGCCTGCAACCCTCTTATGGTTAAACTGCCAAAATCAAGACTCTCTGCTCACCTTCACTCCTTCATTCCTCTTTTCTCTTGCCTCTGGAACAAACTCCCTCACTCTCTTCAATCCCACTCCTCCCTCCAGGTCTTTAAAACGACTGTTCACCACCATCTCTTATCTTCCCCAATCCAAAACCTTGATCTTTTCTACTCCCGCTAATTTCACGCCAAATCCACTTTTTTGAGGTGCCGACTTCTTTCCTGGAAGTCCTTGGTGTCCTTACGTTTTTTATACCTATCCTGCCTCCCCCCAGGCCCTCTCCCTCCCACACATCTCCCGATGTCCCTGCTCTCAAATGTTGTGTTTGTGTGCTTCCCCCCCCCCCCCCTTCTCTCCCCATCTTGTCGACCGCTCCCCTTTTTATATACTTTGTTTGGTTGATAAATATTAGCTCTTTCACGAGCCTCGACTCTGTTTCCCAGAAAGAAAGAAAGGAAAAAAAAAAAAAAAAAAAAAAAACCTTTTCCCCCTCGGGCCTTCAAGTCCACGAGGCCGAGCCGCCACTTCCACAGCGAGCGTGCGGGAGGGTATCGGGTCGAATCCCCAAGTACCTTCGATACACACGCCGCCACGAGAACGGGGACAGGACCTCGCACGAGTCACGCTAGTCGGATACGCCGAGCGGTTTGCGTGTCACGTGACTCATGCCGTTAATCCTTATTGAACCCAATTGAGCGGTCTTATTCGTACAGTGCGAAGCCAATAGTGGAAAATGATGTGAACGACCAAATGGAACGAAGAACACAGGTTTATTATACAATTTACAATGGCCAAAGAAAAGAGACACAGAGCAGATACTTAATCAATCTTGCTTAATCCCCGGACAAGGGCCCACTCACTCACGCGGGGAAAAGGAGGAAGGAAAAGTACACGCTCCAAACGCATCCTTGGCGCCGTTCGCTCCGGTCAGCTCGCCGGGCGTGTCCCTCGAGGTGTTCGCGGCACGTGTGCAGGGAGCTCATTGGCAGGGAGATCGTGCGTCTGTGGCACCGGGAGGGACAGTCCTCGCAAGCGCTCTTATCAGGCAGCAGAGCGCAGGGCACAGGGAGAGTTCGTGCTATTCCTCGATCACACCTCACTACGACAGAGTGAGCTTGGCACGGCAGAGATCGTTGGGGGGCAGCGGGCAAGAGCGAGACCGTTCACAGAGAGAGAGAGAGAGTTCACACCGAGAGCCCTAGCAATATCGACACACCAAGCACACTCTCCTCCTCGTTCACTCTGACTTCGACTCTCTGGCTGGGACTCTGGGGCACTGGTATACTCGTAGATTGAGGGACTGGGCGACTGGCGCGGGGGGCCCGGGGCACGGTCTTATAGCCCCGCCCCAGAGTCTTACCCGAATGTTCCAAGCCCCTCCTCTGGCTGCTGTTGTTAGCCACTCCCCTTGAGCGTTCATTGGCTGCCTGCCGCTTACCGGCCACTCCCCTGCAGCGCCTCCTTGGGCCTTCTAGGCTTGTTCTGGGCATAGCACATGGCATTCTAGCCCAATCGAGCCCTACACTTACTGGCCTGCTCAACGCATACTAACACAGGAAAGGAGACTATACTTAACATTCAATAAGATATAACTGAACTAAGCGAGGCTACATGTTGTGGTGCAACTAACTACGAGGGGGAGTTACCTTTATTCTCACAACCGCAACAATATATATATATATATATATATATATATATATATATATATAGATATATAGATATATATATATATATATATACGTATCTGTAATCTGGTTCTCCAACCGAATGAGCAAACGTCATGACGTCATCGCCATGCATGTCCACATTGCCTGCAAAGCTCCAGGGGAACCATCTAGCAGTGCGTCATTATGGATTATAAATTCAGATACCGTCACAAGTGCATGCAAAACTCACAGTTACCGACCTGGTTTCGCCCTTGTTGGGGCTTCATCAGGGCAACGCAGAGAGCCTTCCATACACTTGTAACTCTGAAAACCTTTCGGTTTTTATATCAGTCACTATGCGACCTTCATATCATCAGTGGGGAACAAAAATATATATATTGTTGCGGATCTCGGGTTCGTCGATGTACTAAGGGGGGTTTATGCCCTGCTCCCCCTCAAACTCCGGGTCCACTGAGGCCGCCGTCCACGACTAAGTTTGTGGTTGACGGATTGCTAAGCAATTCCGATCACCAATTTCCCAGTCACGCGTCGAAGAATTTACTGGTCAATATTCCCAAATACCTTCAAGACACGTGACCGGAGAAACCGGGGATCGAACCCTCGCTTTCACACACCTTATTCAATTGCGTGCCGAGCGGATTTGCACGGTGTGGAAAGCGGTGTTACCTTACGTGATTTATGAACCCGATTCGAGCCAAATTCGGTCTCGGATGATGCAAGGCCAATGGAGAAAGGACGTACTGAACAGGTTGGAAAGTAACCAAATGTACAGCCTTTTATTTTGAAGGCACAGAGAATACACAAAAGATATAGCTTATCAGGTCTTACCTACTATTAACCCCACTAGCGCCTTCACACTCTGACACACTCACTCAGGGAATAACACTCTGGTCAAGGGCATACCGATGTACGTGCTGGGATTGCCTCGCAATTGGCCACGTGGTCTGGTGTGCGCAGTTCGGTCCTCACGTGCAGCCTGGACGAGGTCAGGTCTGAAGGACGAACAGCCGCCTCGAAGTCGGCACGGACGAACTTAGCACAGGTGGGACAAGCTGCCACGCAGGCAGACAAACTTCAGCTCAGGTGAGTCGTGTAGAAGGCCAACGCTTGCAGGTCAGCCGGATGGCGCAAGAGATCGGCGAAGAGCGATCGGTGTCGACAAAGAACACAAAGGCCAAACACGTGTCGTGGGAGAAACGAAAAAGCAAGCGAGGTCTTGTTGTGGGCGTGGCGAAAAAGGGGCAAGAGCGCAGGTGTGTCCTCGGCACTGCGAAAATCCAAAGCAAGAGGTAGAAATGCGATCCTCGCAGGCTTTTACCAGATCCGCCCACGCCTCCAAAAATGTTCCACAGCCTCCCATTGGCTGAGGCTTGTCGCATCATGGCGACGGGTTCCCGGCTCGCCATTGGTCACGTGGGCCGTGCTTTTGGCCACGCCTTCCTGCACATTAGTAATGGCTTCCCTTAACCAACAAAGGTTTGAAGATCCTGCCTAACTCAACGCATATTTGATGTGGATTATCAACACAATGGAAAGGGACTAATCTTTACATTCAATAAGACATAACTAACTACTGCAGGCTACATGTTGTCGTACAATTTAACTATAGGGGGTTTGCCTTTATGGCACAACCGTATATATATATATGTACCTGAACATCACACCTTGTCGAAAAGTAGACTGCATTAATTGTCTTGGCAAGTGTTGCCCTGCAGATAACATAAAGGGCCAGTTCTCTCAAAATGCTATTACATTCCCATGGTGCACAGGATTGCTTCGTGATCATGAAAATGCCAAACACCAAAGGAATATTAGGTTACAATTAGCATCGTACACCAGTACATTGGTCAATGATCGGATACATCGAGCCCCAAAGGAAACTGAATGATCAAGTTTATAGCTCCCAGATTGCTTTCAGTTCCTAATGGCATCTGCACGCCAAATCTGAGCCCCTGCAGGACATTGAAATGCTGCATATCTGCCATTTCCATTGGAATACGATTCTATCAGAAAAAAGCCCTGTGGTCCAGCCGTGGCCACGTTTCACTAAATTAAGTGTCCTGAAAAGGGTGTATGCAGTCCCCAGGGTTACTGGTGCAGGCCCCGGGGTTACTGGAGAAACAGAGCGCTGGTGCTGAAGTTACTGATTCTGGCTGGGGATTTAGGGGTGGGGGTGGGGTCTTTGCATGAGCACAACTACATCACACAACACTTGGCTTGCTGCCGTCGGAATACCACTTTGGTGAGCGACCAAAATTACCAACAGACATGCTTGATCATCATTCAAAACAATGAAAAGAGATGAATTTAAATCTAAGACTGGTCAAATTTCAAGGCCAGCACATACTTAACCTTCTCTGCAGATTACAACGGTGGGAATTTCCACTCCAGTGGCCACACGTGTTGAATAATAATCTGAGAATTTTTCATGTCTGAGGATGCAGGAATTGCCACTTGGCCAAAGTTGTAGTCATTGAAAAATGCATCAAGCAACGAGCTGGTTGTAAAGGTGGGGGGGGGGGGCGGGGGGGGGGTGGGACAGTGGAATGTGAGGGCTGGGACAGAATTCAAGCAAAAGACCTTCCTGTTGTCAAAAAATGTCTCGCAACACCCATGCCAATGCGGCAACCCCATGCACGTGTTGCATACAAATGTGGGCACAGACGTGCAGGACAGATGGTACGACACACTGCAGCATCTTAAAACCTTCCTGACTTCACTCCCTCTCTCTCCTCACCTCTCACTCCATTAAAACCACTCTCTCACCTCCATCTTCACCTCACCCAAAAATATATACTTAGAAGCTATGCATTGCCAATCCAACATTCTGTATTTTTATTTATTTATCGTATTTCACTTGTGAAAACCCTAGACTACTTACCTTGTAGATTACATTCATGCAAGGTGCAGGTTCTTACGCCCTCTTGTGTTAACAGTATCACATTAACCCTTTCCATGCCTCGTCACTGGGCCTTCCTGAGTTTGTTTTACATATTCAGTGTAGCTAAACATAGAGGCAAAGAAACTGGCACCAAAGGCAAAGTGACTTGGAGGGGTGAGTGCAGAACTGACCTGAGGTGCCAGCTGGGGTCTACTCTTGCACAAGGCTGTGAGCGCTGTGGCAATTGGCTTGACCTCACGGAATGCCAGATAGCCGGGCACGTAAGAAGCAGTCATGAAGACCATTTCACACGATTCATACACCACCTGCTGATAAAATGGGATTGCTGCACCATCATCACTTGGCTCAAAAAGTAAATAAAGATATCATATTGGAAGATGTAAGGAATAAACATCAACCCTCTACTGTACCTCATTTAGTGGCATATTACTTTCATCAATAATGAGAAAGTCACACTTTACGTTCAGGTCTTCAAATCCAATGCTTACATCCATCTCTGTCTACCATCTAGTTGACAAAATCATGTTTCAAAAGTATGAAAAAGGTCGTTTGAAAAAGGGTTATTGTTCGTTCGTTAAAAATAAAAACATCGAGGAGACGCTTTTGCACCTTCATCATACAGAGGTAAGTATGTCAGCTCTGAGACATCTTGTCATACCACAAAAAAATTTTTACACCTTTCAAGTTGTGCAAAGTAAGTTATGCATGTTTATAATGTCCATTTGCCATGCATGGAGACACGTGGCTCTAAAAATGTCAATACAGCAACAAAGAAGGAAACATAAAATGTATCTACAATTGTGATCCTCTGGCTTGACACAGCACCCTCTACCACACGCATTCTTCCTATTCCCGCATGTGTGCTGCATAATATGTAGGTAACCCGATATGAACAAGTCAGAAAAATATTGTCAAGTCCGTAGCTGATGAACACCAGCCTTGGACGGATAGCCGGTCAGTCCTTAACTCCGAGGCGCATAGCCAAAACTGGCGGTTTGCCCGTCGTGCGTGAGTGAAGGAACCAAAGTGCTTACCTGGACGGCCGCCACATGGGCTTATACTCGAACCCACAAACACAGAGACACACACGACAATAAAATGCAACAATAATGAATTTAATGAAAGTAAATGTAATGAATAAAAAATGAACGGTGAGGTAAGTCTAATATTTCCTACTTGAGGATCCTCCACTCAGACACAGAGACGAACAAGCGGAAAGATAAAATAAAGTAAATTGTTTTAAGCTGGCCAGCACTCAGCTTGGCATCCAACTACGCCTGGGAGCTTGATGGTCGCGGAAGTCTGTGCAGCCATCCGCGTGAGAAACGCTGCAACAAATGGTGCCGAAAACGCCCAGACGTGAGCAAGCAGCTAACCCGCCCTTCCTCGCTTCCACCCCAAGCGAGACGCGGCTCTCTCCTCCCCCGAAGCACAGAGTCAAACAACGCCCCCCCCCCCCCCCCTCCTCCAACATTGCAAAAGTTCCAAAGCTCCGAAAAGTTCACTTCACGAGCTCACCCGAGACAAAAGCGACCGCTTCTGACCAAAGCCAGAACGAGAGAGAGACCGAGTGATTCTTCTTCCTCCTAGCTCTCGCTCTGACATCACACTGTCCAATCATGCACTTTGAGGGCAGGGCCTCATGGCCCTCTTGACTGCCCACCGATTTTCCGCCTTTGCTGGGCGAGGCCTTTTTCCTATCATGTTCATGTGGGCGGGCTTACTTGTCGATCGGCTCTGCTCGGGTTCGTTCCGGTTCTGTGGGCGGTTACTGCGGGTTAATGGAGCGCTCGTTGTTATTGTTGTTGGCGTAACGAGGAGTTTTTTTATGGCCTGCCTTGTTATAAAAACGTAGGGAAAAACCACAGGGGGCAATCACATAGAAGCTAATCTTAACCCTACCTAGTTAACACAAGCTTCACCCCCTGTGCGAAGACACGTTCACGATCTTAAGCTCACAGATTTTCTACTTTTTTTTTTTTTTTTTTTTTTGTATACAAGATCGAGGCTCGTGAAAGAGCGAACATTAATCACACAGAAAGACAAACCGACACATAAAACATATAACATCGGGAGCGGTAGACAAGATGGGGAGAGAGGGGGAAGGACACAAACACAACATTTGAGAGCAGGGACCGAGAGACATGGAGACATCGAGAGATCTGAGAGAGGGCGAGGGCTTTGGGGGGGGGGCAAGGGAAGGGGGCGGTGGGAGAGGTATAAAACATATGGACACTGCCAGGACTTCCAGGAAAGAAGTTGGAATTTCAAACAAGGTGGATCTGGGGTGAATTAGCGGGGGTAGAAAAGATCAAGGTTTTGGATGGGGGAAGATAAGAGATGGTGGTGAACAGCTGTTTTAAAGACCTGGAGGGAGGAGTGGGATTGAAGGGAGTGAGGGAGTTTGTTCCAGAGGCGGGAGAAAAGAGGAATGAAAGAGTGAAGGTGAGCAGAGAGCCGAGATTTCGGCAGTTTAACCATCAGAGGGTTGCTGGCAGATCTTGTGCGACCTGTAGGAATATTTGGGGGACAGAGCACAGAGAGAGCTGGGGGTGCAAGGCCGGAGAGGAGTCGGTAGAAGACAGAAAGACCACCTACCTGTCTGCGGTGAGTGAGTGAAAGGCCCTCAGAGAAAGGCCCTCAGACTTAAATACATCGAGATTGCTTTCCTACTCGCACTTGGTCCATGCAGTCTGCACAGTTCTATCTACACTATGGTATTTCATCACATACCCCCACAAACGTAACATTATATTTTTTTTTAAACTGAACATGTCGGGTTAGAATCTCTGAAAAACACCCAGACAAGTTAGGAAGGAATGACAAGGAATGGCAAGGTAGGAATGACACCACAAGAAATCACCACAATCCCTTTACAGATTGCCATCGACATATTTTGACATTTTTGTCATAGATGGCATTAGTAACAAGCACGGCACTCGGTAGAGCGTATATCTCCCTGCCAGGCTGAACAGTTTATGCTTCGTTTCCCACTGATAGGCCGGATCTGGATTCGGACCGGAACCAAAATCTAATCGGCTTGTTCTCGGCACCGAAACAACTCGTCCACCAAGTTTAGTCATAACTCGTCCAAAACATTTTAAAATATGTTATATATCGCTTTTCGCCCCATCTCTCAATGGTGAAGAATCACTTAAAAATTAAATAATTCTCGTATCCGAATCCATAGGCAGATCTTCACCAAAATCGAATTGATTCATCCTTGTCACATACCAAACCTGTCCACCAAGTTTCGTCCAAATCCGTCCACAACTTTTTGAGATATCGTGCGATGTATAGTTTTCCCCCCCCCCCCCCCCCCCCCCCCCCATCTCCCAATGGTGAAGAATTACTTTAAAAATTATACTAGCCGGATCCGAATCCGGATCTTCACCAACATCTAATCATTTCGTATTTGTTACATACACTACATCTCTGCCAAATTTCGTTTGAATCCGTCCACAACTTTTTGAGATATCTTGTTCACAGTCAAACAAACAAAGACAGACAGAGACAGGGGAGAAAACACAATTGTATGAATTGATGTCTATGTTAGAGGTAGTTGTACATTTGTAGCATGGGTTGGTGGTGTTATTGTGTATTTATTTAATTTGTGTGAGGTTGAGACGGAAAAAATGTTTTGAGCCACACATCTAACACTTTGATCCATTTCTCAATAAAGAAAATGACCTTCCATTTCCTATCTTCCGAAGTGACATCATTGAAATCAATTCACCAATAATTCCTGTAGGACTGAGCTCTAAAAACAAGCATCAATGGATCAAAAACAAACATCGTGTCCTCCTTACACATCTGAGTTTCCTGAAGCATAATACATACATCAAGCATTTTGGAAACAAGCGAGACCTGAAGCGTTGGAAACTCCAGCACCACAAGAGAGACACAAGCTTGGCCTTCGTTTTTCTTCGAGAATGAGATGTCTGCTCCGGCCACCCTTTCCAACCCCGCAAGCCCCGGTTCCTGCTGCCACCTCTCCGTGTCACTCTGAACCACCTTGGACTTCAGCTCCAATTGTTCCCTGTGATTTATATGATACGCTTCAGCGCTCGAGTATCTGCATGCATTCCCATTACTGATATAAACGAGAAAGTATATGAAAATGCAACGGCCATCCGCATGCGTGTTCGCTTGGTATTCTTACTTCTTCTTCCGTATGCTAAACATGACAAAAACAGCAAAAATAAATAAAATAAAAAAATTGACGATTTTATGCAACCATGACCCTTTGACCTCCAAAGCAATTGGCTTCAGTCACCCAATATGCAAAGCCTGGTCAAGTTTCAAATCAATCGAATGAAGATTGATGATTTTATGCAACCTTGACCTTTTGATCTTAAAAAAAAAAAACAATCAGCTTCGAGCATTGATTGGTGAACCAATTCAGTGACCCAATATGAATTTTTATTTTTCAGGTCAATCAGATGAAAATTGACAATTTTATGCAACCTTGACCTTTTTGACCTCATTAGCAATTCGATTCAGTGACCCAATAAGCAAATCCTGCTCAAATTTCAAGTCAATCAGATGAAAATTGACAATTTTATGCAACCTTGACCTTTTTGACCTCATTAGCAATTCGATTCAGTGACCCAATAAGCAAATCCTGCTCAAATTTCAAGTCAATCAGATGGAAATTGACAATTTTATGACCTTGACCATTTGACCTTAAAACAATCGGGTACTCAGGTTTTATTGGTGAACCAATTCAGTGACTGAATATGCAAATTCTTAAAATTTCAGGTCAATCAGATGAAAATTGACGATTTCATGCAACCTTTGACCTTTTGATTTAAAAACACAAAACAATCAGCTTCTAGCTTTTGATTGGTGAACCAATTCAGTGACCCAATATGCAAATTCTTTAAATGTCAGGTTAATTGGATGAAAATTGACGATTTCATGCAACCTTTGACCTTTTGATTTAAAAAAACAATTGGCTTCTACCTTTTGACTGGTGAACCAGTCAAGTCAGTTTTTGTTTTGTGTGTCGGTTTGTCTTTTTGTGTGATTAATGTTAGCTCTTTCACGAGCCTCGATCTTGTATACAAAAAAACGAGAAAAAAAAATAAATTCAGTGACCCAATATGCAAATTCTTTAAATTTGAGGTCAATTGCATGAAAATTGACGATTTTACGTGACGTTTACTTTTGACCTTTTGACCAAATTATTAATTTGTCTTTTCTATACCCTTATAATAAACCTTTGTTGAATATTTGAGGACAAAAGCTCAAATGGCAAAAAAAAAGAAGTTATGGCCTTGACAGACACAGACAAAGACAGACACACAGAAGTGATTGCAAAACCCCATCTCCCACGCAGCTATTTCATTGACATGTTATAATGGGCCATACATTTATTCTGGCCACACGGAGGATCACCCTGGTGCATACATGGCTCATATTGGGGGTCAGGCAGGGGTTAAAATTTCCAGCATACGTGTATGCTCAACTTCGGCTCCTAACTAGGTCTAAGCCTGGAAAATACCAATATCATGGATTTGGGATGTCAGAAATAGGAAGAAGCCTTTTGAGCCATTATGCTTGTGCCATATCTACAAAATACGTACTTTATACTCATATATGCATGCAACACATTTTATTTAAGGATACACAAAACATTTATAGGTAGAGAGAACACATCCTGCCATTCGTTGTTCCATGATAAACTCGATGGTATTCATAGAATACTTACCCTGCGCAGTCAACTTATTGCGAGCAAACTCTTCTGTTTTTGAACATTTTTTTTTTCTTTGATCCAATATGGCTGCCAGACCACGTGAGCGATGAAATCATAAATTTAGATTCTCTAATACAATTGTTGCATAGATCACGCTCAATACATTTCAAACTGATCAGACTGTGTTGTACTTGTCGAATTATGACGTCATAACGAAGGCACCGATGACATCATCATTAACATATCTTGTTCCCCATGGGGAGTACTTGACAATGAGCCAGGTCTCAATTTTTTCCATGGAGTGGTTTCAGAGATATGGAGGTGCAACGTTTTTCAAAGATGGCGCCTGTACCACGTGACCTATGACGTCATAATTATCATTAAAATATTCTACAGGAGCCACTGAATGAAAAAATTCGTTCATTTAAATTCCATCTTAATCCATTTGTAAAGAAATGAGAAGTTAAAATTTGAATTGCATTAAACTACGACCCATGATCCAAATTATCATCATAATATTATATACTTTGTGTGTCTGTTTGATTTTTTGTGTGATAAATGTTAGCTCTTTCACGAGCCTCGATCCTGGATACCAAAAAATACATAAATAAATAAATAAATAAAAAGTCCGGATTGAACTACAAACTGCCGATTTGGTTAAATGACAGGGGGGGCAATGCATCTCAACTTGTGGAGTGAATGGAAACAAAGCCGGTTATCCTTTCTGCATTTCGGCTGAAGACGTTGAGGATGCTAATAGGCTATGAGCCGAGGGGTCGACCATGCTCAATCAGAGGGAGGATGGCTAACAGTTATTTTTGGCAAGGCCAAGGTCCCTAGTGCTGAAAAAAATGTGATAGCAGTGTGAAACTCTTAGCCGTATCTGTGTTATCATCACATTTGTCAGATCACCCATTTATCGCTTTTCGGGTCATTTTTCCCGCTTAAGATTTAGGGGGTGGGGTTAGTTTTTTGGCTCTCAAATAATATCACGTGTATATATCAGCTAGTGTGGTATATCAGGTAAAAGGTTATTGAATTACCTTTCAAATGATGTATAGAAAGTGCCTGTGTGATCTATAGTAACCTCTTTATAATGATTATTAAAACATAATTATTTCCACCAACTCTCAAAACTTCATCACAAAATCCCCAATTTTAGGAACAAAAAAAACCACCTTTAGAGGCCATTTTTCCCCGCAAGCGGGGGTTGGCCTTTTTCGGGAACCGTGGTTGTTGTTGTTTTTCGGTCCCCTTTTTGAAGCAATGATTTACGGCCGGATGCCCTTCCTGACGCCAACCCTTTTTGCCGCCTTTAACGACAAACAGGGAATTACCAGTGAACTGGTCCTCAATTAGCCGACCTCGGAAGGATGACAGGCTGAGTCAACCCCCCTGGCGTTAATTCAGCGATCGACCGGGATTCGAACCCAGGATCCTAGGATTCTAGGATCCTAAGCCGGCACCCTAGCCGCTAGCCCAACACCAGGGTTTTTAATTTTAGGAACAAAAATAGGCAAAAATCAAAAGGTATGTAAAAGGTATGTTTCGATTTGAGACACACATACAGTATAATTAGAGTCAATATCCTCACACATATGATCATGATGTGCTATGAAATTCAATGCAATATGTGTAGACATGCTAATACGAATGTTGTCATCAATGTCAATATTTTCATTATATTTTAGGTGATTTGCAACCATGACAGCGGTGCACGACATCTAATGTATTTCTCTTTGTAGATTTGTTGGTGCAGAATACATTTTTAAGCAACTATAGCAACTGATGCTAATTTGTAGTAGTGGTGGTGGTGGTGGTCTCATTCGATATTATGTCTTTCCAGGTGAGACGGTGGTGGTGATATTGGTGGTGGTGAAACAGAGTGTACCGCAGATAGACAATTGAACAAATACTTGCAATGGAGATTGCGATCACTCAGAAAGTTCCCAAGGACGTTTGTATCATTCATAAGCTATCGTTAGATGTCAAACCAGACGATCCGCTCATAAGCCCTCAAACATTCGATTCGTGGACTACATTGCTGGATGCGGCCAAAATACGGAACCATGCACCCATTCTCGACCTTGCTCAGTCGCTGCCAGAGAAGGAGATTCCCCGAGTATTCTACCACAGGCAGTGCAGGAGCGTGTTCACCATGAAGCGAGATTTGGAAGCACTGAAACGAAAAGCTGAATCCAATTTAACCGACGATGCTGCTGCAACATGTTCAGTGAGCAAGAGACAAGCCAGAAGGGCATCTTCGGAATCACGCATCTATGAACCGGATTGTATATTCTGTGGAAAGACCAAGTGGTGCAAGGGAACGTCATCCCGTGAAAAGTTGAGCAAGGCTGTTGATCTGAGAGCAGATGAAACACTGCGAAACAGCGCCGTGCGTAAATGTGACACGAAAATCATGGCTGCCACAAGTAGAGACATTGTGGCAGCTGAAGCACGATACCATTTCTCTTGCTACAGAAGTTACACGAGACCAAGCACTAAAGATGCACATGACAGAAACACGGCCGCCACAAACGAATCTGACTACACTGAAGAAGAAGCATACAATGAGTTGCTAGTATACATCCGGAACCATATAATCCCGAATAAGGAAATTGTTAGGATGACAACGCTGGTAGAGCACCTACAATCGATAATGACATCAAGAGGGTTGCATGGGATAAGAACTGCTACAAGAAAAAACCTCGCACGGAAACTGGAAACTGATCTTGGAAATAGCGTTCACATCTTTCAAGACAACAGTGGAAAACTGATTGTCGTACCTGATAATGTAACACTACAAGATGCTGTCAAAGAAATACAAACACTTAAACAACAACTGAGCATTTGGAAAGGGAAATCATCAAACATGTCCAAAGTCATTGATCAGACATCGACACACATCAGATCGATGATAAGGAAGGATAACAAACCAACTCCATGGCCCTATCATCCAGCCGACGTCGACAATGACTCTTTCGTCGTTCCCGTCTATCTCCAGCGCTTTATGCTTGGCCTCTTGACTGGAGATCCGGAAAACGAGCTTCCATCAAACAGGGTCATCATGCTGATGCAATCTTTCAGCCAGGACATTATCTATGCAGTGAGCTGTGGACAACAAAAGCCTCCGAAACACATGTTGCTCCCATATGCAGTTAAGACTCTCACAGGGAACGTAGAACTAATTCGCACATTTAACCATCTTGGACATGCAATATCCTACACTCAACTGGAGGAAAATGACACTGCACTATGTCTTCAAAAACTTGCAGCAAACTTAAATGAGCAAACAGTCCTACCAAGCAGCATCCAGCCGTATGTATTCACAAACTTGGCATGGGATAACATTGATAGACTAGAAGAGACGCTGACCGGGAAAGGAACAACACATCGAGTCAATGGCATTGCAGTGCAGGCCAAAATGTATGGACCACACCTTCCAAAGGAGCCACTTCCGAAGATCGAGAAGCTCAAGCAAAGAACAGTCTGCATAACAGAAGAAACACTGCCTGTCTACATTGCAGGTGAACGTGTTGGGCCTCATCCACTACAAACATTATTTATCAACAGCTGCAGCGGAAAACAAGATGGCTATGGAAGTTGCTCAAATCAAGAATCTTCTTTGGGTCATTGCCCGTCAGGTGGACCCAGTAACACAAAAAACACCAAGTTGGACAGGATTCAACATCACCGTCAGGGCATCTATCAGCGTCTCTCAGGATATTGTTAGATATATGCCTACAATAAATGCACCAGCTACAGAGATGTCCACAGTCGCAGAAATCTTGAAGCAGTCTGAAAGCGTCCGACAGATCCTACACTTGCAGGACATCGTCGTCGTCATGGATCAGGCCCTGTATGCTAAGGCTGCCGAGATCGTCTGGAAACACACAGACACATATGCTAACATCGTACTTCGCCTCGGCACGTTCCACACAATCTGCAATGTGATGTCGATTCTTGGTGCTCGTTTCCAAGATGCTGGTCTTAGAGACTTTTGCATCGAAACAGGAATCGTCGCAGAAGGCTCACTCAATCGGGTTATGGAGGGGAAGATGTACAACCGAGCAGTCCGTGTACATAAGAGCATCTACGAAGCATTCATGAGGCTTGCGTGGATTGAATTTCTCCCTTGGTTGGAAAAGATGCGACCAGAGGCAACACAGACGGTCACTACGTTGTTAGCAGAAGTTGCTGAATTGGGACAAGATGAGAGCCAGTGGAACAACCTGTTGGAAGATCAATCGTGTGAAGAAGTTCAGGCTGTTTGGAAGCAATTCCTGCATCACCTTCGTCATGATAATGGTGAATTGTCGTCATTCTGGATGTCGTACGTGGATATCGTTGAAACGGTCTTGCTTGCTCTACTGCGCGCTTCCCGAGAAGGTAATTGGCCATTACATCTATCTGCTATCCAAGCCATGATTCCTTGGTGCTTCGCATACGACAAAATCAACTATGCATGGTATTTATCAGCATACTACGCACAAATGACAAACCTTCCAACGCAGCACCCTGGCATCTTCCAAGCGTTCTCGGATGGGTACTTCTCAGTTCAAATGTCAAAAAGCAATCCGTTTGGACGCATTCCAGTTGACCAAACTACTGAGGTCACTGTCAACAAAGACACACAGACACTAGGTGGCACTACCAGGTTCAACTTGAAATCTGGAGCAGTGAAGCGCTACTATGTCACATCCGAACACAGGAGTGCGTTTCTCCGCCAGATGAGGGAAATGGTGAATGTGAGCAACACACACGTACAACACGCGGATCTGCAGCAAACACGGATCAAGAAAGATGAGGACGCTGTATCATCACTGATAACTGATCCAGAGTTGGGTGAACCCATTCACTATGGCCAGCTCTCTCATCAGTATTTCCACCGCACGCGCAGCCCCTCCAAATATTGCCAAGGATCTGGAGAAAGCATGGGAAGTCGGACACAAGTGCTACACAAACTTCAAGAGTGAGCGACTTGAGAGCAACCCACCAATCAAGAAATTCCACGACCCTTTGCAACTGAACAAGCTGAAGACTTTCAGCAACCTCACTAAGAAGAAGGAATGCAGAAGCAATGGCAGGGCAGTAATTCTTCAAGCAGACAGAGCTCTATTTGGTAGAATTATCGTGATGGCACAGGGCCGAGATCTTCACATGGCAGAGGTGCTATCTCATCCTCTAGGTCCCTTGCCATGGGCCCTGGCGACACCCGAAGGCCTTCTACTTCTACGAAGGCCTTCTACGAAGGCCCCTACATACATATACATGGAGTAGGTTAATCATCACATGCATCATACATCTGTGGTATATTCAAGAACACCACATACAGTTTGGTCATAATGCCTTCATATTTTTAGAATTAGACATTTCTGACACCAATTTCAGTACTTTTTGGCCTATATATGGCTGACATCCCAATATTATATATACTATTTTTAGACCAATAATGGTATACAAACTATATACATGCTGTCGGTCAAAAATCGTAAAATGTAAATCAATATATCATAAGAGCGGAAAGATATACATTTATGGATTTTAGGTCATGGTTACAGCAACTACTGTATATTGGATTTTCTCATCTTTATCAAGGTGTATGAGATTTAAGGCCCAAATTTGACTTTAATCATACTGTGTGTTTCTCAAATTCAAAAATTCATTTAATATCCGCCAAACTGAATTTTTGCCTAATTTTGTTTTCATTGGGGATTTTGTGATAAATTTTTGAGGGTTGGCGGAAATAATTATGTTTTAATGATCATAAAGAGGTTACTATATATCACACAGGCACTTTCTATACATCATGTGAAAGATAATTCAATTACCTTTCACCTGGTATACAACACTAACTGATACATATAGGAGATATTATTTGAAAGCCCCAAAACGAACCCTACCCCCTAAATCTTAGGCGGAAAAATTACCGAAAGCGTTATTGGGGTGGTCTGACAAATGTGATGATAACACAGATACGGCTAAGAGTTTCACACTGCTATCACATTTTTTTCAGCACTAGGGTCCCTGGCCTTGCCAAAAATAACTGTTAGCCATCCTCCCTCTGAGCATAATGTCGAAAATTTGAGGGTCTGGCTCATAGCCTATAACTTTTGTGCTGGTATTAGTCATCTGAACACACTGATCTCTTTCTTCACTGCATGGGTCGTTCTACACTGATTGGATGATCGCTGCGAACTGCGAAGCCATCGGCGGCCATGTTGGATCCCCCAGAAAAGGACGCCGCCATCTTGAGAACAATGCTGAGCAACACGAAAGCCACATAATTTTTACATGCACTTTACTGTTTATCGTGTGATGAGCAGAGGGTAGTAATAGACCATATTTACTTACATGAAGTGCCAATAATTTAACAAGTATTTTAATATGGACTTTATTACATTTTTAAATAAAGGTGTGACTTATTTACTTTACTGTATCTGTAAATATAGATTACCATGCAGGGGCAGCATTTCTATTGCATCATATTCACGAATGCATTTCAAAACGTCATGGCGACCTCCAATCCCGTATAAAATATATTAAACAGCACAACCAAGTGTTGGTGAAAGCGTCGAATTAATTATAAAGTCTTCCCCCACTTCCGCATTCCCTCCCAAGTACCTTCTCCAACGCTGCAGTTCCTCAGTCTCGTCTTCTTCCTGCTTCTCATTCATTATAATTGATTGAAACAACAGCTTTCGTATAATAATAATTAAATAAGAAAAAATCGCACTGTACAGTGTGCGAGTTATTAAGAGGATCGCTTATCGATCGCTATGTTGTCCGAAGTACCTCATAATATCAAGTATTTTTTTCCCCTGGCGATTATCCATAGTTCCCGACTGATATTAAGTTTCCAGTCGTGCATAAAACTAAACGAGGAAATTTTCCTTAAAAAAAAAAAAAACATTTTAAATAATATTTATACTACTTTTAAAACCGACGCCTGTATCACCGTCGCAATTGTCACAATGAAACAACATGCGTTTTAGATTATTTTAGTCTCTCATAACTTTTTAATCTATGATATCATAACGCCTTAATAACAATCTATGATCTTTCCTTCCATCGTTTAGCATTTCTCCGACTCGTCATCAATTTTTTATTCTCGTTTTTTTTCTGCAGTCGTAAAGGAATATTGGTAATTTCAATAAGCTTAGTTTGTAATTTCTCCCTCTCACCTTTTCACGACATGCAAGTGGCTGTGCACACTACTAATTTTCAAGGTAAACATTAAGTTGCAGTTGCGCATTTACTTTCTAGTAGATCTGAGAGTTAAAGTTAGGCTTTTTTGTAGGTCATGATAATAACAACGAAAAATATTCCATATATGCGTGTTACAATCCCCAAGTACGGACTACGGTACCTTGTTTCGACGTATTTATTTTCTTTATCACGCAGGTATGTCCGATGATTGTTCAGAATTCCTGCCTGAGACGGGGAATTAATTATAGAAACGTGTTGTGACATATATTCGACGGTTCGCTGTTTACGCTTGATTTGCGTGTCTGTCTGCTTCTGCCTGTCTGCAGCCTTTTCTGTTCGAACAAGACAACACGATGTCTACGGCGATGAACTTTGGAACGAAGAGCTTCAAACCAAAACCTCCTGATAAGGGCGCCTTCCCTTTAGACCACCACGGTATGCTGGCATTTATCTGAAAAAAGAAACGGTCCAGTTAGCAAAATGTCTCCTAAACGACCACCTGTAACCTGGGGAGATGAACGGTCCAGTTGTTGGTAAGACTTCTCCAAAAGGATCACTGCGGTGTCTGGGAGAAATGGTTCAGTTAGCGCAACTGTGGACTACCACAGTACCTGGGGAGATGAATTGTCTAATTATTAGTAAGGCTTCTCCAAAAGGACCACCGCGATATTTTGGATAAATGGTCCAGTTAGCAAGACTGTTCCAGAGAAACTACTGCAGTCTATAGGTAGATGAACGGTCCAGTTGTTAGAAAGACTTCTCGAAAAGGACCACTGTGGTGTCTGGGAGAAATGGTTCAGTTTGTGTGACAGGTCCAGATGGACTCCTGCAGTACTTGGGGAGATAAATGGTCTCGTTGTTTGTAAGACCTCCCCAAAACGATCACCGCAGTGTCTGGGAGAAATGGTCCAGTTAGCATAACTGTTCCAGAGGGACTACCACAGTACCTGGGGAGATGAATGGTCCATTTGTTGGTAAGACTTCCCCAAAAGGACCACCACGGTGTCTGGGAGAAATGGTACAGTTAGCATAACTGTTCCAGAGGGACTACCACAGTACCTGGGGAGATGAATGGTCCATTTGTTGGTAAGACTTCCCCAAAAGGACCACCGTGGTGTCTGGGAGAAATGGTGCAGTTAGCACAACTGTTCCAGGGGGACTACCACAGTACCTGGGGAGATGAATGGTCCATTTGTTGGTAAGACTTCCCCAAAAGGACCACCACGGTGTCTGGGAGAAATGGTCCAGTTAGCGTGACTGGTCCAGAGGAACTGCCGCAATACCTGGGTAGATGAAGGGTCCATTTGTTAGAAAGACTTCTCTAAAAGGACCACTGTGTGTCTGGGAGAAATTGTCCAGAGGGAATACCACAATGCCTGGATAGATGAATGGTCTAGTTGTTTGTAAGACTTCTCCAAAAGGATCACCGCGGTGTCTGGGAGAAACAGCCCAGTTAGCATGACTGTTCCGGAGGGATTACCGCAGTACCTGGGGACATAAACGGTCTAGTTGGTCTTGATACTTCTCCAGAGGGAAGTCATTCGAATGTTACTCAGTTGTGTTATTGTGTCTAGGTCAATAACTCAATAAAGCTTAGTTGTATGAAGAGTGAAGAGGACGCAGAACTGAAGAACGATTGGGAGGAAGAAGTTTTTTGTTTTCTTTTATAATCATTTATGTATTCTTTCCAAGCAATGCCACAAATGATATCACAAATGAAGTGATATACCAAATGATTATGTGCTCCACATCTCAGGAATTCAAGGTTTAGTCAGGTTCACTATGTTTTTTCGTTCAAAATCATGGTAGATTAGCAAACCTATACATTTTTGGAAACGTTATTACATGGAAAATCTGAAAATCAATGTTTACATTTGCCAATTCCGACCAATTCGATTCGACCAATTCGACCAATTCAATTCGACCATTCGACCAATCGCTTCGATCGACCATTCGACCATTTGACCAATTCGATTTGCCAATCAATTTGACCGACCTTTGCTTGTGTGGAACGGACTGTGAAAACGATGCGGACTATATTGTCGGATACGACACACAGGACAGTGATGACTGATGACGAACTCTAAATGGCATATTATGTAATCGTGTATGTTTGATGCCATTGACTGCATGTGTATATATGATTTTGCTGACTGCCTGTGTATGTTTGGTGATATGAATTATTGTGACACATTGTGATGTTATTAACTGCCTGTACAAAATGATAACATGTATTTGATTATGCAACTTATCGCGAATATAAAGACAGTATTTTGCAATTCAAAACCTTTGATTCGTGTCTTACCATTCCCCATAGCACTAATTTGATACTTTCATTGGATTCCTTGTCCCTGAAAATATAGGTTTAGTATATTTTAAAAAGTTTTTAGGGTAATTAGAGGCAGAAATAGAACAAAATATGTATTTTACAGTGGCCATTTTGAAAATCCAAAATGGCCGCCATACAGGTATCTCTCCAAATGTAAACATTGATTTTTAGTTTCCTTATGCTATAACCTTTCCAAAAATGTATAGGTTTGCTAATCTACCATGATTTTGAACGAAATATAATTTATTGACATAGTGAACCTGACTAGTTGTTGAAATCCGAAATTTTGCAAAGACAGACGTACCAAAGATTCTGACTGCCCTGTGGTTGTCCCTGGCATGTAGAGGAATGTCTGAGCATTTATTACTTGCGAACATTGAAGATTTTCAAGCATATTGGTCGGTTGCGTTTGTTATTCTGTCTGTTTGTCTGTCTGTTTGTCACTCGCCTACAGGTCACAATTCTAAACCGATCGTTATGAAACTTCACCAAGTTGTACCAAGACTTGTACCAAGACTCTTCACCAAGAGGTCGTCACAATTGAGAAGCCTATTGATTTTGAGGTCAAAGGTCATCTGGAGGTCAAATTTCTAAAATCGCCATTTTTCATCCGATTGACTTGAAAATTGAACAGCATTTGTATATTGACTCCAATGACTCTCTAAATTGGTAAGCCAACTATTTTTTAGGGCAAAGGTCAACTCAAGGTCAAATTTCTAAAATCATCAATTTCAATCCTATTGGCCCGAGCTTTGATGAATATCGTCAATTTAAATCGTAATGAAATTGACAATTTGATGTATACATGGCAACCTTTTTGGGTGGGAGGGGTGGATTTAGCAAGTATCGTGCTATGCATGACATCTTCTTGTTACTTGCAAAATCGAAGATTTTTCAAGTATATTGGTCGGTTGTGTTTGTGGTTCTGTTTGTCTGTTTGTTTGTCTGTCTGTTTGTTTGTCACTGGCCTACAGGTCACAATTCTAAACTGATCGTCATGAAACTTCACCAAGTTGTATAGGTCGTCCCAATTGAGAAGCCTATTGTTTTGGGGGTCAAAAGGTCAACGTAGGCCAAAGGTCACCAACTTTGCCAAATTTCTAAAATCATCAATTTCAATCCTATTGGCCCGAGCTTTGATGAATATCGTCAATTTAAATCGTAATGAAATTGACAATTTGATGTATACATGGCAACCTTTTTGGGTGCGAGGGGTGGATTTAGCAAGTATCGTGACGTGCTATGCATGACATCTTCTTGTTACTTGCAAAATCGAAGATTTTTCAAGTATATTGGTCGGTTGTGTTTGTGGTTCTGTTTGTCTGTTTGTTTGTCTGTCTGTTTGTTTGTCACCGGCCTACAGGTCACAATTCTAAACCGATCGTCATGAAACTTCACCAAGTTGTATAGGTCGTCCCAATTGAGAAGCCTATTGTTTTGGGGGTCAAAAGGTCAACGTAGGTCAAAGGTCACCAACTTTGCCAAATTTCTAAAATCCTCAATTTTCATCCGATTGACTTGAAATTTGAAGAGGACTTGCATATCTGGTCACTGAATGCAACCACCAAGTATGTTTGAAGTCAACATAGGCCAAAAGGTCAACATAAGCCAAATTTCTAAAATCCTCAATTTTCATCCGATTGACTTGAAATTTGAAAAGGACTTGCATTTCTGGTCACTGAATTCAACCACAAATTATATTTTAGGTGAACGTAGGCCAAAAGGGCAACATAGGCCAAATTTACTAAAATCATCAATTTTCATCCGATTGACTTGACACACTAAGAGGATTTGCATATATGGCACTGAATTCAACCACCAGCCATTTTTGAGGTCAACATAAGCCAAAAGGTCAACATAGGCCAAGTTTTTAAAATCCTCAATTTTCATCGGATTTACTTGAAAATTGAACAGCATTTGCACATTGAGTCACTACATAGGGAAACTAACTATTTTTGAGGTCAAAAAGTCAAACGTCAACTAAAGGTCAACCTTCCAAAATCATCATTTTTTTTATCTGAAAAATCGTCACTTTTCTTCCTATTGACCCAAGCTTTGATCAAGATTGTCAATTTTAATCTTGCTGAAATGGACAATTTGCTGTATCAATGGAATTTTTGGAGGGGGGGGGGGGGGGGAGCGGATTTCGCAAGTGTCATGCGCCGCATGACGTCTTCTTGTTACTTGCAAAATCGAAGATTTTTCAAGAATATTGGTCGGTTGTGTTTGTGGTTCTGTCTGTTTGTCTGTTTGTCACCGGCCTCCAGGTCACAATTTTGAACCGATCTTCACGAAACTTCACCAAATGGTAGAGTTGGTCAAAAACAAGAAGCCTATTGTTTTTGGGGTCAATAGGTCAAAAGGTCACCAACTTTGCTAAATTTCTAAAATCCTCAATTTTCATCCAATTGACTTGAAATTTGAAGAGGACTTGCATATCTGGTCACTGAATTCAACCACCAAGTATATTTGAGGTCAACATAGGCCAAAAGGTCAACATAGGCCGAATTTCTAAAATCCTCAATTTTCATCCGATTGACTTGAAATTTGAAGAGGGCTTGCATATCTGGTCACTGAATTCAACCACCAAGTATTTTTGAGGTCAACATAGGCCAAAAGGTCAACATAGGCCAAAAGGTCAACATAGGCCAAAAGGTCAACATCTAGGCCAAATTTCTAAAATCCTCAATTTTCATCCAATTGACTTGAAATTTGAAGAGGACTTGCATATCTAGTCACTGAATTCAACCACCAAGTATATTTGAGGTCAACATAGGCCAAATTTCTAAAATCCTCAATTTTCATCCGATTGACTTGAAATTTGAAGAGGACTTGCATATCTGGTCACTGAATTCAACCACCAAGTATTTTTGAGGTCACCATCGGCCAAAAGGTCAACATAGGCCAAATTTCTAAAATCCTCAATTTTCATCCGATTGACTTGAAAATTGAACAGCATTTGCACATTGAGTCACTAAATAGGGAAACTAACTATTTTTGAGGTCAAAGGTCAACCTTCCAAAATCATCATTTTTCATCTGAAAAATCGTCACTTTTCTTCCTATTGACCCGAGCTTTGATCAAGATTGTCAATTTTAATCTTGATGAAATGGACAATTTGCTGTATCAATGGAATTTTTTTCTTGGGGGGGGGGGGGGGGCGAGGGGGGGGGGGTTCGCAAGTATCGTGCTCCGCATGACGTCTTCTTGTTTTTTTATTGGTGATTACACTTGTCTTGTATATCATCATTAAAATGGCCACGGATTGATTTGAGGGAATTTTATGTATTCTTTACTTTTCCATGCTTCTGGCCCAAAGACTTACTTTTTTATCTCGGTGCCATTGGACCTTTTGGTGTCCGTGTGGCTTGTTCACGAAACCCACCATGGACTGGCAGTGGGAATGGGAATGAGATGAGTTATCATTAGCAAATTGAGTACTGTTACCCGCCTTGGGTTGGTGCCCCAGCATCACATCTGTTTCTCATGGATTCTGTGAAATCTAAAGCTCATGGGTATTGGAATCTCCCGTAATGAGGCCAACTTCTCGCATCACAGGCAGATCGGTGGTTTCTCACTTTTCTACCATCTCCAGCATTGCTTCCTCCGCTCTCTCATCCAACCCTCTGTATCTTCTCCAGGATGTACGTGTTCTTCCAATCACCTCCTCGTGGTTAAACTTCCAAAATCCAGACTGACTACACACCTCTACTCCCTTTTTTTCCTCGCTTCTCCTGACGATGGAACTACCTCCCAGAAGCTGTTCTGTCTTGCTCTTCCTTCCAGGACTCCAAGCAAGCCGTGCACCTTCATCTCTTATCATCTTCAATTCTCACCATTGATCGTTATTACCCCCACTAACCCTTCCTAACCCAACCATTTTACTTGATGGTTTCAGCTTCCTCAGCCCTCCCAAAAATCCACCTCTCTCCTCTTTTCCTGGTAATTCATTCCCTTGATGTTTGTCCCAAAGTGTCAGTTCTACCTTTCTCTTCTGTGAGCCTCACTCTCTAAAGAAAAAAAAGCACATCAGACGATTCAATTGAGGATTCCTCCCACTGGATGTATAATTCATGAGTTTTAGCTGATACAATTCCTCCTGACTTTTGACAATGGATTTGGAATTCGACTATGGTTCTGACACACAGTAGTCTTCCCTTTGTGGGATTTTCAACACCCACCAGCTAATCTTGCCAGATGAGTCGCAGCTCAACATCCATCCAGAGATGCGGTTTATGATGCAACTCCCTGCCAGCGAAGCATCAATCTGGCAGCTTGTAGGAGTTGCGAATTGAATCCAGACGTTAACACCTGAAGGCGAATGTGTGCTCCCATCCAGTCGGATTGATTGCACCGCAATGGAAAAACTACATAATTGATAGTGTGTGCGTGCATGTCCCTGCCACGCTTTATTCTAAAGGGTTCTTGCTGCCATAAAATAATAAAATGGTACCGTTGGAAAGCTAATAAATAATCGATTTACTTGGAACAAAAATTTGCGTCTGTTCAATTCCAAAAATGCCTGTTTTAAAAGCCTGTCTTTCCAGGATGGAAGAGGAAGCAGGACCTGGGGCTTTAATGTAGCGATTCCAACTGTACGACAGCAGGAATCCTGTAGAATAAAGCATGACGGGCACAGAAGGAGCACACAAAATTATTTAAAGTAATATGTACTTCTCAATGCAAGAGAAAAAATATGATAGTGCTCAGAAGGAGCACACAAACAACTCGATGGTATTCATAGAATACTTACCCTGCACAGTCAAGTTGGTGTGAGCCAACTCTTCTATTTTTGAACGTTTCTTTTTTTTGGGGATCCAATATGGCTGCCAGACCACATGAGCGATGACATCATAAATTTATATTCTCTAAATAATTGTTGCATAGATCATGCACAATAAATTTCAAACTGATCAGACTAAGCGTTGTCCCAGTCGAATATGACGTCGTAATTATGGCACCAATGACGTCATCGTTAACAACACCTATTCCCCATATGGAGTTATTTACAATGAGCCATGTTTCAATTTTTAAAATGCTGACACGGCACACACTTTACTTTACTGAAATGCAGACACAAATGTTATATTTTCGTCAAAAATCGTCGAAATTTCGCCAAATCTGTTTTGGCCGTGTGTTAATATACCTCAGCGATTGACAAATATGAAATCAGAATTTGATTTGAGTTCAAAATGACTCCGAGAGGTCGCTTCGTACTTTGCCTGCTCGTCATGTGCAGTGTGATAATGAATTCCATGCCCACTCTAAAAGCCTCTTCTTCTTCACGCAATAACAACTTCTAGCTTCCAGACCGTACATCCAATCATCTTGAAATTTTGCACACATGTTACACTTCATCACCGCTACTATAATATAAAGTTTCACGTCGATCAATGAAGCAGTTCAAGAATTATAAAAAAAATTAATATTTCCGTTTAATTATTCATATCTGCCAAACCACGTGACCTATCGCAAATTCCAAAAGGTGATTTTAGTAGACTGACATGCTGAACACATCTGTGAAGTTTCCACTCGATAGGATCACAAATGAGGGAGGCGCTTGGTTTTAAAAGTTTATGCTTAAAAACATCATAACTCTGAAACCATGTGACACATGACGTCATTCTCGCTGACTTTTTTGTTCGTCATGGGTATGCGATTCTGCCTGCAAAGTTTGGCCTCAATCTGTTCAGTCTTTTCGGAGAAAATGGGATTTTAGTGGTTTTTCACTCAAAACAATATGGCGTCCGAACCACGTGACCTACGACGTCATTATAATTTTATTTCTGCATCAATTTATACCGAGAAGATGCTCAAGAAATTTCATCCTGATCGGATGAAGTTTTTTTGCTTGTCGAATTATGACGTCATAACGGCGGCACCCATGACGTCATCATTCACATATGTTATTACGCATGGAGAGTTCTTTGCAATGAGACCTGTCTCAATTATTTATGTGAAGCGGTTTTTGAGATATAGAGGTGCAATTTTTGGGGGGTTTTCCAAGATGGCGCCCGTACCACGTGACCTGTGACGTCATACTATTAACTAAAATATTCTACAGGAGGAGTCCCTCCTATGGTGAAGATTTCATGTCAATCGGACCAACGGTTGCCGAGAAAATGAATTTTTAAAATGCAGACACGTACGTACATACATACGACGTACGGACGGACCCGAATGCTTAACCCTGGGTCTTTCGGCAGGGTAACAACCACAATGATAGCAGCAGCAACAACAACGACTACTACATGTTATAAAATATCATTTTTCACCTGTTTTAATTCATTTTACATCCTTATTGAGATTCACAGGTAGACATGTGATATGTTTGCGAAGTATAACTTGCTGTCTTTTGATTAAATCCGTCAGGTGAATGACGAATAGGCATTCTCGTATCCCTAAATACGAGTACATACAAGGAAACTATATGAATAGACGTTCAGTGTTTTTAAGATGATGCAGCTGGACTCTTGATAACAAACTTTTTTTTTTCAACACCTAATCTGGAGCAGAATAATAATGTGAGTTTCTCTTTTTCCAGTTTGTCATGTTCCAACAAAGAGGTAGGTGGGGGGAGGGGAGGAAGGTACAGAACTGAGATGCCAACCACAAGCCAAATTTGAACCAAACATCTTATACCAGGCTGAATGCTTGTATTATTTATATTTTGTTAATTAATGACTTTTGAAAGTTTTTGTTTTTCACGGGAGATTTTCATTCTTTTCATGTTCCAGGTGATCCACATCAGAACCACAGGTTTGTGTGTGCCTCATTGCATTTAGTCTCCCCGTGCACATCTTCCTAAATCACAATCGGATTTACGTGACACACTGTCGGTAAAATTGCTTGTTTGTGCAGGAGAATGCAGCGCGTTCAAGGACGTGTTCATGCGCTGTCTACGGGCGAAAGACTTCGACAACTCTGCATGCCGCCAGCAGTCGAAAGACTATCTTCAGTGCCGCATGGAGAGGTTGGATCGGCTGTGCTCAGTTACTTGTTGACTTGTTAAGCATCCTGTCGATGCATCCCCGTCTTCTACCATGTACTGCCATTATGTCAATCGTGTCAAGTTGAGTTTGTCCATTTGGTGTTTATTCCCATCTGAGCACAGAGCTCAAGATGCTGGGATCCCAGATTCAAATACCATATACAACTTGATTTGTCCATTTTCAAATCTCCTAGTAATACTACAATACTAAACTAGAACGCCACTCAGTAGAGCGCATACTCCCGCCGTGGGTCAAGTTGGAATAATACGTTTTGTTTAACATCCCCTCTCCCCAAAACAATAAATGAAAAAGAAAGTAAGCCCTAACTGTCAGAGAATTTATTTTGATATATCTCGGAATTAGAGGAGAAAAATATCATTTAAGAATAAGAATAAAAGCTTTAATGCAGTAAAAGAGAAAAAATAATTCCTGGATCCGGAATAATATCCTGAGCTTCACCAAAAACTAATCAACTCTTCCTTATCCCAAGGGCAATCATCCCACCAACTTTCATCCAAATCCGTTCAGAACTTTTCCAGATATCTTGGTCACAAACACACGAACATACGAACACACATACGCACACACACGGACGGACACGATCGAATGCATTACTCCCTGGCGGGAGTAATGAGGCAATTATCTGTGTGTATATCTAAGAAGCAAAGAAAACAACACGGCTGGGCCAATCTCCACCAAATGTTGCATACGTGCTGGGGTACCCAGGGTCAGCCCGTAGGCACAAAAATCCCCTTGTCCCACTCCGCAAGGGGGAGGATGACTTACAACTTTTGCATGTGCAAGTGGTTTAATGACCCCTGCTGGAGACAGGGGGCATTACTAGCCATGGCACAAAATATATTTGCTCCACCTCCCCCAATATCAGCACCACCTTTCTCATCCCTACCCCCTCCCCTCTCCCACAGGCTGCTTCCGGATGTGCGGTGTTTGTAGATTATTAAATCGGATACTGAATTATTCTAATATCCATGTCTGATGCGTGATATATGTGCACGCTCCATCACGAGCCATAGATCATTTAATCACCAATCACTTGCCTGTTTAAAAGCCATGTTACCGGGATTAAAGAAGAAGCAGGACCTCACATGTAGTGTTTAATGTAGTGGTTGCAACAATAACATTTATTATTCTACAACAGCAGGAACCCTTTACAAGGACACGGAAGGAGCACACAAATAACAACAACAAGTGCATAGTAATAGTAATCTTTATTGTCCCGTATCCAGGGAAATTCCTTTTCAGTGACGCCGCAAGTTCAAAGCATCATGTAGAAACATAAAACATCAAAAGGAATGAGATAACAGGTGAAATATGGAAGATGGACTAAACAGCAAAATGGCTAAGAATTTGAATTTAACATTGGAATTGCACTTGGTGTAAATGACTTTTTGAAAATGTTCTTCTCAATAAGCGGAGAATGAAAGCGTCTCCCTGATGGAAGATTTTTCAAGAAGACTGTTCAAGAAGTGACTTTAATCGGTACAAACATGCATGGACTTCCTTTTCAACGCTCGCAAATATAGGGACTCCATACAGTTTGAAGGTTCACCCACTTTAAATGTCAGGGTAATGACTTTTCTCAGTCTTGACTTGTTCCACACATTTAGATAACAAAACCAAGAAAGCCAATTAAAGAGCGTCAAGAAAGCAAACTAAAACGTCAGCAAAGCGAAGGGAAGCATGTGTAGTTTTGATAAATAGAAAAGCTTAATGGTGCTTTTGGCAAAGCCACAACCAAATCGTGATGATTATCAATAACAACCAATGGATGTGCTGAAAAAAACATTAGTCAGAAGGGTTTGGGGAAGTGTACACCAGAGTTGTGCACTCGTTGTGAATAGTGAGTAATTCCCCTTGATGGGAGTGGAAGAGCCTTCGTATGCCAGTGGAAGGAGTAGTGAGCCTGGAAAATGAGCCTCGTCATGGATGCGTCTCCACTCGCAAGTTTATGCCATGCCAACTTGACTTCTTTGAGCATTTCCACTCACCAAGCCATGCCAGAACACACTGGAGAAGTTCTGGCCTGTCTGGTGTAGTTGAAGTTTCAGTGGCATGTTTCAACCTGCTTGTACTAAGACGGCATGATCATCAAGATGATTGCCGATCTTACGAACCGTTATAATTACATTCCTTGGCAAAAAACTTTTTTTTTTTCTCCGAATAAAGTAACTTCTCTGGTATTATAACACCATATAATTAGATTACATGGATTTAGTGTACGCCTTCGATATGCACGTTGCACATTTGTACTGTGCTAATGTGCTTCGCTCTCTGCGTCTCTCATCATCCTCACTTCAGTATTTCTAATTTCCTGCTCATCACTACCTCGTGTGTTCACCCATGCATATCCACGATCTTTTCTACACACGTTGATTCTTTTCCATTCTGTTCCTTTCTGGGTCATTGTTACTCGTTTTGGTGTTATTCCTCCTTTCCTCCTTGTGCATGTCCATACTCTTTGGTAGGTTGTGAAACTGCTGCCCTTTGTTATGCAGCTCCTCCACAAGCCTCGACCATTATATATTGCGTCATTTCCCCAGGCAATGGCATCCAACATACAGGTTTCCGAGTTGGTTATTTCCTAAGTACATGTGCAGATAATCCTTCCCTTTTGTGTAGTGTGTTTCATTGGTCAATATGTGTTGTGTGGGATTAGCTAGGTTTTTCCCTTTTTCTCCCCATTTGCTAGTAAGTAAACTCATACACGAGTACAGGACAATTTAACCTAACTCACACAACGTGCGCCCTCGACCGCCTTACATCATTTGCATATGCGTGCCAAAACCCAGTTTGAATCGCGCGCCAGAATCAAACTGCCACATTACTTCGACCTCTGCCACATTTTTCCTACAAACGCTACAATAACCACACTACACTGATAAATAATGAAGACATTTATTATCACTCCACTTTATTAGAACATTGTATCAGCTCGGTATACACGCTCTCCATTGCTTAACAACCACAATGCCTCCACCACAGTATGAACCACCATGCCGCCTCAACCACAGCTCAACAACCACACTGCCTCTACCACTGCCTCAACCACAATCACCACACAATCACAGCAGGCGCCCACCGCCACCTTCAGAGCGACGAGAGCGATGGTGCAATGCGCCAGGAGCGATCACTTCAGACCTTGATGTTCAGACGTCAATAGCTTGAAGCACAAATGTGCACTAATCGCTCATTAACACTTTCTGAATAGCTCTGACGCTTTGCTTACTTGGAATGCCAATTCGGCTTCCAGCGCACGTTCGTGCTCAGAGCAACCAAAAACGCCAGCTCTATGTTAAGTACAGAGCTCCGATGTATGTCCTGCCTGGGAGGTAATGACAGCATTTTCGTGACCGTGAACTTGTGTGGGCGGTGCTGGCACTATAGAAATCGGATGTGCACTCTCTTGATCCACACCAAAGCCCCTCTCCTGCCAAGCAGCTATTTAAGCAGTGTATTCCAGACATGCGAGAGGATATTTGGCTTGGTAGGTGGTACATTGCGACAGGTTGGTCGGAACTCGTGGAACGGAGCTGGAGCTGTGGAACGGAGTTTGTGGGACGGAGAGCTGGGCGAGTGAGCAGAGCCCTTTCATCAAGACCAGGCCAATTATCATCGCATACATTAAGTCAATATATCACCTCACACATTAAGTTAATCTGTCTCCTCACATGTTCTTTCTCTCTCTTCTATTTGTCGCCTTTGGATAAACCAGTTGCTCAACGAAGGCAAGGCCACAAACCGTTCTTTTCAGAGCAACCTCACTGATGCGCACCTCTTTCCAGTTTCCACCTCACACCCCACCCGCACTTCACCCACACCCCCACTCACACCTCTTCAATATGCTTCGTAGACACAAACCAGTATTCCTCCTTTTTACCCCCTCCCTCAGCGAATTGGCAGCGCGGGCTCATTGGTCCATGCTTGATGAGCAATGAGGTCGCAAAAGCCTCACACTGCTCTATCTCTCTTGCTTTATCTGCCTTTCCATGGATGATTCTGAATGGGTGCCCTTGTAACGTGTTTATGTAAGTAACGTGTATAAGCAAGATAGATCGGGATAGTTCTGCTCTCTGTACCTGTGCCTTATCAAAATCCCTTGTATATTTTAGATTGTTTGAATAATTGATTCCTTTGAAATACACCGTATGACCCCGCGGCCCGCTCTTCTTGTAAATATACAACTGCTTGTTGAATTATGTTTTCCAGTCTGCTTGATGTGCCTTTTCCTTCATTGGTCTACCACCGTCCACATATAGTGTTTGCTTGGAGATTTTAATTTAGCAACTAATTGGCTCCAGTCTACATCTGGTGTGCACTGGCAGCTCGCTCAGCTGCATCCAATTAAGATCTGAAGACCAGATCAGTGCGTAACCGAGGGCACATTCCTCGGCTAGAAAACCATGTGACCCCCCAGGTAAACGGTAATTCGGCGGAGAACCCTGGGCCACATAGTCAACTAATTGGCATTCACATTTGATTAGTAATCCATGGCTGTAACTATATATATGTATAACCAATTCAACTTTAAAGGCAATCTTCATATTACTTATGCAAAATGGTGGAGAAATTTGAAACACTCTCGACCCTCCCTCCCTTCATTCATCCATTCGTCTTTTCTTTTTCACCCTTTACTTCTCTCTTTACCTCTCTCTCCTCGCAACCTCTTTTTTCCCTTTTTCTACCTAGTCATAATTATTTATTCTTTTCTTATGGCTTTTTCTCATTTTTCAGCACTGGACATTTCCTGGTTCTCACTGTCATGTATCTTTCTCAATAGAGATCTTATGGCACAGGAATCACTGGAAAAACTGGGTTACAAAGACTTGATGGAGAAAGAGAAGGAAAAAGAAAACAAAAAAGAGAGGAATTCTAACCATGCTGGGACTCGGCAGTGAGCTGGCAACTCCCTTCGCTCACCAATGATTGTTCTTCCAAAGCGCTTTTTCAGACTTTGTTCTGTATCAACTTGTAGAATAATTTATGAAACAACCAGGAGGTTATTTCATGTCGTCTGCACAAAATGCTATATTGCAAGATTTTGTGCACCAGCGATTTATTGTACCAATTGCTGTGTTAACACCTACGGAGTTAAAGCCCCACAGCTTGTGAAAAAGGCTGTGATGAATTTTGGGATTTTGTCTCTGCAACTACTGTGACTGGCATGGCAAACAAGACTTCAGGAAAAAAGGAAGTTTGAGTGGTGGTCATGTTGTAACAGTTGAGGCCAATTGGCACTGGGTGTGGGCTGGATGCTGCATATGACATCACCAGTTAATAACTGGATAGAGAAACTTTTCCCGCGGCTTGCACTCTGTGCCGAAGGTACTGTTTCTCCATGAAAACAGTCTTACCTGTTTATTTTATCTTCTGTTGTTTCTTTCTGTTCTTTGATTTATCACGTGTCTGTTCATTGATTGGTTCATCTTACTTTTTTTTAATGTATCCTGGTTGTTACGTTTCTGCCTCAAACCTCTATGGGTCCTGAGATTTTGATGAATGGCGGTTAGCTCATTTTGCCTTCCAATCTGAGCACTTGCCCTCATGAATGTTTGAGCCCACTTTCGAATCAGGTATGTTATATTGATTTGTATACTACCTAATGCCTTTTTGCTGCTTGGCAAAGTACATGTTGCTCATTGTAATAAAATAAAAATTAAAAAAAACCAGCTTCCTTAACAACTGATCATTGCCATATTGAAATTTGGATATGAAAAGGGGTTTGGTTACCTGTGTATACATGGACAGTGCTTTCTTTTGATTTGGACAGGATTCTACGTACCATTAGTAATTTGGTGGTTTTTGACTTAGGTCAACAAACTGAGATCAACATTCTTTTTTAAGCGGTGAAGCCACTTCAATGTTCTTTTTTTGTCCTTTTGTCCTCAAGGCTTTGTTCTTTTTTCCATCTGGCCATCCATCCATCAATAATGAAGAAGAACCTTTCTAACCCACCCTGTTTAATTCTAAAGGGTTATAAAGTGTAATTCAAGAGGGTTCTAAGGGCTTCTAAAGGGTGATTCTGATTGGTTCTAAAGGGTAATTCTAAAGTGTTTCATTTATTTCTTGGCTTTGCCTATTTCATATTAAAGATGCCAAACTGAACCGCTTCCTTCGGACACGGGTGCGATTTCTTTATTTGTTTTTTAAATATATAATTCAAATGATGAGGGATTCTAACACATCTTTTTCTGGTTCACCTCTTGCAGATTTCATCACGTATCTGGGCTAATTATTTGTTTTGCAAAATCGTCCTAAAAAAAAAACTGAAAGCAAAGTCATTCAAAACGAATTAATAATACCAACACATGGCAAGTAAATTCCATATATGGTAGTATTCTTTCCATACATGGTAGGTTATGTTTTCAACCCTGCTTGTTTGTCTGTGAGCAGGTTATCTGAAGAGGTTGTGGACGGATTCGGATAAAACTTGGTGCACAGGTTGGGTGTGTGCCATGGGCGAATTATTCGATTTTGTTGAAAATCCAGATCCGTATCTGAGAATTTTTAAGTGATTCTCCACCATTGAGAGATAGGGCAAAAACAAACGATATACAGCACGATGTTTCAAGTTGTGGAGGAATTTGGACGAAACTTCATGGACGAGTTGATTAGGCGACAAGAACAAGCCGATTATATTTTGGTTCAGGTTCAAATCCAGATCCGGCCTGTCATTGGATACAAAACATAAACTGTTCAACCTGGCGGAGGTATGCGCTCTACCAAGTGCAGTTTTACTTATCTCGTGTTATCATTTGGCCCTGATCTCACTAGATGCAAAGTATATCTAATTTGTAGGATGTCTGCTCTCCCATATAAAGTAAAAAAAATAATCCAAGTTATTGTTTTGAGTGTTCAATTTTCACAATAACTGGAATTTTCACAATAATCACTCATTTGCATAGAGTAAGTTAAATAGCCTCTCCGGCTTTTTTTTGTTCACCTTTTCATGCTCATCTGTAATTTTGGCCTGTTGGACATTCCCATCTGAGCATGAAGCTCATGATTCTGCGATCCAACGTATAAAATCCTACATATTGACTGTACTGTGGATTTGTCATTTGTCTACTAAATGCTCTTGTGATTCATTTAAAAACACATTGATCTCTCATAATGTCCTTGTTCTGCATGTGATTTATGTACAAGTTCCTCGATGATCCTCAGGTCACTACAACAAACAACAACAGGCATTTTAAGGCCATTTTCCCTGCTAGAGCGGGGGTTAGCCTTGCGGTCCCCATGACAATCTTCTCCATTTTGCCCTATTTTCTGCATCTCCCCTTGTTAACCCCCTTGCCCGCATTTCTTCTTCCACCACCTTTAGCCAAGTCTTTCTCGGTCTTCCCCGTCATCTACTTCCTTCTACATTCATTTCCATCACTCTTCTCAAGCAGTCACTTTCATCCTTCCTCAACACATGACCAAACCATCTCAACCTGTTCCTCTTCACAGCATCCATCACAGGCTCTATTCCCATCATCTTTCGCAATTCATCATTTGTCTTCCTCTCTCTCAACGATACTCCACACATCCATCGAACCATTCGCATTTCCACCCTTTCCAGCCTTCGTTGCTGCTCTACGTTCATGACCCATGTCTCGCTCCCATAAATCATAACACTTCTCATGCAGCATACACCTTTCCCTTCAGCTTCAACGACACTCCCCTCCTCGTCAGTACGCCAGTCAGTTCCCGAAACTTCTTCCATGCACATCTCATTTTAGCAACCTTTGCCGAGTCTGATCCACCTTCTCCATTCAGAATGTCTCCTAGGTAGCAAAATGTTTTCACACCTTCCAGCTTCATGCCGTCTTCAAGATCCAACTCAACATTTCCTCCATATGAAATATGACAGGTCACTGTGAAATATTAAAAGGGTTTCCGTATTCGATTAGTAAACGTAGAATAAAATGTTAACGAAGATTGAATCCATTATTCAGAAATGTGAAACATTTGTGACGTTATCGTGAGTCAAAGACTTATAATGTTGGCATGACGTGTGCTGTTAGAGGAAGGAACATCAGTAAGGAAGCTTCCTGAGCACATGATTTAGGATAAAAGGTTAAAATACTTTTTTGTTTGTATTTATTACTCGTCCTAAAGGACAAAACCAGGCTTTTGATGAATGGGATGTGGATTTTAGTCTCAAGATTGAAAGCTGAGATTTTTATCGCAGTGGAAATATATCGTGAATATAAATCCGGTGGAAATTGAACGGCTTGGGATTTTGAAAAGCAGTTAAGTCGTGTTCAAAATAGCTGGGCATTTGTCAAAGGAAAAGTTCAGTCTTGGGCTGTTTATTATTGGAAAAGAAAATATTGTTGCATATTTTGGAAACTTCTCTCGAATGACAGAGTTTGCAAAGAAAAGGTGGAATTTCTGAAGACCAAGCAGCAACAGCTCGGTACAGTGTTCAGAGAAGATCCCACTCTCAATGCGTTCACTACTCTTTGACTGTATAGAGTTTCTCCATTTTGAATGATCCCATACAGAATGAATGGCAATCCTAGAGATTCCACTTCGGCTATTTTATCAATTGGCTACATGGTAACACCACTCGTGGGTGGGTAGGCCATTGTTTAAACGTTATTAAGGACCGCCTCTGTCTGTGACATCATGCCCTGTTACCTTCCCTGAAACCCAACCAACCCGATGATATTTTAAGTTTACCCAAGAAGCTTTTGTCACTTTGTAATCTTTTTTTTTCTACAATGCCTATGACTCATGAGCTGTGTGATCGTACCAAATGGACTAACCTAAATGATGTCCCATATATATGAGAGGCCTCAATAAATTATTTTGATACAGCATGATCAGAGTTACATTTAACTTTTATAATACTCCTCACATGTGAGGTAGTATGTTTCTTCGTGCCTCTGCAGCAGAGGTTGAGGAGGCATTGTGTTTTCGGCTTGTCCGTGCATGCGTAGCAGATTTTCGATAACTTGTGAACCGCTGAACGGATTTTGACAAATTTGGTACCGCTATCTACCATGATGCAGAGATGAACAAATTCGATTTTGGGGTCAAATGTTATGTGACCTTTAGCTGAAATGTTTTTATTATTGCAGATCATAGCTCAAGAAAGAAGCATCTGATGTTTTCTCTCTTCTACTTATCTCTCTTTCTTTCATGTGACCTTTAATTGAGGTTAAATGTAATAGTGCGTTGAGATCTAACACTGGTCTAGGCATATTGGTTTTACCATACATCCAGTATTTTTTCCGGGCTTGTCCTCCTTTTTGGTCCTTGAATCTCCATCGGGCCGGATTTTGTGAATATTTTAAAATGGCCGGAATGTTGCCTTTTTTTTTTTTTTTTGCTTTTGCATTTTCAAAAGGGATAAATTTTAAGATGTAGGATACTTTTTTACCTTGTTTAAATGGTTAAACCATTTGTATACATTTTCTTAGTGATAAAATGTGGTTATGTAATGTTTGAACCAAGACAGCTTGGTACATGTCTGTACTACTTCGTCATGGCGTAATAGCCGTGTTCGAACATCGATATTCACATTCACGCGTCCACTTCCTGTCCAACCTCGCAGTGAGAGAGAGTCCAGTGGCGTCCTCGGCCCCTTCATTCACTGTCTTTCCTGAGTCCGTACCATACACACTTGTTTGATTTTCTTCAAGAGCTCTTTATTTGATATTTTCTTTTACTACCCCCAAACACAATCCCAAAACAAAAGTGTAAATTAGCCGCAGACAAAATTCTGTGTTTTCGAAGTGGTTGAGAAGAATGGGAACCAGAGTGCTTTGTATGGAGAATTGCTATGGATGTCTCTGGCATATAACGGTGCTATTGATTTACAATCTCATGTGAACTCGGATAGGGACATTATCTCCAGTAATAATTCAGTATTTTGACTGGAAGAACGGCGATTTGCAGTCAAAATGAAGAGGTCTGGAACATACCTAATGAGACTGCCGATACGAGATTACTCAACACGTAAAGGAAAGTCTTAAAAAGTGTCCTCTTTTTCCAGAGTGCCCCTCTCGTGTGTCCTCTTTTTCCGGAGTGCCTCTCTCCAGAGTGTCCTCTTTTTCTGGAGTTCCCCTCTCCAGTGTCCTCTTTTTCCGGAGTTCCCCTCTCCAGAGTGTCCTCTTTTTCCGGAGTTCCCCTCTCCAGAGTGTCCTCTTTTTCCGGAGTGCCCCTCTCGTGTGTCCTCTTTTTCCGGAGTGCCCCTCTCGTGTGTCCTCTTTTTCCGGAGTGCCCCTCTCGTGTGTCCTCTTTTTCCGGAGTGCCTCTCTCCAGAGTGTCCTCTTTTTCTGGAGTGCCTCTCTCCAGATTGTCCTCTTTTTACGGAGTTCCCCTCTCCAAAGTGTCCTCTTTCTCCGGAGTGCCTCTCTCCAGAGTGTCCACTTTTTCCAGAGTGCCTCTCTTCAGAGTGTCCTCTTTTTTGAAAGTTCAAATATGGTAACCTGAGGCATACCCATTAACACATTCACATCAAATTATATTTTCTAGTTCTATTTATTTATTGGGATATTAAAGCGCGGCGTTAGGCACGCTGCTTGCGAGCAAGGAGGAAGCGGACAAGCGGTAACTTATAAGCGTCTTTATTTCAGGAGCTCACTGTAACACTGGCGCGCTCCGGGCTGCGCACCCGGTGTATATCATGAGGCCACGCCTACCCCTCGGGCGTGGCCACCGCCCACTTGGTGCGCGGAATGATGTCACCACGCCAGTGGGCTTTTGTGTCCGCCACACGCGCCCCCCCCCAGAATTCCCGCGCACCTGGAGGGCCAGTTTGCGGGGCAGACGAATGACCCGGCCGAAGCGCCCCCTGGCGATCGGCGGCGTCCGGGGTGCAGGGATGCCAGGTGGGATGCCCTTGGCTGCCCCTGGGATGGGTGCAGGACCGGGGGGCGGCATGGCGGCGGGGCTGGGCGGTGCCGGGGGTCCGCCCGCAGGGGGGCGGCCCCGACGTGGGGGTCGGGCCACTGGCGGTGGATGGTCCACGTCGAGGTGGGCCGGCTTGAGGCGGTCTACCGAAACGCAGTCAGGAGTACCGCCGATGTCCAGGGTGAAGTGCTTCGCCCCGGTCTCCAGCACGCGGAAAGGCCCGTCGTACGGGGGCCGCAGTGGTGTCCGGTGGGCATCGTGGCGGACGAAGACGTACTCCGCCGTGCGAAGCTCCGGGGTGACGTGCGTCGGTGGGTGCCCGTGGCATGCCGTTGGCACCGGGGCGAACCTCTGGGCGGTCTCTTGCAGAGCGGAGCGCTGCTGTGCCGCGGACCATGGTGCCGTGGAGTCGGGGAGGAACTCGCCCGGCACCCGCAGCGGTTGCCCGAAGACCAACTCCGCCACGGATGCGTGCAGGTCCTCCTTGGGCGCCGTCCGGAAGCCCAGCAGGACCCAGGGGAGCCTGTCGACCCAGCCGCCGTCGCGGAGGGTGGCCCGGAGCGCGGCCTTCAATGAGCGGTGAAATCGCTCACACAGGCCGTTAGCCTGGGGGTGGTAGGCCATGGTTCGGTGCAGCCGGACCCCGAGCCCCTGCGCGACCGCCCCCCAGAGCTCCGAGGTGAACTGGGGGCCGCGGTCGGACAAGATGTCTGAGGGGGCGCCGAACCGGGCGACCCAGGTGGCGATGAAAGCCTGCGCGACATTGGCCGCCGTTGTCAACGCCAAGGGCATGGCCTCCGGCCACCGGGTGGTGCGGTCCACCATGGTGAGGACGTAGGTGAAACCCCGCGAGGGGGGCAGAGGTCCCACCAGGTCCACGTGGACGTGGTCAAACCGGCGTTCCGGCACCGTGAACGGGGCCAACGGGGCCTGGGTGTGCCGGTGCACCTTGGCGCGCTGGCACGCGAGGCACGTCCTGGCCCAGCCGTGGACGGCCTTCCGGAGGCCATGCCAGACGAACTTGTCGGCGATCAGCCTTTGGGAGGCCCTCGCGCCCGGGTGGGACAGGCCGTGGATGGCGTCAAACACCTGGCGCTGCCAGCCCGTGGGCACGATGGGGCGAGGACGCCCGAGGGAGACGTCGCACAAGAGGGCCGCGCCCACGCCGTCGAACGGCACCTCGGTGACACGGAGGCCCGTGACGGCGGTCCGCAAGGCCTGGACGTCGGGGTCAGCGGCCTGGTCCGCTGCCATCCGGGCATAGTCGATGCCGAGGTGGACTGCGTGGGCGACGGCCCGGGAAAGGCAATCCGCCACCGGGTTGTCCTTCCCCGTGACGTGCTGGATGTCCGTCGTGTACTCGGACACGGCCGAGAGGTGACGCTGCTGCCGGGCCGACCACGGCTCGGTGACCTTGCCCATCGCGAAGATCAGCGGCTTGTGGTCGACGAAGGCAGTGAACGCACGGCCCTCGAGCAGATGGCGGAAGTGCCTGACCGCCAAGTGAAGCCCGAGCAACTCGCGGTCGAAGGTACTGTAACGGCGTTCGGGCGGGCGAAGCTGCCGGCTAAAGAACGCCAGCGGTTGCCAAGCTCCACGCACCCATTGCTCGTGCACCGAGCCCAGCGCGTAGTCCGAGGCATCGGTGGTGAGGGCGATCGGTGCATCGGGCGCCGGGTGCGCGAGCATGGTGGCGTTAGCCAAGGCAAGCTTCGCGCCCGTGAACGCCGTGTCCATCTGCTCGGTCCAGGTAACGTCGCCTTTGCCCGGCTTACCTCGGAGAGCTTCGTGCAGGGGGCGCAGGAGCTGGGCGATACGGGGCAGGAACCGATGGTAAAAGTTCACCATGCCCAGGAACTCCTGCAGCCCTCTGATCGTGCGGGGGCGCGGAAACCCCTTCACCGCCTCCACCTTGGCCGGCAGGGGGACGGCTCTGTGCCTGGTGACACGGTGCCCCAGAAAATCGATTATGGCGGCGCCGAACCGGCACTTTGCGGGGTTCACAATCAGGCCATGCTGGCCCAGGCGTTCGAAGAGCGTGCGGAGGTGGCGTAGGTGCTCTTCGCGGGACGCGCTGGCGACGAGGATATCGTCCAGGTAGACGTAGACAAAATCCAAGTCGCGCAGGACGCTGTCCATCAGTCGCTGGAACGCCTGAGCCGCATTCTTCAGACCGAAGGGCATGCGCAGGAACTCGAAGAGTCCGAATGGCGTGATGACCGCCGTCTTCGGGACGTCCTCCGGCCTGACGGGGACCTGATGGTAGCCGTGTATGAGGTCCACCTTCGAGAAGAAGGACATGCCCGCCAAACGGGCGGAAAAGTCCTGAATGTGGGGGACGGGGTAGCGGTCGGGAGTCGTGGCGTCATTGAGACGGCGATAGTCCCCGCAAGGTCGCCATCCCCCGCCGGGCTTCGGCACGATGTGCAGCGGCGACGCCCAAGCGCTCTCTGAGCGCCGAACGATGCCGAGTCGCTCCAGGGTAGCGAACGCCACTTTTGCCACCGCCAGCTTCGTCGGCTCGAGGCGGCGTGCCCGGGCGTAGACCGGTGGCCCGACGGTGGGGATGTGATGGGCCACCCCGTGCTTGACGGCCCCCGCCGAGAAGGTGGGCCGCGTGAGGGCCGGGAAGCCGGCGAGGAGGCGGGTGAATGCGTCCGCTGCCGGAAGCGTACAGACCAACGTGGCCGGAACCGAACCGTTCAGCAAGCCACTTGGCAAGCCGCTCGTTGAGCTGCTCGACGAGCTGGGCAACGCACAAGCGAGCGAGCTGAATGTCTCGGCCTGGACAAGACGTCTGCGCTTGACGTCGACCAGGAGCCCATTAGCGCACAGGAAGTCCGCGCCAAGCAGTGCCATGGGCACGTCGGCGGTGACGAACGTCCATCGGAAAACCTGCCCTCCGAACCGCAGAGAGAGGCAGCGTTTTCCGTACGTACGGATGGGCGTCCCGTTCGCGGCAAGCAGCGCGGGGCCCCCACCCGCGGCGTGCTTGTCTGACGTGCCGGCGGGAATGACACTCACCTGCGCTCCCGTGTCGCACAGGTAACGGCGCCCGGAGAAGGTGTCCGTTATGAACAGCAGGCTGCTCGAACGGCCGGCGCTCATCGACACAATTGAGCGCCGGCCCGGGCGTTTCCCGACCTGTTGAAGGAGCATGGCGGATGACACTGCCGAGCTTCGTGGCCGAACTTGGCGTGGAACCAGCACCAGGTGGTGGAGCTGGAGGAGCGCGGCTGGCTCTGCCAGGCCGTTGGAGTTGGCGGGTTTCCCCGCAGTGGCGGTTTTCGCCGCGGCGGTGGGCGGGGCGTGGCGGCGGTCACGAGGTGCGTATCAGCATGCTGCGTATGCTGTATAAGCTGATGCTGTGGAACAGCAGCATCAGCAGCATCAGCAGCATCAGCCTCGAGGGCCGTGACGGCCACGCCGACTCTCGCCCGCGTGTCCGAAGCGGCGAAGTACCTGTCCGCCTCGGCGGCCAATGCTCGGGGTTCCGTTAGCCCGGTCCCGGCCAACGCGAGGCGAACCTGCACTGGAAGTTGGCGACGGAAAAGCGCCCGGAATAGAGAACCGGGGGCTTCGTCGCCCAACAGTGACAGCATATGGTCCATTCGGACCGACAGGCGCGTGTCACCGAGCTCGGGGAGATCCAGGAGGCGGTCGGCCCGTGCGTCGTCCGTGAGGCCGAACGTGGCTAGGAGTAGCCGCTTGAGTGCCTCGTACTTGTGGCCGTCCGGTGGGTGGCGAAGGACGGACACAACTCGAGCGGCCGTGCCGGGCCCGAGGGAGGCGACGACGTGGCAATAGCGCGTGTCATCGCCGGTGAGGCGCCGAAGCTGAAATTGGACTTCGGCCTGGATGAACCAGACTTCGTCCTGAGCCTCCCAAAATTCGGGAAGTTTGATGAAGTTGGCCATGGCAATGGCGTCGCGTGTGGAAGGATCGCTCCGGCAGATCCAACGTCGAGGGGGTCACCAGTAAAGCGCGGCGTTACACGCGCTGCTTGCGAGCAAGGAGGAAGCGGACAAGCGGTAACTTATAAGCGTCTTTATTTCAGGAGCTCACTGTAACACTGGCGCGCTCCGGGCTGCGCACCCGGTGTATATCATGAGGCCACGCCTACCCCTCGGGCGTGGCCACCGCCCACTTGGTGCGCGGAATGATGTCACCACGCCAGTGGGCTTTTGTGTCCGCCACAATATCATTGAAATGTAATATTTTGTTGACAGTATAGCTTTGATGTATGTACACTTGCCTTTGAGTTGTCTAACCTGCGTTTGAATCCTGACTCAATTATAAACTGTCATCCAGGTGTTTCACATCTCGGGTGATGCATCAATGTTTGTACCATCCATCAAAGGATGTTAAGCTTGAGGACTCGTCTGTCTGCAATGGTCGTTGGTAGATGTCAAATCTCGTCTGTCTGCAGCTCAATGGAATACTGTTCTCCCCTATGGGCCGGTGCTCCTGCCTCACACCTAGCTCGGCTTCACGCTGTCGAAACCAAAACTTTCAGAATTATTGGAATCTCCCGCGATGAAGCTATCTCTGAGGGCCTTTCACTCACTCACCGCAGGCAGGTAGGTGGTCTTTCTGTCTTCTACCGACTCCTCTCCGGCCTTGCACCCCCAGCTCTCTCTGTGCTCTGTCCCCCAAATATTCCTACAGGTCGCACAAGATCTGCCAGCAACCCTCTGATGGTTAAACTGCCGAAATCGCGGCTCTCTGCTCACCTTCACTCTTTCATTCCTCTTTTCTCCCGCCTCTGGAACAAACTCCCTCACTCCCTTCAATCCCACTCGTCCCTCCAGGTCTTTAAAACAGCTGTTCACCACCATCTCTTATCTTCCCCCATCCAAAACCTTGATCTTTTCTACCCCCGCTAATTCACCCCAGATCCACCTTGTTTGAAATTCCAACTTCTTTCCTGGAAGTCCTGGCAGTGTCCATATGTTTTATACCTCTCCCACCCCCCCCCCCCCCCCCTTCCCATGCCTCCTCCCCAAAGCCCTCTCCCTCCCACAGTTCTCTCGATGTCTCCATGTCTCTCGGTCCCTGCTCTCAAAATAATGTTGTGTTTGTGTCCTTCCTCCTCTCTCCCCATCTTGTCTACCGCTCCCGATGTTATATGTTTTATGTGTCGGTTTGTCTTTCTGTGTGATTAATGTTCGCTCTTTCACGAGCCTCGATCTTGTATACAAAAAAAAAAAAAAAAAAAAAAATCCTACGGTCTCCTCTTCCAACCTATAGGGGGGCACTGCATCAGCAACACAGCACACAAATGACAGAGAACAGTTAAAATGTTAATAAAAAACAAGAAAGAGCAATCAAACTGCAGACCATCGCCAGGACATGTTTTCAGTGTTTTTTTTTAAGGCTTTTGTGTTAAAACAAATATGGTGGCCGAACCACATTACCGATAACGTCATCGTTTTTTTTTTCTCCACCAATTTATCCCTCGATGATGCTCAATAAATTTCATCTTGATCCATGAAGTTTTGTACTTGTAGAATTATGACGTCATAATGGAGGCACCTATGACATCATCATTAACAGCTTTTATTCCCCATGGAGAGTTCTTTACAATGAGCCATGTCTCAATTTGTTTTCTATTCAGGGCTTTCGGAGATATGGAGGTGCAAAGTTTTTCGGTTTTTCCAAGATGGCGGCCGAACCAGGTGACCTATGACGCCATAATTATCATTTAAAAAAATCTACAGGTGGAGGTGCACCTATGGTGAAAAAGTTGCAGAGAAAATCATATTTATTCTGTGCGACCAAACAGACTCAAATGCAATACTCTCTCCTCTGGCGAGGGTAAAAATGGAATGAACATAGTGCATTCGGGAAGGTTTATCACATCCTTTATAAGAATCAGGACCACAAGTTGTATTGGAAGGGGATAAGAATAAAAACATGATGTGACCATGTGACATGCTGTGAGCTCAACTTTCAATGTCACCTGTTATATTGTTTGGAGATTCAAGATTTTTTTTTTTCATGCCTGCTCCGACGAAGTCGCTGGAGGAATTGTTTTTGGGTTGTCCATCCAGCTGTCCGTCTGTCCATCCGGGACAGGTTTTCATTTCCATGATAACAGCTAAAGGGATCTAAGTCAAACTTGGTGCATGTATGTGTAATAAGGTAAAAATGAACTGATTAGATTTTGGGGTCACAAGGTCAATGGTCAGAGATCATGTTAGGTAAAAATCCTGTTACCTCGATAATTTGTGAACAAGCGATGGGATTTTGACCAAAGCTGGTACATTGGTACAGTTGGTTGGTACAGTTGGTACATCCCAAAGTTGGGATTTTGACCATGTGTTATGATGCAAAGATGAACTGATTTGACTTTAGGGTCAAGAGGTCAAAGTCTATACCAGGTTTATAATTTGAGAACTTCACTAGAATGGGTGAAGGGATCTAAATCAAATTTGGCACAGGTATGTATAATGATGTAAAGATGACCTGATTAGATTTTGGGGTCAAGAGGTCAAAGGTCAAATGCCAGACTTCCCATTAGGTAAAAATTCTGTTACCGAGCTAACTTGTGAGCCAGTCATGTTGGGATGTTCACCAAACTTCTTGTATAATTATATGTTATGATGTAAAGATGAACTGATTATATTTTGGGCTCAAGAGGTCAAAGGTCTGAGGTCATGTTATGTAGAAATTATGTTACCGGGCCAACTTGTGAACCAATGATGGGATGCAAAACATAAACTGTTCAGCCTGGCGGAGGTATGCACTGGGGTGCATCAAACACCCCGTTTTTGAAAAATATTCTCATATTGATCTAATCATACTTTTTTTTTTTTGTTACACTTGCGCCATATAGCATTTCTGTAAATTTTACATTTTTGTAAATCGAGGATTTTCCACTTTGTTTAGTATGAGATTTTTTGGATTTTATAAAAGTAAGAACTAATAACACTTTCTTGTAGTAATTCAGGATCACCGATTCCTATTCTATTGTTTTGAGCAGCATTATGTTTACATTATTATTATGTTTATTATTATGAGTACACCGACCTGTTTTGCCAAGTTTTAATTTCATATTGTTTTAGTGTAATTTCATATCTAATCTTATCGGGCTATTTAATTGTCGATTTGTTCTGTAGACGTTGTTTTATTGCTCGATTTGGCCGAGCAGAACCATGCCAAGTGAGTTGATGATGCTGGCCAGGCCAATTTGGTTAACGTTTGTGTGGTGAGCGGGTAATCCTCACTATACATTTACCCTCTTGCCTTTCTTGTCCAATAATAAGGGTGATGACAAATGCTGAAACGTATTAACAATAATCCTTCAACTCTTGTTGGGCCTCTCCTTGGCCTACGCCTTACGAATGTCGGATGAAACCTGCGTCGGTTCCTCGGATCTCTACACTTTAGGCATTAAGGCTGGTACACCGAAGGAGTTCGTCTGCCTCCGGTCTTATTGACTCCCAACGTGCTCATCTGGACTGTGCTCAACACAAAAATATCAAAACCTATTCACTTTTACATACCTGCTACAGTTCACTTTATCTGCAGATAAGCTGGCCATGAGTGGAGAGATAATTTCACTACCTCACCAACCTTTCCCCTCTCCCCCTAAAGACTTGAAGAGCTGTAAGATTTTTTATTAGAGAAGATCAAACCTATATCACAGCAAGCAATTGCATGCCTCCCAACCCAGCAACCACCTACAACACCTCCAATGCTCCACCAAGCCCCTGCCTGTGATCTATCTCGAAAGGAATGGTGCCACCTTAACTGGCTCCGAACGGGTGTTAGTGGATTCCATCACAGAATGTTCTCCTGGGATCTTGCTGACTCACCCGATTGAGTGTGGCCTCCCCTGCACTTTAGATTACCTTGTGCAAGGCCTTCATCTCACCACATACAATACATACATACAACATACATACAAGGCTCCTCTCCATATACAAGGCTTTCATCCGCAGCTCAATGGAATACTGTTCTCCCCCTCTGGGCCGGTGCTCCTGCCTTACACCTAGCTCGGCTTCACGCTGTTGAAACCAAAGCTTTTAGAATCATTGGAATCTCCCACGATGAAGCTAAAGCCGAGGGCCTTTCACTCACTCAGGTTGGTTGGTGGCCTTTCTGTCTTCTACCGACTCCTCTCCGGCCTTGTTCCCCCAGCTCTATCTATGCTCTGTCTGCCAAATATTCCTACAAGTCGCACAAGATCTGCCAGCCACCCTCTTCTGGTGAAATTGCCAAAATCAAGACTCTCTATTCACCTTCACTCTTTCATTCCTCTTTTCTCCCACATCTGGAACAAACTCCCTCACTCTCTTCAATCCCACTCCTCCCTCCAGGTCTTTAAAACAGCTGTTCACCACCATCTCTTATCTTCCCCCATCCAAAACCTTGATCTTTTCTACCCCCGTTAATTCACCCCAGATCCACTTTTTTGAAATACCGACTTCTTTCCTGGAAGTCCGAGCTGTGTCCATGTGTTTTTTTACCTAAAAAATGTCCATGTGTCATGTGTGCCAAACTTCCATAACACCATATCAAAATGGTTCTTTGTTATTTGCTGAGAATATCAGTTTGACCATTTGCATAAATAATCATTGCCTGAGTTTCATAGATTAATTAGAACTTGTGAGATACCCGTGCTACGCATGGGTGGGAGGCCAGAAGCAAACAGGCAATGCAGAAACGGCGAATGCTAAAGCATGAAACCAATAAATTCCACATTCCTGTAGCACCTTCAGTCACACGTCAGACATGGACAGCAAGTTCATGAAGGACTTCCATGAAAAGCATACCCGTTCACAAACAAATGGATACGTTCACGTATAGAAATATCGATCGTGGGTCTGTGGCGAATCTGCATATGGCGATCCGCGAAGTTCACGTTTAGAATGTAGAAACCATCACGGCATGTTGTCATTCACTTGAATTAGATATCTCTTTTTTCCTTCCAAACAACATAACTCCAATCACAAATTAATCACAAAATAAACTTTTAACAACACTGTTAATGTTTCCTTCATTGTAAAAACTACCAAGTCAACAGTTAAAAGGATTTTGAGCTGCTAGGTGTTACGGCCTTGGCAAAATCGATGGAGACAGCGATCTGTTAGCGTATACACCGCCGAAATAGCTATGTGTAATTCTCTCATGTGGAGATTAAACCCACGTCGTTTGAACTTTGGACGAGGTCATTATTTACTTTTAATGATGTTTATATTCGAACCAAAAAGAAGATAATTGGTTTTGGGTCGTCCTTTCCGCATATCTTGTGGGATTGTGAGTTGGAGAGACGACCGTGATGGCGGGGAGGTGTTTGACATTCTCTCAAGCAGGGATTCAACCCATGTCCTTATAAAAGGTCTTTGTCCGAGGTCACCGAGTCCGATCGGTGCAGCTGTGCAGTGATTGGTGCAGCCGTTTGTGCGGCACCCGGGAAAATAACGTTATGCGGGAGTCCAAACCTGAAAATGCTGGAGGCCAAAGCTGAAATTGGAAAAACAATATACCCTATTTTACTCCAGGAGATCCCAGGATTACCCACCTAAAATATGGTTGCGATCGGTTCAGCCGTTTTTGTGGTACCTTCGAACGGACGGACAGACGGACGGGCAGACAGACAGACAGACGGACGGACATTTGGTGAATTATAGTAAGATGATAAACACAGGATTTATATCTTTTGTTATACCAGCAAGTTTCCCATGTACGCATGGGGTTCTAAACGGGGTAGGGGTGGAGGAGGCAAATAAATACAAATGGCCTCTTCTGTCATCGAGCCGGCAAGCTGAGAGCAACAACTCACATTTATTGCCACATCTGATGCAATGTAAATGCTCTAATGGCGGTGAGGTGCTCCATTTGAAACCGTTTGTTCGATATGACATAAATGTATCTTTTTGATTCTTAGATGCTGTAATAAAAATTTGTATTGGTGTCAAAGCCAGTGACTGGGTATGTCAGGGAGCATGTGGAGGGTGAGGGGAGCATAACTGGTTTTGACAGGGAGGGTCAGAGTTAACAGGTCAAAGGTCAAGGGGACAGACTGAGAGAAAAGTGAAAATGATCGGGGAGGGGGAGGGGCGGAGTGACAATAAGTCATTAGGTATAGTTGAAGAGACGACGACCAAAAGTATGATCATAATAATATATATTTATACTACTAGCAACGGTACCCGCCCTATGGGCGAGGCTTCAATTGGGAGGCCCAAATGAAAAGGCAAAATATCAGAAATTGAAGGCTTTTTTTATTTTAAACGATTCATATAAATATCCGTTGAATCATATCACACGCAAATCATCAAAATCTAAACAGTACATGGAGCCCATTTTGAAAAAAGATTGAATTCTGCAAAACGGAAGCGGCCGCTACACGTCTTTCTCAGTCGCATGTTTATGTATGAAGAGTGCGCGCCGAATCTGTAATGTTGGAACCCATCTGTGGATCGGTCCCATCGGCCGATGGGTCTGACCCATCTGTGGATGCACGAGAAATGACAATGCAGACCCATCGGCCGATGGGTCTGCGCCACCTGCGGATGTGTTGTTCACCTTGAAGGAATGTGTATGCATCAATGGTGGATGAGTATGTTTATTTGAACCTAAAAATATTATCTTATTTTTATCTTATCGACAAACGGTTATCGACAAACCACATGTCACGGACTGCTTTATAAACATTTATGACATCAATTGCTTATTTTTAGTTTTAGGTTCACATCAGATCTGTTTATGGATGTTTGAGTGTTTTGTTAGCACATCAGATCTGTTTATGGATGTTTGAGTGTTTTGTTAGCACATCAGATCTGTTTTTGGATGTCTGAGTGTTTTGTGAGCACATCAGATCTGTTTATGGATGTTTCAGTGTTTTGTTAGCACATCAGATCTGTTTATGGATGTTTCAGTGTTTTGTTAGCACATCAGATCTGTTTTTGGATGTCTGAGTGTTTTGTGAGCACATCAGATCTGTTTATGGATGTTTGAGTGTTTTGTTAGCACATCAGATCTGTTTATGGATGTTTCAGTGTTTTGTTAGCACATCAGATCTGTTTATGGATGTTTAAGGGTCTTGTTAGCACATCAGATCTGTTTATGGATGTTTCAGTGTTTTGTTAGCACATCAGATCTGTTTATGGATGTTTAAGGGTCTTGTTAGCACATCAGATCTGTTTATGGATGTTTAAGGGTCTTGTTAGCACATCAGATCTGTTTATGGATGTTTGAGTGTTTTGTTAGCACATCAGATCTGTTTTTGGATGTCTGAGTGTTTTGTTAGCACATCAGATCTGTTTATGGATGTTTAAGGGTCTTGTTAGCACATCAGATCTGTTTATGGATGTTTAAGGGTCTTGTTAGCACATCAGATCTGTTTATGGATGTTTAAGGGTCTTGTTAGCACATCAGATCTGTTTTTGGATGTTTAAGTGTTTTGTTAGCACATCAGATCTGTTTATGGATGTTTAAGGGTCTTGTTAGCACATCAGATCTGTTTATGGATGTTTAAGGGTCTTGTTAGCACATCAGATCTGTTTTTGGATGTCTGAGTGTTTTGTTAGCACATCAGATCTGTTTATGGATGTTTCAGTGTTTTGTTGGCACATCAGATCTGTTTATGGATGTTTCAGTGTTTTGTTTGCACATCAGATCTGTTTATGGATGTTTAAGGGTCTTGTTAGCACATCAGATCTGTTTATGGATGTTTCAGTGTTTTGTTTGCACATCAGATCTGTTTATGGATGTTTAAGGGTCTTGTTAGCACATCAGATCTGTTTATGCATGTTTAAGGGTCTTGTTAGCACATCAGATCTGTTTTTGGATGTTTAAGTGTTTTGTTAGCACATCAGATCTGTTTATGGATGTTTAAGGGTCTTGTTAGCACATCAGATCTGTTTTTGGATGTCTGAGTGTTTTGTTAGCACATCAGATCTGTTTATGGATGTTTGAGGGTCTTGTTAGCACATCAGATCTGTTTATGGATGTTTGAGTGTTTTGTTAGCACATCAGATCTGTTTATGGATGTTTGTGTGTTTGAGTGTCTTGTGAGCACATCAGATTTGTTCATGGATGTTTGAGTGTTTTGTTAGCACATCAGATCTGTTTATGGATGTTTAAGGGTCTTGTTAGCACATCAGATCTGTTTTTGGATGTCTGAGTGTTTTGTTAGCACATCAGATCTGTTTATGGATGTTTGAGGGTCTTGTTAGCACATCAGATCTGTTTATGGATGTTTGTGTGTTTGAGTGTCTTGTGAGCACATCAGATTTGTTCATGGATGTTTGAGTGTCTTGTTCGCACATCCGATCTGTATATGGATGTTTGAGTGTCTTGTTGGCACATCAGATATGTTTATGGATGTTTGAGTGTTTTGTTAGCACATCAGATCTGTTTGTGGATGTTTGAGTGTTTTGTTATCACATCAGATCTGTTTATGGATGTTTAAGTGTCTTGTTGGCACATCAGATTTGTTTATGGATGTTTCAGTGTCTTGTTCGCACATCCGATCTGTATATGGATGTTTGAGTGTCTTGTTGGCACATCAGATATGTTTATGGATGTTTGAGTGTTTTGTTATCACATCAGATCTGTTTATGGATGTTTAAGTGTCTTGTTGGCACATCAGATCTGTTTATGGATGTTTGTGTGTTTGAGTGTCTTGTGAGCACATCAGATTTGTTTATGGATGTTTGAGTGTCTTGTTGGCACATCAGATATGTTTATGGATGTTTGAGTGTTTTGTTAGCACATCAGATCTGTTTGTGGATGTTTGAGTGTTTTGTTATCACATCAGATCTGTTTATGGATGTTTAAGGGTCTTGTTAGCACATCAGATCTGTTTATGGATGCTTAAGGGTCTTGTTAGCACATCAGATCTGTTTTTGGATGTCTGAGTGTTTTGTTAGCACATCAGATCTGTTTATGGATGTTTGAGGGTCTTGTTAGCACATCGGATCTGTTTATGGATGTTTGAGTGTTTTGTGAGCACATCAGATCTGTTTATGGATGTTTGAGTGTTTTGTAAGCACATCAGATCTGTTTATGGATGTTTGAGTGTTTTGTAAGCACATCAGATCTGTTTATGAATGTTTAAGTGTTTTGTTAGCACATCAGATCTCTTTATGGATGTTTGAGTGTTTTGTTAGCAGATCAGATCTGTTTATGGATGTTTAAGGGTCTTGTTAGCACATCAGATCTGTTTATGGATGTTTGAGTGTTTTGTTAGCACATCAGATCTGTTTATGGATGTTTAAGGGTCTTGTTAGCACATCAGATCTGTTTATGGATGTTTGAGTGTTTTGTTGGCACATCAGATCTGCTTATGGATGTTTAAGGGTCTTGTTAGCACATCAGATCTGTTTTTGGATGTTTACGTGTTTTGTTCGCACATCAGATCTGTTTATGGATGTTTGAGTGTTTTGTTCGCACATCAGATCTGTTTATGGATGTTTGAGTGTTTTGTTAGCACATCAGATCTGTTTATGGATGTTTGAGTGCCTTGTTAGCACATCAGATTTGTTTATGGATGTTTGAGTGTTTTGTTCGCACATCAGATCTGTTTTTGGATGTTTACGTGTTTTGTTAGCACATCAGATCTGTTTATGGATGTTTGAGTGTTTTGTTAGCACATCAGATTTGTTTATGGATGTCTGAGGGTCTTGTTAGCACATCAGATCTGTTTATGGATGTTTGAGTGTTTTGTTAGCACATCAGATCTGTTTATGGATGTTTAAGGGTCTTGTTAGCACATCAGATCTGTTTTTGGATGTCTGAGTGTTTTGTTAGCACATCAGATCTGTTTATGGATGTTTGAGGGTCTTGTTAGCACATCAGATCTGTTTATGGATGTTTGAGTGTTTTGTGAGCACATCAGATCTGTTTATGGATGTTTGAGTGTTTTGTAAGCACATCAGATCTGTTTATGAATGTTTAAGTGTTTTGTTAGCACATCAGATCTCTTTATGGATGTTTGAGTGTTTTGTTAGCAGATCAGATCTGTTTATGGATGTTTAAGGGTCTTGTTAGCACATCAGATCTGTTTATGGATGTTTGAGTGTTTTGTTAGCACATCAGATCTGTTTATGGATGTTTAAGGGTCTTGTTAGCACATCAGATCTGTTTATGGATGTTTGAGTGTTTTGTTGGCACATCAGATCTGTTTATGGATGTTTAAGGGTCTTGTTAGCACATCAGATCTGTTTTTGGATGTTTACGTGTTTTGTTAGCACATCAGATCTGTTTATGGATGTTTGAGTGTTTTGTTCGCACATCAGATCTGTTTATGGATGTTTGAGTGTTTTGTTCGCACATCAGATCTGTTTATGGGTGTTTGAGTGTTTTGTTAGCACATCAGATCTGTTTATGGATGTTTGAGTGCCTTGTTAGCACATCAGATTTGTTTATGGATGTCTGAGGGTCTTGTTAGCACATCAGATCTGTTTTTGGATGTTTACGTGTTTTGTTAGCACATCAGATCTGTTTATGGATGTTTGAGTGTTTTGTTAGCACATCAGATTTGTTTATGGATGTCTGAGGGTCTTGTTAGCACATCAGATCTGTTTATGGATGTTTGAGTGTTTTGTTAGCACATCAGATCTGTTTATGGATGTTTAAGGGTCTTGTTAGCACATCAGATCTGTTTTTGGATGTTTACGTGTTTTGTTAGCACATCAGATCTGTTTATGGATGTTTGAGTGTCTTGTTAGCACATCAGATCTGTTTATGGATGTTTGAGTGTTTTGTTTGCACATCAGATCTGTTTATGGATGTTTAAGGGTCTTGTTAGCACATCAGATCTGTTTATGGATGTTTGAGGGTCTTGTTAGCACATCAGATCTGTTTATGGATGTCTGAGGGTCTTGTTAGCACATCAGATCTGTTTATGGATGTTTGAGTGCCTTGTTAGCACATCAGATCTGTTTATGGATGTTTGAGGGTCTTGTTAGCACATCAGATCTGTTTATGGATGTCTGAGGGTCTTGTTAGCACATCAGATCTGTTTATGGATGTTTGAGTGTCTTGTTAGCACATCAGATCTGTTTATGGATGTTTGAGTGTTTTGTTTGCACATCAGATCTGTTTATGGATGTTTAAGGGTCTTGTTAGCACATCAGATCTGTTTATGGATGTTTGAGTGTTTTGTTAGCACATCAGATCTGTTTATGGATGTTTAAGGGTCTTGTTAGCACATCAGATCTGTTTATGGATGTTTGAGTGTTTTGTTTGCACATCAGATCTGTTTATGGATGTTTGAGGGTCTTGTTAGCACATCAGATCTGTTTATGGATGTCTGAGGGTCTTGTTAGCACATCAGATTTGTTTATGGATGTTTGAGTGCCTTGTTAGCACATCAGATTTGTTTATGGATGTTTGAGTGCCTTGTTAGCACATCAGATCTGTTTATGGATGTCTGAGGGTCTTGTTAGCACATCAGATTTGTTTATGGATGTTTGAGTGCCTTGTTAGCACATCAGATCTGTTTATGGATGTTTGAGTGCCTTGTTAGCACATCAGATCTGTTTATGGATGTCTGAGGGTCTTGTTAGCACATCAGATCTGTTTATGGATGTTTGAGTGTTTTGTTTGCACATCAGATCTGTTTATGGATGTTTAAGGGTCTTGTTAGCACATCAGATCTGTTTATGGATGTTTGAGGGTCTTGTTAGCACATCAGATCTGTTTATGGATGTCTGAGGGTCTTGTTAGCACATCAGATCTGTTTATGGATGTTTGAGTGCCTTGTTAGCACATCAGATTTGTTTATGGATGTCTGAGGGTCTTGTTAGCACATCAGATCTGTTTATGGATGTTTGAGTGTTTTGTTCGCACATCATATATGTTTATGGATGTTTGAGTGTCTTGTTAGCACATCAGATCTGTTTATGGATGTTTGAGTGTCTTGTTAGCACATCAGATCTGTTTATGGATGTTTGAGTGTCTTGTTAGCACATCAGATCTGTTTATGGATGTTTGAGTGTCTTGTTAGCACATCAGATCTGTTTATAGATGCTCATCGAGAAAATCCTTTGGGATGTTTTTCTGGCCAAATTCCTAACTTGTTCCTGTATTAATTTCCCTAGTTTTCTACGTTTTCTATCCAACTAAATCCAAGTGGCATCCTTGTTGGGAAAGATTGGGTATGAGAATGAAAAATCGAGAGCCGCGTGCAGCCTTGGGTTCAGAGGCAAATCGAGAGCAGAGCTTCCTCCACCCACTCAAACATTTTCTTTCCTTCCTTACATTTCACTCGGAGGGAGATTTTGGGACAGTGGGCTTAGAGGAGAACGAGCGCGCTATTGGCTTTCATATGAGGGTGGTGTGAGATGGAGGAGGAGGAGGAAAAGGAGAGTTGGGTGGGAATGACAGAGAGAGAGAGAGAGAGACATACAGAGGGAGGGAGGGAAGAGTTGGTAGTGTGGCTGTGAGCAGCTGTCAGAACAGTTAGACAGGTTCTGTACTGAAAAGGCCACAAAGGGATTTACCTTTCCTTTCTCCCCTGGTCTCTTTGTTTTTATTCACACAGATTCAATTCTTTCCCGATGGGGGACAAAGAGGTGAACAGAAAAGAGCTGCTCCAGTTGCTGCTGAGGCCGGGCAATGGGGAGTGCGCGGACTGCGGCAAACCAGGTATGTGAAAGGGGAGAGGGAAGAATGGCATGAACACAGGTACACTGACAGGTAAGGTGGCTTCGTAATGACGACTTGGTGTGAGCGGTTGATTCGTGATTTTGGGTTCAAATCTCGTACCCATTGTGCATTGTTGTCACAATGCCCTATTGTCTTTCATGAAACATATGTGAAACTCCTCCATAAGGCCTACAAATTGGTATAACAAAGGTAAAGACAGATACTGAGACACAAAAGAGAAATATGGCAGCCAGAGCTAATGTCGTTTGCTTTCTGTAACCTCATGAAATACAGCACAAACCACAGGGGAAACGCTTGGGGAACTGTGGAGTTTATGTTTCTTTTCAGTGCTTTTATTTATTTATTTATTATTTCCACTACCTTTGCATTGTCAATTTTGTTAAGTATCTCATGTCAAACCAACAAACACACACAAACACACCTGCAACCCACTGCGATTCCACGATTCCCGTCCACAATTTTTTGTGTGAACGCGCGTACCCTCCTCATCGTCGTCTGACCACAATTAACCTGTTCCACTGGGACAGGTGAAGAGGATTTGAATCAGGAAGTGGGATAAACTCCGGAAAATGAAACAGAGAGGGGAATATGACGATGCTTTGTGCAGAATGCGGCCATTATTATGATATGGAGGTTCAAATGTTACTGGGATTGTAATGGGGATCCCAAAAGGAATTAGCATGATGCTCGCTGAGAAGATGATTACCCCATGGTAAAGACAAAAGGTAACCTGGTGTGGGTCTCTTCAGGGGTTACTTGTATATTAAAAATTTTCACATGGGGAGTCCTTTGAATTGATAAATGGTTGGTATAAGAGAGGAGGACATGAGCAAAGTGAACGTAGTGGTGTTTGATGGTGGTGAAATGAAAATGAAAGGAGGTTTTTTGGGGGTGATTTCATTCTTAGGTGGAAGCAGTTTTAAGCAAAGAGGAGGAATGACAGTGGAAAAGCAAAATAAACTGGGAGTAATGGACACAAAGGTGCCTTGGGACTTGGGAGGGCATGGATGCGTGGTGATGACTGACATCACTCTTTATTGGAGCACACAGGTAGTGGGACAAAAACATGGAAACGTCAATGTAAAGTCACGTAATATGGCGTTGGGCCACCACAGCGTCTGGAATTCTGCAGGATGTATGTGGCATCATTCTTCCATGAAAAAGTCAATCAACTCACACGTGCTTGATGGAGGTGGAAACCGCTGTCTCTGGCGTCATTTTGGAATGTCCCATAATTGCTCTATTGGGTTCAAGTCTGGGGACCGAGAAAGCGCTCACATATGGATACCATCAGTGTCATGCTCATCAAACCATTGGGCCACTATACGTGCTCTATGGACAGGGGCTTTGTAGGGGGGGCCCTTCGGCAGCCATGCTAACCATGACTATAGATAACCAGGCATGTGCAGCATTTCTATACATGATCCTAAGCATGCTGGGATGTTATTTGCTTAATTAACACATCCTGTGTGGAAGTCATTGCTCGGTATCCCTCATTTATTTAATTATTCATTTATTTCCATTTTTTTGTCCACTACCTGTAGTTAAGCAGCATCATTGAAAACCCATCGTAAGTTGTCCAGTTATAAGAGGACCTGCTTTGATTTCGGAACCAACAATGGACACTTTGTTCATGATTTGTTATAGGATTTGGAAGTTTTTTTTTAGGTTTCAGGCCCCTCCCAGGTGGCTGGAATTTGAGCTTGTGCTGGAGGCCTGCTGAACAAGTCTCGTCAAACTGGTCGGTCTGGTTGGAAGGAGTCTTGAAAACTGGCAATTATTGTTGGCAGATATATGTGAAACCAGTTGGAATGGAGTTAGGTGAGCTGACATCGAGTGTGTATACTGTACTGGTGTGTGCAGAGAAATGCATTACCGTACATTCGACCATTATTGGTACTAAATCTCCCTCAGCAAATATCTCATGATGAATTATTACGTCATAATTGCATCTTTCTTCCACCAAATAAACAGATTGAATAATGAGGGACCAACAGGTTTTTCAGTGATATTTATCATATTCTTTGCTCCTTTAACATGAAGATGTCTAATTTTGATATGACAAATATGCATACAGTAACTTAAGACGTCATCATCCTTGTCATAACCATAACGATAATCTTTGTAACCAACCGTAACCAACCACCTGCTAGAAATGTTCGACAAAAAAGCTGAGGAAGAGGAATCAACGAAGATCCATGTTGCGTGGTCGAATGTGCTCCAGTTTGTGCATCTGCTTTTCCTATGACTTCCTATAAACCTGGAGCCTGTCCCATACTCTGTGTAGAGTGTTGGTAAAGGTTAGGCTGGGTGGTTTGCCTATCTTTATAAATGCTGAGTGCCAAGCAAGGAAGCAGCAAGTAAAAAAGAAAGTCTTTGGTGTGACTCAGCCAGGGTTTGAACCACCAACCGCCCAGACTCAGAGCGGATGCTCCAACCATTATGCCCCCAAGTCTGGTTTATGATTTCCTAAGACCCCATTAATCCACCGCTCGGTGATGGGTCCCTTTGTCTAGCTACGTAAGACAGCTGGTTGCATGGTCAGGCCCCAGCTGGCTGCACCTGCTCAGTTTGTAAAAATCAGCTGTAGTACGTCATGTTGGTAGCTGGCGTGATGTCAGGCTGGGCTAGTTGGACAGATTGGAATTGGGATGGGTGGTTGGATCTATGATTTGCCAAGCCTATTATAACTGACTCTGTAACCTCAGACAGAATCATTTTAAATGTAGAATGGAAGTTTTTCAAAGGTCATTCATTTTGTATCTTCCTTCTCTCTTGTTCCTCCATTTTGCATCTATTTACACTCACCCATTCTGGTTTCCCACACCCCAAAGGTCCTGAATGGGCGTCGTACACCCTCGGGATATTCATCTGTTTGTCCTGTTCGGGGATCCATCGAAACCTCCCAGCCATCAGTCGGGTCAAGTCACTCGAGCTCGATTTTTGGGACAAAGAACAAGTACAGGTAAGATTAGCCTGGCATGTGAATGCGCTTCCTTTGTGAGACGACATACTAGAGTAGTCCAACAATCGGCATCTCTATGACCCAGTCATATATCCGTGGAGCTGGGCGACCCATTCAGTCACCCTAGTGATCTGAACTCACAAGTAATAATTCTAAATGTTTGCCTTTGCTTTATTACTTAGACTATCTTGTAAGGAAAATGGAGTGTATATTCAAAAACGTTCTCCTACACTTACCTTTAATGCACCTGAACTGTAAGGAATTGGCAGCATTTATGTCTCCATTGTCCAAAACCTGGCACTTTGGGTGTTTTGTTGAAACGGGTAAGTGCCACGCACTTCATCAGATAAGGCACAACAATCACAGTTATTGTTCTCTCGACTATATATAAATCCCACACACCCACGGTATCTCGACGGCTTACGCGTTATCTTGAAGCATTCACACCACACGGATTTACATTGAGAGATCACAAGACAATGAAAGAAAAACCCGATCCCCATGTGTGATGCCTGCATGAGGTCGGTGCTGCTGGTTCGAGGGGGGAGCTAGATGGCGGAGCTCTTGGTGGGGGAAGAGATGTGTCTGGTGGCATTGCGTCCCTGCCCTTCCTACCTCACGACAGTGTGCTGATTGGCTCTCCACCCGTCCTCTTGGGGCCTCTCACCATGCCCGTGGTTACGAGCGTTTTCAGGCAGTTCCGGTGCTTTCCAGCACAGGCTGTAGTTCTTACCTTGGCACACGACCATAAGCCTGGTGTTGGCTTAACGGTTATGGTGGCTGGCTTAGGATCCCAGGGTCCTGAGTTTGAATCGCGGTCGGCCGTTAAATTAACACCAAGTGGGGTTGACTCAGGCTGTCATCCTTTCGAGGTTGGCGAAATGAGTGCCAGTGAACTGTGACCCTCAGTCAACTATACTACCTGCAGTCCGGCGCTGCAAGCGAAAGAAGAAGCATATGATCGTGAGGTGAGGTCGGTGCTGGTGGTTCGAGGGGGGAGCTAGCTGTCTGTGCTGTCTTTCCCTCGTGGTCCCCCTGTACTGTCTGTGCTGTCTTTCCCTCGTGGTCCCCCTGTACTGTCTTTCCCTCGCGGTCCCCCTGTACTGTCTTTCCCTCGCAGTCCCCCTGTACTGTGTTTCCCTCGTGGTCCCCCTGTGCTGTCTTTCCCTCGTGGTCCCCCTGTGCTGTCTTTCCCTCGCGGTCCCCCTGTGCTGTCTTTCCCTCGTGGTCCCCCTGTACTGTCTTTCCCTCGCGGTGCCCCTGTACTGTCTTTCCCTCGTGGTCCCCCTGTACTGTCTTTCCCTCGCGGTCCCCCTGTGCTGTCTTTCCCTCGCGGTCCCCTTGTACTGTCTTTCCCTCGCGTTCCCCTGTGCTGTCTTTCCCTCGTGGTCCCCCTGTGCTGTCTTTCCCTCGCGGTCCCCCTTTGCTGTCTTTCCCTCGCGGTCCCCTTGTACTGTCTTTCCCTCGCGGTACCCCTGTGCTGTCTTTCCCTCACGGTCCCCCTGTACTGTCTTTCCCTCGCGGTCCCCCTGTGCTGTCTTTCCCTCGCGGTCCCCTTGTACTGTCTTTCCCTCGTGGTCCCCCTGTGCTGTCTTTCCCTCGCGGTTCCCCTGTGCTGTCTTTCCCTCGCGGTCCCCCTGTGCTGTCTTTCCCTCGCGGTTGTCAGCTCTTTCACGAGCCTCGATTCAGTATACAAAAAAAAAAAAAAAAAAAAAGGTGCCCTTTTTCATCCTCGGGATGCGGGGAAGTGGTTTGGTGATTTGTTTGGGCTTGCGGAGCTGGTTTGATGGCAGTTACACTTAAAAAAAACATACATTGACAAATTACGTCCAGAACAAGTTAAAGACTTGATGAAGGATATGATGGTGGGGAAGCTTGTAGACACGTTACGGTGGAGAGGGGTCATGATGGGTCACTTTGCCACGTGCTCGATCGTTTTCATTGTCGCATCAGAGGCATCGTGACCACGGCCATTCTGAGCCGGCGGTCTCATAAAGGCCTCTGTGGATTCCGAAATGGTGTTTGCAGTTACTGCGTTCAAAATTACAAAGATTCCCCAAGGTTCACCCAACGTAGTCGAAAGTGGCGGTGTTCACGCGGGAAGGCAGGAAAATGGGAAAATGTTTTCTTCACAATTAAAATAGCTTATTAAAGATATGTGGAAGGGGAGAGACGAGACGCTAATAAATAAATAATCGGAACAGACTAGATGCTCAAAGGACAATGAGTAGGAAATAAAACACTAAAGGAAATAAAACTATTGCGCCAAAAATAAATACCCCGCCTCACACAACAATGGAGAACAAGCGAGGGCTTGCACACCAAGACACAAACTCATTGTGGGTCCAGTGTGGCCCAAGCTGGTTGTGGATCCGTGCGGGCTGGTGTTGCACAGGGCAGGAGGATGGCGATGAGGAGTGGGATGCTGCTTCTGCCAAGGTCCCACCCCCAACTCCAACTCTATCACCCCAACTACAAAACCAGAATGAGAACTGCCACACTCAGGCATGGTTACGGCCCTCATAAACCTTGGCACCACATTTTTGGTGGATGCATCCCTCTCTTTGGCAGTCCTCTTCTGTGGGCGTGCCATCTTCTGGGCCATCCCGCCTCACGGGGCAGCTCCAATAAAATATCCAACACCTTACTCCAAAGCTCCGCAGCCGATCTCGCCGCCATGGCCCGTGGTCCACTGGCCAAACAGTCCCTACTGATTCTTCCTAAAACGCAATGCTCTTTCCAGTTGTGCTTTTGTGTCCAAGTCCTCACCCAGCCTTGCTCGAAAACAGGTTTTACACAACAAACTTACTCCATATTGTCTTACCCCCACTCCTTCCACTCCTCCACATAGGACTATTTTACACCCGTTGACCCCATAACACATCCCCACAACAACATAATCAAGCATTCATCTGATGTGCTGACTTGTTCACCATTCGTGTATTCTGATAAGGATCTCTTCACTTTTTAAAGATCATGAAGTGTCCCAAGGGAGCATTGTACTCTGTCACAATTTGGAAATTTTCGTACAAGGTATCCAGAAGGCTGGCAGGATCGTTGAACATGCATTTGCAGGTTCGCCCCTTATGGCTGGTTCAAAATAGCCGTTGCTCGAGCTAACCCACTTGATTGTTGGGGTTGTTTGAATGAATATTGAGGGTGGGGCGTGGGGAGGGACAATTCAACGAATTTTGCTGAGAGAGACAGTCACGGAAGTCCAGTTATGCGACATCAGGGAGTCGACTCTCTCGTTAGGGATTAGAGACAGAGGACGAGAAGAAAAGTTCGGTCCAGTTTTCAGAGTTTGTTGTACTAACAGCTGTGGAGCACAACAATGCATGCTCAGCCCTGCACGGGGATAAAAGAAGAAGCACACGATTGGGTCCATTGATGTTTCCCTCTGTCTTCTTGGGTCTGCAATTTGAGTGCGCTGTTTTACAGGCTGTTGACTTCCTAAGGGCCACCCAAAATGTGCCACCCACCATTTTCCAGCGTTCTGACACCCTCAAGGCTCCCATGTCTTCATGTACGAGGCATTACCATCTCTATTGCAGTTTGCTGCCTTGCATGCCCTTAAGCTCTCCCGCCATGCCCTCAGAGCTCTCCCGCCATGCCCTCAGAGCTCTCCCGCCATGCCCTCAGAGCTCTCCCGCCATGCCCTCAGAGCTCTCCCGCCATGCCCTCAGAGCTCTCCCGCCATGCCCTCAGAGCTCTCCCCCTATGCCCTCAGAGCTCTCCCGCCATGCCCTCAGAGCTCTCCCGCCATGCCCTCAGAGCTCTCCCGCCATGCCCACGACACCACTTTGCACGCTGTTGGCACCCTCAGGACTTCCCTGACAGTGTCTATGGGGAACTAGAACGCCACTCAGTAGAGCGCATACTCCCGCCGTGGGTCAAGTTGGAATAGTACGATTTCACAAAGGTTTGAGGGAGTAGTTCAGTGACAGCACAAGACAACACAAGACAGACACTGCACAGATATATATTTAGAATATATAGAAGATAATGTAAAAAAAAAACAAGGCAATTTCACTTACATTTTCGGATTCAGCGTTCAATTCTATATAAGTGAGTGCATTTTGAGGCATGTGTGACTTCAAATAAAATTGTAAGCCAGGAAAAGGTGCGTTTCATTCCTTAGGGATACAACATGTAAAACTGGTCCAAACGTCAAAACAAAACTCGCTCATTTTAAGTCGTACAAGCTAATGCGACCACTCATTCTTCTGGGAAGAATCCCGTGCACATGCTGGTCACACTTATAACTCACCTAAGTCTTTATAAGTTCATCAAATACTGACACCGCGATTGACATTCGCTGAGGTAAATGTTGATATCTCTTCTGAGGTAAAAAACAAACAAAAAAAAAAAAACAGTTTTAAAGCATTATATGTATCAAACGATATATTTTATGAAACGGGGAAACCGAATACACACATTGGTGGTTTTAAAATGACAGAATATGTCTTTATTAGAAAGAAAAAAAAGAACCTTGAAGACGACGCTGCTAACAAAATACACCGCTCTAACGCATAACCACGAGTTTGAACTACATTTACAACAAATATGAAAACTATTTTCATATCACAATGTTAAATATAGAATATATAGAAGATAATGTTTAAAAAAATGAGCCCTATCTTCCAATGGTAAACAATCCTTCAAAAAATTCCTGGATCCGGAATAATATCCTGAGCTTCACCAAAAACTAATCAATTCTTCCTTATCCCAAGGGCAATCATCCCACCAACTTTCATCCAAATCCGTTCAGAACTTTTCCAGATATCTTGTTCACAAACACACGAACGCACACACACACGGACACGATCGAATGCATTACTCCCTTGCGGGAGTATTCATCACCACCGCAGTTATCCAGACAGTTTTGGCTGTTAACGATCATGTCTCCCTCAACTGGCTCTTCCTGTCAGTCACCTTATGTGGCCTCCGCTCTTAATGTCGTCACCTCAAGCCTGATTCCTCTCATTATCTCTGCCACCACAGGTGAGCGGAAGTTATGTTTTTCCCATACGTTTGTTTGTCTCTCTGTGACCAGGATATCTCAAAAGGTTATAGACGGATTTGAACTAAACTTGGTGGACAGGTTGGGTGTGTGACAAGGACGAATTGATTGAATTGTGGTGAAGATCTGATTCCAGGTACAAGAATTTTTGAAGTTATTCTTCACCATTGAGTGGTAGGGACAAAAAAGATATATGGCACGAGATCTCAAAGAATTGTGGACAGATTATGACAAAACTTGGTGGATGAGTTGCGTAAGTGAGAATAAGAAGAAGCCAATTCGATTTTGGTTCAGCTTGCGATCCAGATCCAGCCTATCAGTGGGATACAAAGCGTAAACTGTTCAGCCTGGTGGAGGTATGCTCTCTACCTGGTGCCCTTCTCGGTTAGTTTCTGTTCTAATCGCCGCCAAAAGCATTTTCAAACCTCTTTTCAAAAAAGAAAGAAAAAGTCATTATTCGGGAAGATTTCTTCATTATTATGGTATTTGAAATACCGACTTCTTTCCTGGAGTCCTAGCAGTGTCCATGTGTTTTATACCTCCCCCAACCCCCCCCCCCTTCCCCTCTCTCCCTCCCCTTCCCGTGCCTCCTCCCCCCAAGCCCTTTCCCTTCCACAGATCTCCCGATGTCCCTGCTCTCTAATGTTGTACTTGTGTGCTTCCCCCTCTCTCCCTATCTTGTCTCCTGCTCCCTTTATTGTATGTTTTGTGTGTCAGTTTTTTTTTTTGTGATTGATGTTAGCTCTTACACGAGCCTCGATCTTGTAGACAAAAAAAGGAGAAGAAAAAGAAGAAGATTTGCTCTATTATCATGTATAATAATAATCCATTTGCTTTTCCTCTGCTTTTGTCATCTTTATATGTGGTGAATGTCAAGACTATGTATGATGGTGCAATCTCTTGTTTAGTGTCCACCTTTTTTTGCACCTTTCCAGGTTGTGCACAGTATATTCTTTCTGTTGTTGGCATATGAGCTTCATAGGTGTGAAGATAATATTAAAGCACAAGAAAGAACAAAAAGGTTACAAACAAAAAAAAATTAAATAACCAATACCTCCACCTTCCCCTACCTTCCCACTCTCACCCACTCCCAGGCAGATTTGATTTGTACAAGCGTACATGATAGGTTGAGTGAATGAAACTCTTAAAATCTACTTTAAGGTGCAATAATATTTTTGGAACCTGAAATAGCTGTTTTTAAAACCGTTGTACTGATTTTCTTTTGCCAATGTGTCCTCAGTTTATGCTTAGCCATGGCAACCAATGTGTGAGTCTGCTGTTTGAGGTTCGAGTTCCACCGTTCTACTACCGACCGACAAGCGGAGATTGCCAGTAAGCTGCACCTGTCTCAGCACAAAGTCGAATGTACCATTTAATGTGCCGCTTCGGGTCATACGAGAGAAACATTCCTGTTTTTTTTTTGTTTATTTTTTGTATACAAGATCGAGGCTCGTGTAAGAGCTAACATTAATCACACAAAAACAAACTGACACGAAAAACATATAATAAAGGGAGCAGGAGACAAGATGGGGAGGGAGAGGGAAGCATACAAGTACAATATTAGAGAACATTCCTTTTATTTTTTATTTTATTTTATTTTATACAAGATCGAGGCTCGTGTAAGAGCTAACATTAATCACACAAAAACAAACTGACACGAAAAACATATAATAAAGGGAGCAGGAGACAAGATGGGGAGGGAGAGGGAAGCACACAAGTACAATATTCGAGAACATTCCTTTTATTTTTTATTTTATATATTTTATACAAGATCGAGGCTCGTGTAAGAGCTAACATTAATCACACAAAAACAAACTGACACGAAAAACATATAATAAAGGGAGCAGGAGACAAGATGGGGAGGGAGAGGGAAGCACACAAGTACAATATTCGAGAACATTCCTTTTATTTTTTATTTTATATATTTTATACAAGATCGAGGCTCGTGTAAGAGCTAACATTAATCACAAAAAAACAAACTGACACGAAAAACATGTAATAAAGGGAGCAGGAGACAAGATGGGGAGGGAGAGGGAAGCACACAAGTACAATATTCGAGAACATTCCTTTTATTTTTTATTTTATTTTATTTTATACAATATCGAGGCTCGTGTAAGAGCTAAAATTAATCACAAAAAAACAAACTGACACGAAAAACATATAATAAAGGGAGCAGGAGACAAGATGGCGAGGGAGAGGGAAGCACACAAGTACAATATTCGAGAACATTCCTTTTATTATTATTATTATTATTATTTTTTGTATACAAGATCAAGGCTCGTGTAAGAGCTAAAATTAATCACAAAAAAACAAACTGACACGAAAAACATATAATAAAGGGAGCAGGAGACAAGATGGCGAGGGAGAGGGAAGCACACAAGTACAATATTCGAGAACATTCCTTTTATTATTATTATTATTATTATTTTTTGTATACAAGATCAAGGCTCGTGTAAGAGCTAACATTAATCACAAAAAACAAACTGACACGAAAAACATATAATAAAGGGAGCAGGAGACAAGATGGGGAGGGAGAGGGAAGCACACAAGTACAATATTCGAGAACATTCCTTTTATTTTTTATTTTATTTTATTTTATACAAGATCGAGGCTCGTGTAAGAGCTAACATTAATCACAAAAAAACAAACTGACACGAAAAACATATAATAACGGGAGCAGGAGACAAGCTGGGAAGGGAGAGGGAAGCACACAAGTACAATATTAGAGAACATTCCTTTTATTTTTTTTATTATTTTTTTTTATACAAGATCGAGGCTCGTGTAAGAGCTAAAATTAATCACAAAAAAACAAACTGACACGAAAAACATATAATAAAGGGAGCAGGAGACAAGATGGGGAGGGAGAGGGAAGCACACAAGTACAATATTCGAGAACATTCCTTTTTTTTTCTTTTTTTCTTTTTTTTATACAATATCGAGGCTCGTGTAAGAGCTAACATTAATCACAAAAAACAAACTGACACGAAAAACATATAATAAAGGGAGCGGGAGAGAAGATGGGGAGAGAGAGGGAAGCACACAAGTACAATATTCGAGAACATTCCTTTTATTATTTTTTATTTATTTTTTTTTAATCCAATATCGAGGCTCGTGTAAGAGCTAACATTAATCACAAAAAACAAACTGACACATAAAACATATAATAAAGGGAGCGGGAGAGAAGATGGGGAGAGAGAGGGAAGCACACAAGTACAATATTCGAGAACATTCCTTTTATTATTTTTTTTTTTTTTTTTTTTATACAAGATCGAGGCTCGTGTAAGAGCTAAAATTAATCACAAAAAAACAAACTGACACGAAAAACATATAATAAAGGGAGCAGGAGACAAGATGGGGAGGGAGAGGGAAGCACACAAGTACAATATTCGAGAACATTCCTTTTATTTTTTTTATTATTATTTTTTATACAATATCGAGGCTCGTGTAAGAGCTAAAATTAATCACAAAAAAACAAACTGACACGAAAAACATATAATAAAGGGAGCAGGAGACAAGATGGCGAGGGAGAGGGAAGCACACAAGTACAATATTCGAGAACATTCCTTTTATTATTATTATTATTATTATTTTTTGTATACAAGATCAAGGCTCGTGTAAGAGCTAACATTAATCACAAAAAACAAACTGACACATAAAACATATAATAAAGGGAGCGGGAGAGAAGATGGGGAAAGAGAGGGAAGCACACAAGTACAATATTCGAGAACATTCCTTTTATTATTATTATTATTATTATTTTTTATACAAGATCGAGGCTCGTGTAAGAGCTAAAATTAATCACAAAAAAACAAACTGACACGAAAAACATATAATAACGGGAGCAGGAGACAAGATGGGAAGGGAGAGGGAAGCACACAAGTACAATATTAGAGAACATTCCTTTTATTTTTTTTTATTTTTTTTTTTATACAATATCGAGGCTCGTGTAAGAGCTAAAATTAATCACAAAAAAACAAACTGACACGAAAAACATATAATAAAGGGAGCAGGAGACAAGATGGCGAGGGAGAGGGAAGCACACAAGTACAATATTCGAGAACATTCCTTTTATTATTATTATTATTATTATTATTTTTTGTATACAAGATCAAGGCTCGTGTAAGAGCTAACATTAATCACAAAAAACAAACTGACACATAAAACATATAATAAAGGGAGCGGGAGAGAAGATGGGGAAAGAGAGGGAAGCACACAAGTACAATATTCGAGAACATTCCTTTTATTATTATTATTATTATTATTTTTTATACAAGATCGAGGCTCGTGTAAGAGCTAAAATTAATCACAAAAAAACAAACTGACACGAAAAACATATAATAAAGGGAGCAGGAGACAAGATGGGGAGGGAGAGGGAAGCACACAAGTACAATATTCGAGAACATTCCTTTTTTTTTCTTTTTTTCTTTTTTTTATACAATATCGAGGCTCGTGTAAGAGCTAACATTAATCACAAAAAACAAACTGACACGAAAAACATATAATAAAGGGAGCGGGAGAGAAGATGGGGAGAGAGAGGGAAGCACACAAGTACAATATTCGAGAACATTCCTTTTATTATTATTATTATTATTTTTTTTATCCAATATCGAGGCTCGTGTAAGAGCTAACATTAATCACAAAAAACAAACTGACACATAAAACATATAATAAAGGGAGCGGGAGAGAAGATGGGGAGAGAGAGGGAAGCACACAAGTACAATATTCGAGAACATTCCTTTTATTATTATTATTATTATTATTATTATTATTTATACAAGATCGAGGCTCGTGTAAGAGCTAAAATTAATCACAAAAAAACAAACTGACACGAAAAACATATAATAAAGGGAGCAGGAGACAAGATGGGGAGGGAGAGGGAAGCACACAAGTACAATATTCGAGAACATTCCTTTTTTTTTCTTTTTTTCTTTTTTTTATACAATATCGAGGCTCGTGTAAGAGCTAACATTAATCACAAAAAACAAACTGACACGAAAAACATATAATAAAGGGAGCGGGAGAGAAGATGGGGAGAGAGAGGGAAGCACACAAGTACAATATTCGAGAACATTCCTTTTATTATTATTATTAATTTTTTTTTTTAATCCAATATCGAGGCTCGTGTAAGAGCTAACATTAATCACAAAAAACAAACTGACACATAAAACATATAATAAAGGGAGCGGGAGAGAAGATGGGGAGAGAGAGGGAAGCACACAAGTACAATATTCGAGAACATTCCTTTTATTATTATTATTATTATTTTTTTTTATACAAGATCGAGGCTCGTGTAAGAGCTAAAATTAATCACAAAAAAACAAACTGACACGAAAAACATATACTAAAGGGAGCAGGAGACAAGATGGGGAGGGAGAGGGAAGCACACAAGTACAATATTCGAGAACATTCCTTTTTTTTTCTTTTTTTCTTTTTTTTATACAATATCGAGGCTCGTGTAAGAGCTAACATTAATCACAAAAAACAAACTGACACGAAAAACATATAATAAAGGGAGCGGGAGAGAAGATGGGGAGAGAGAGGGAAGCACACAAGTACAATATTCGAGAACATTCCTTTTATTATTATTATTATTATTATTTTTTATACAATATCGAGGCTCGTGTAAGAGCTAAAATTAATCACAAAAAAACAAACTGACACGAAAAACATATAATGAAGGGAGCAGGAGACAAGATGGGGAGGGAGAGGGAAGCACACAAGTACAATATTCGAGAACATTCCTTTTATTTTTTTATATATTTTTTTATACAAGATCGAGGCTCGTGTAAGAGCTAACATTATTCACAAAAAAACAAACTGACATAAAACATATAATAAAGGGAGCGAGAGACAAGATGGGGGAGAGAGGGGGAAGCACACAAGTACAACAGTGGAGAACATTCCTTATTGTTCTCCAATATTTCCTCTGTTGCAAGGCTGTAATTGTCCCCTTCCTTGCAAGAGAGTCTGTTGCTAATCGAAAACCGGAATATTGTCGAGATTTCAGGGTAAGGGAAACTGTGTTGCGTTGTCTCGTCAGGGTCCTTCGCGAGCAGTGGATCAGAGCAAAGTACGAACGCAAGGAGTTCATACTCCAGGCTAATCAGGAGGCCTATTCGACTGGTAAGGTTTGACAACCCGTTTCCTGTACTCCAGGGGAAATGTCCAGTTTTCTATAGTTCCCCTGGAATTTGTTATTCCATAACCTTTTAAAAATAGGTTATTACAGCCATTTTGTTTTCCTATTTGTGTGTAATTGATCTTTTCAACCCTTTGTTGACCGACGGGACTTTAAAGTCCCACCCCATTATTAATTTCTGCACGAAACTGGTGACAGGTCAAATGGTTTATGTATTGATCACCAATGTTGTTATCATTACACTGCAGCCAAAATTTCAAGGATAGTCATAATCTAAAACCGTTTCTCGCAGGCCTGTGATGTGGCAGGGCCTATTACCATGCTGGTTAGAAAACAGGATTACAATAAATTTAACCTTCCAGGGATCCCAAATGAACCCAATCGTTTACGCCACAAAATGTCGGCAACACGAGGCTAGCCGTTCCTTAAAAGATGAATGAAAAAATGAATGAATGAATGATCGTTTTTAGGCCATTTTTCCCCGCTACAGCAGGGGTTAGCCTTGCGGGCCCCATGACAATCATGGTTCCCTGTTTGAGGCAATGTTTTTATGGCCAGATTCCCTTCCTGATGTCAACCCTTAGTCGCCTCTTACGATGCGCAGGGATACGGTGTACCTATTCTAAATTGGGGTACACAACGGGATCATTCATCCCTGCAAGCTGGTACTCAATTTGCCGACCTCGGAAGGATGACAGGCTGAGTCAACCCCCCTGGTGTTAATTCAGCGATCGACCAGGATTCGAACCCAGGATCCTAGGATCCCAAGGCGGCACCCAAACCGCTAAAGCCCCAGTCATACCGGATTTGAGTGGCCACGAATCGCCCCGATCACCCCCGATCTGGCGATTCCCCGCACCAACACAACTTTTCGGCAAGATCGGCTGTAAATTTTCCCAGTCATACCAAAACACCCCTGCCACGACTCCCGTACGATCGCGCCGTGACCGCCGCGCCGACAAAGCCCGATCCGCCAAGTGCGCGGCAAGATCGCCACAAGTCCTAGCCCGTGCCCACACGTCTTCGCCCCGATCCGCCCCGATCCGCCCCGATCCACCCCGATCCCACTACGACCGCACTACGACGGCACTACGACCTCACTACGACCGCAGTACGCACGCGTACGTGCCCACCCGTCCGAGCCCGACTGCGCAGCGGCCGTCCTTGCCCTATATAAGAACGGCCAAGAATCACGCCGACCTAACTACGATCTTAAAATTCAGACGACGCTAATTCACGTTATTTTTGTATGTCGTTTATATAAATCATCAACTCCAAGCCTTCCAATGATGCTGCCAGCCAGGAAGAGGGGGAAGGGATCCAGGAAGACGTGCACAATCACGCGGCCGCCGTGACCAGCTTGGATGTGATCGATGTGACCAGCTTGGAATCAAGAGATGAAATGATTTCGCCGCCGGGGATCGCCTATATATACCCGGTCTTGTGACAGGTCGTACTGGCGCCTACTGGTGCTTACTGCATGCTTACGGCAGTCTTGGCAGAGTCTTGTTAATTCGTGAGAGATCGGCAATAATCGTGAGTCGTCGTTCTGCTGCGCGAACGTGGTCGGGACGGATCGGGGCAATTCTTGGAAGATCGTGATGGCAGTCGTACGGCGTCCATGTGAGGACGTACGGCGGTCGTATCAGTGCTTGCTGGATGCGGAGCGAATCGTGGCAGCCAAGTTTCCCGACCGCCGCAAGACACTCCACGACCATTTTCCCGATGCCCACACGCGCCCGTACGACACCCTCCAGACAGCAGCAAGAGTTTGAAAAACGCCACGAATCGCCACGATAATTTTGAACAGTTCAAAATTGTCGGGGCGGCTTCCCGTCTCGACCCGAACTGCCAAGTACACCCCCGATCATCCATGAATCGCCAGGACCCCAATACGATCTGGCCAAGAATGTCGCCCCGATATTAGGTCGTGGCGATTCGTGGCCTGAAAATGGCCGGTATGACTGGGGCTTAAGTCAACACCAGGCTTATTCCTTAAAAGATGGAAAATAATTTATTACACAAGCCACTGCCTGAACACAAATCTAGAAAGACACAATATGTAACCCAGTGCTACCTGCCGCAAGGTTGGGTTGTCGGCGACTAAACCGACACCACTTACTGGCTTTGCTAGTGGGGAAGGTGAATGTGACATCCTGCCAGGACCAAAAACAACATCTAGCAAAGGACAGATGAGCTCCCGTAGGGAGATGGTATCTCTTAGAAAACACCCATCCGGTTTGGACCGGTTCACGTCACAATAAAAACCTTTAAAATGGTATGTGCTGCTGCTTCCTTGTTTGAAAAGGATAGAGCATGGACAGTCCACATCGGTTGGCATCCATGGGGAGGAGGAAATGCCCCGCTGAGTATGGTGAGAAAGGTGGCACCATTGTTATGATGTCGCTGGTACCCAGAGCATCCCAGGAAGTGGCAGTGACAGCACTTCTATCAAGCTCATTGGCTGTGTTAAGTGTGTGTGTGTGTGTGTGTGTGTGTGTGTGTGTGTGTGTGTGTGTGTGTGTGTGTGTGTGTGTGTGTGTGTGTGTGTGTGTGTGTGTGTGTGTGTTTTGCAGTCAGCTCTTTAGCCCAAGTATATAAAATTAAAATAAAAAAGACAAAACCTCAAGACAAAAAACAATCTCCCCCACCAACACCCCTTCCCCCATACTCTCCCAAAGGCGTCACACACATACTCAGTCAGACAAGAATCAGGGAGCACCAGGGGGAGGAACATGGTGAAGAGTACGTAACTAGTGTAGAACATTCAGAGCATGGCCCACTGTGATGAGTCTTTGCCCCCAGGGTAGTTACTAATCCCAGGCTCGGCAACAAACAAATCCCTCCGTCTGTCTCACCTCAACCTCTCCTCCTCCCTCCCCCCATGCGCTAACACCTACAGAGGGTGAGTTATCTCCTCCCTCAATGGGAGGGGTGGGGGTGATGTGATGTGATGTGCCAGCACCGGCATGTTGGATACATTGGACTTTTCCTCTGTTTGACTTCCCATGGCTATATTCGTGTTTAAAATACAAAATACGAAGGCAACATAATACATGTGTGAATTCGCAGATTGAAGAGTTGTTGACATGCTTTCCTGTGACCCCATGAACGTGTCATCAGGATATCGCGAGGGCAACCTTTGGAAAAGAGGCAGGGACAACGGACATTTCCAGAAACGAAAGTTTGTGCTGTCCGAGCATGAAGGAACATTAAAGTACTTCATCAAATCCGAAGTAAGGGCCATGAGAAAAATCACTGCACCCCACAATCCATCGCTAATGGAATACTTCATTGGTTAAGAGATATACCCAGCTTTATATGCTTTGTATATGTTGTTGTGTCAAAATAAAAGTAATAACAACTAGAACGGGCACTCGGTAGAGCGCATACCTTCGCCGCAGCTACTGTTCTGTACTTGGCATGGGAGTGTAGGGAACAGAACAGTGAACAGTTTGGTGCTGATTTCATGCAAATCGGATAAGAATTGACCGAGTTATGACAAATAAAAATACGATTTTGACCTTTTCGTGACCTTGACCTTGACCTTTGACCCGATTGCTCCCAAAATCTAATCAAATGTGTCCCGTATAATAACCAATCATCCCACCAAATTTCATGCGAATCGGTTGAATACTTTTTGAGTTATGCGAATAACATACACACACACACACACAGACATACAAATAAATACACAGCGATCAAAACATAACCTTCCGCTTTTGCGAAGGTAACAATAGCAGAATTGCTTTGCACTAGGGCATGCCCGTACTATATATATATCTAAAAGTATATCCCCCCCCCCCCCTCTATTTACATGCAATGGTTTGGTCCAAAGCTAACGGCTTGCGAGTACGGTGACAATCCCCCCCCTCTATTTACATGAAATGGTTTGGTCCAAAGCTAACGGCTAGCGGAGTTTGGTAAAGAAATCGCCATAGCGTGCACAAATGCGCAGGAAAGCGAAAGAATCGCAAATTAGTTTTAATTAGTTTTAAAACATAGTTTAACGGCAACATAGCGGCAACATAGTTTGCCAACGTGAAATAAATGAATACGCTCTCAAATGTGCCAAAAAAAAAAAAAAACGCTACCCGTACGCTCTACCCCGCCCGTACGCCCGTAAACAAAAAAAACAACGCTCTTCGCTTCCGCCCTTCGCTCTGACTGAATTGGGAGAAATAATGCGCATAAGAAATCGAGAAATTATTATTTTCTCCGGAAGAAATCGAATTACGTACCGTAATGGCGCACGCGCTGGGCTCAGCATCAGCTCGCTCTCACATCGGCCACGCCTACGCAATAACGCGTTCTGTGATTGGATGCCGGAAGTGCAGTCCTCACTGTCCGGAAGGTCGTATATCGCAGTTACGATGAATCGCAAATTAGTTTTTATTAGTTTTATAATTAGTTTTAAAACATAGTTTAACGGCAACATAGTTTGCCGACGGGAAATAAATGAATACGCTCTCAAATGTGCCATCCGAGGCAGAGTGTGTTCGCCACGTTCGGCACACGTGATAGCTCGCTGCTCTCTGATTGGTTGAATCGTTTTTTGGACATAGCTCGGTAAGTACTTCTGCGATTAATTTAAAACCTTGAAAAGGCACATCCTCGGGTCCCCAGCAATATACCTGGCAAGTTTCAAGTATATCGGACCGGTAGTTGTCGAGAAACAGCGGTCACAGACATACAAACAAACAAACGTACAAACAAACATACACACAGAGATTAGTGGAATTATAGATAGATGAGATATCCCTGACCACAACAACAACAACAACAACAACAACAGGCATTTTAAGGCCATTTTCCCTGCTAGAGCGGGGGTTAGCCTTGCGGTCCCCATGACAATGTTCTCCATTTTGCCCTATTTTCTGCATCTCCCCTTGTTAACCCCCTTCTTCTCACTTCTACCATCACAGATGTCCCTGACCGATGTGATTTTATTCAAAGTCCAAAAAGGCCATAACTCTGCGAAAATTTGATGAAACTCCCTGAAACTCGAACTTGTTCTGTAACTTATCATAACTAGAACGCCACTCAGTAGAGCGCATACTCCCGCCGTGGGTCAAGTTGGAATAGTACGATTTCACAAAAGTTTGAGGGAGTAGTTCAGTGACAACACAAGACAAGACAACACAAGACAGACACTGCACAGACATATATTTAGAATATATAGAAGATAATGTAAAAAAGAAACAAGGCAATTTCACTTACATTTTCGGATTCAGCGTTCAATTCCATATAGGTGAGTGTATTTTGAGGCATGTGTGACTTCAAATAAAATTGTAAGCCAGGAAAAGGTGCGTTTCATTCCTTAGGGATACAACATGTAAAACTGGCCCAAACGTGAAAACAAAACTCACTCATTTTAAGTCGTACAAGCTCATGCGACCACTCATTCTTCTGGGAAGAATCCCGTGCACATGCTTGTCACATTTATAACTCACCTAAGTCTTTATAAGTTCATCAAATACTGACACCGCGATTGACATTCGCTGAGGTAAATGTTGATATCTCTTCCGAGGTAAACAAAAAAAAAACAAAAAAAAAAAAACAGTTTTAAAGCATTATACATATCAAACGATACATTTTATGAAACGGGGAAACCGAATACACACTTTGGTGGTTTTAAAATGACAGAATATGTCTTTATTAGAAAGAAAAAAAAGAACCTTGAAGACGACGCTGCTACCAAAATACACCGCTCTAACGCATAACCACGTGTTTAAACTACATTTACAACAAATATGAAAACTATTTTCATATCACAATGTTAAATATAGAATATATAGAAGATAATGTTTAAAAAAATGAGCCCTGTCTTCCAATGGTAAAAAAATCCTTTTAAAAATTCCTGGATCCGGAATAATATCCTGAGCTTCACCAAAAACTAATCAATTCTTCCTTATCCCAAGGGCAATCATCCCACCAACTTTCATCCAAATCCGTTCAGAACTTTTCCAGATATCTTGTTCACAAACACACGAACACACACACACACACACACACACACACACACACGGACACGATCGAATGCATTACTCCCTGGCGGGAGTAATAAAAGCAGGTACCAAGTTTCAGTTGAATATGCTGAAGGGTATGGGAAAAAGTCTGAAAAACCACAGGTGGGATGGACAAACGGAGAGCAAACCTATAGTTCCTCTAGTGAAACCAGTATGGGACTAATAATAATAATAATAATAATAATAATAATAATAATAATACACACATCCACTCTTTTGTTCCTTTTCTCCCGTTAGTGGAAGCACCCACCTTTCTGAGGCTGTTCAATCCCACTCTTCCATTCTGAGCTTCAAGCGCACAGTGCACCACCATCTCATCTCATCCCTCATCCTCGCTTGCCATTTTTCCTTTCCTCATTAACTCTTCCTAACCCAAGTCCCTTTGTTTCTCTCTTCTTTTCCTGATTGCTATTCGTCCCTTACTTCTTGTGTCCAAATATGGCCCAATTACCCCAGTGTCAATTTGTTGCGTTTTTACCCTCTAACCTCAATCTTCCATAAACCTCCAAAGTAGCCCACTCATCCCTCCAGGCCTTTAAAACAGCTGTTCACCACCATCTCTTATCTTCCCCCATCCAAAACCTTGATCTTTTCTACCCCTGTTAATTCACCCCCAGATCCACTTTTATGAAATACCAACTTCCTTCCTGGAAGTCCTAGCAGTGTCTATGTGTTTTTTTTTTACCTCTCCCGCCCCCTCCCCCCTTCCCATGCCTCCTCCCCCCAAGTCCTCATCCTGCCGCAGATCTCCCGATGTCCCTGTTCTCTGTTGTACTTGTGTACTTGTGTGCTTGTGTGCTTGATCTCCCGATGTGTGTACTGTTGTACTTGTGTGCTTCCCTCTCTCTCCCCATCTTGTCTCCCGCTCCCTTTATTGTATGTTTTATGTGTCTGTTTTTTTTTTTGTGATTAATGTTAGCTCTTACACGAGCCTCGATCTTGTATACAAAAAAAAAAGTGTTTATATCAAATTGTTTCCAAGAAGGTACTAACAATGGGCTACTTTGGAAAAGGGACCATGACACCTTTAACATCCACAAGGAAGTATGAGTACTACCAATGAGTATGAGTACTACCAAAAGGTAGTATGAGTACCTGAGTAAATGAGCTGGCTTAACATACCCAGAAGGACTACGTAGTCTGTGATGCGAAGTGGATGGGTTTTTGGTCTCAGATGTAATATTCGCCAGATCAGGTGTTTGTTCAGTTACCAATCAGCTAGTTAGAGCTTGCCAGGCCAGCCAATCCTTATGAACGGTTTTGAACGGAGTGCTTGCTTGTGTGCTTAAGCCACATGGTACAAGAAGCCTGGTAACTGAACACACCCCAGGTATCAAACCCCAACGAGCTAACCCAAATTAATTACACCCCCCTGATTTGATGGGCTGTTGCTCTCACGTCGCAGACACATCATGTCCTTTGTTGGAATTTTTAAAATTCTTTTTTTACAGTTTGCTCCTTCAGGTTAAGCTATTGGTAATGTCCTGTACTGTAAAACATTACAATGGTGATTTAATCTTTTCATGTATCCTGATTGTAACAAAATGTGACTATAGTGAAGATGATGTTACATGTGTGACTATATTATGATGAAGTCAATTGTTCTGCCTTTATCCCTGATCCACAATGACTGCAGTTGAAGGAACCAAAAGCAGAGCTGAAGATCGCCGAGCTCAACGCAACATTCCAGCCAGACAAGATTGGCAATCCCAATGGCCTGCAACTCACCTACCTGAAGGATGGCAGCACGAGGAGCCTTTTCGTCTTCCATAACGATGGAAAGGCACGTGGAATCCGTTTCACTGTAAACCGAGCAGGACAACAATTTGGACTTTAACCGCATGACTGGTCCAAAGGCCTATGTAAAATATAATGTTGAATTATTAATGTACACACGCATATGCAAGCTGATCAAACAGTCGGCTTAATGTGTCCTCTAATATGTTGGGATTTTTTGAATTGTAATTGAAACGGAGTGAGGCTCACTTAGATTTTTTTTCTTTTTTTTTTCTGTGTACAAGATCGAGGCTCGTGTAAGAGCTAACATTAATAATAATAATAATGCATTTATTTTATATAGCGCTTTTCAGGGAGCCCAAAGGCGCTTTGACAGAGTGCAAAACATAATGCATAGCAAAACATAAAAACAATTGCAAAAAACAAGAATCAATAGGGAAATATTCAAAGCAAAAAGGAGGGAGAAGGAGAAGAGATAGTCAGGGGTTAAATGCTGTGGGTTAAATGTTGAATGCAGTGTTGAACAGGTGGGTCGTGAGTGATGTTTTGAATGTGGTGAGTGAGGAGGAGTCTCTGATGGTGTGAGGTAGTGAGTTCCAGAGGGTGGGAGCAGCGATGGAAAAGGCACTGTCCCCCCAGGATCTGAATTTGGTCCGGATGGGGGGGGGGGGGGGTCAGGAGGTTGGTACCAGCAGAGCGGAGGTTGCGGTTGGGAGTGTGTCTGGAGAGGAGGTCAGCCAGGTAGGATGGGGCCAGGTTATGGAGGGCTTTGTAGGTCAAGAGGAGGATTTTGTACTGGATTATCTGGGAGATGGGGAGCCAGTGAAGCTTGTAAAGGACGGGGGTGATGTGGTCACGGGTCCGGGAATGGGTGAGTAGACGGGCAGCGGAGTTCTGAATGTATTGGAGTTTATTGGTGATTATTGAGGGTGAACCATAGAGGAGGCTGTTGCAGTAGTCCAGACGGGAGGTGATGAAGGCGTGGATGAGGGTTTCTGCAGCCATGGAGGAGAGGGATGGACGGAGACGGGCGATGTTTTTCAGGTGAAAGAAGGCTGTCCTTGTGATCTGTTTAGTGTATTTGTCGAAAGAGAGGGTTTGGTCAAAGATGATGCCAAGATTCCGGATGTGAGGGGAGGTGGATACTGGGATACCGTCGATGTTGAGGGCAAAGTTATTGGTGGATTTTATGAGCGTTTTTGGGCCAATGATGATTATTTCAGATTTATCATAGTTAAGTTTGAGGAAGTTAATTTGAAGCCAGGATTTTATTTCAGTGATGCAGTTTGTCAGGATAGAGTGGGTGGCGGTGGAGATGGACTTGGTGGAGATGAAAAGCTGGATGTCATCGGCGAAGCAGTGGAATTGGAGACCATGACGGTGGATTAAGTGGCCGAGGGGGGACAGGTAAAGGATGAAGAGGAGGGGACCAAGAACTGAACCTTGGGGGACACCTTGGGGGAAGGGAGCAGTGGGGGATTTGCAGTTATTGATGGAGATGAACTAGCGTCTGTCAGAGAGGTATGATTTAATCCAAGAGAGGGCAGTGCCAGTAACGTTAAAGGTGGTTTCAAGTCGGGTGAGGAGGATGGTGTGATCGATGGTGTCAAAGGCGGCGCTGAGGTCGAGGGGGATGAGAATGTTGAGGTTGCCAGCGTCAGAGGAGAGGAGAAGGTCGTTGGTGATTTTGAGGAGAGCAGTTTCAGTACTGTGGTTGGAGCGGAATCCGGATTGGAATGTTTCATACAGGTTATTGGCAGAGAGGTGATGTTTGAGTTGAGCAGCTACAGCGCGTTCCAAAACTTTCGACAGAAAGGGTAGGTTGGAGATGGGTCTGAAGTTGTTTAGGGTGTCGGGGTTTAGTCCAGGTTTTTTCAGAATGGGGGTAACAGCAGCAATTTTGAGGGATGGTGGGACGATGCCTGTAGACAGGGAGGAGTTTATTGTTGCAATGATAAGTGGAGAGAGAGCAGGAAGGGAGGCCTTGACAAAGCTGGAGGGGATGGGGTCAAGAGTGCAGGTGGCAGTTTTCATTCCTATGAGGAGTTCAGAGAGGTCAGTAGGGGAGATTGGGGAGAATTGAGACAGGGGATGGAAGGATAAGGGGGGGCAGGTGGTTTGAGGGGGAGCGGGTGCGGTGGTGGTCAAGCTGTTATAGATGTTTTCAACTTTGCGTTGGAAGAATGAAAGGAAGGAGATGCAGTTGTCTACTGTGAATGACTGGGTGGTGGTGTTTAGGGGGCTGAGGAGTTTGTTTATTGTAGAGAAGAGTGCTTTTGGGTTTCCGGAGCCAGAGTGGATAATTTGAGAGTAGTAGGCGGAGCGGGCGCGGGAGAGGGCATCTTTGTAGTGTTGTAGGTGGTCCTTGTAGGCTTGGGAGTGAATTGTGAGACCTGTTTTATTGCGGAGTCTTTCAAGTTGGCGAGCACGGGTTTTCATCAGGCGGAGTTCAGGGGTAAACCAGGGAGCAGAATGGGTGAAAGAAACTGTTTTGGTTTTTATAGGCGCAAGGTGGTCAAGGCAGGAGGAGAGAGTGTGGTTGTAGTAGTCAGTGAGATCAGAGGGTTGTGGAGGTCAACGAAGGGAGAAGTGGACATTTTTTCAGAGAGGGTGGATGAGAATGAGGTAGGTGAAAGAGCGTTTAGCTTACGGAAGTTGATAGTGCGATAATGCCTTGGTGTTGGGGCGGGGATGTTGATGGTCATAGTGATGGCTAAGTGGTCAGAGAGGGTGAGGTCGGAGCCAGAGAGATGGTGCAAGATTAATCCAGTAGAGCAGACAAGGTCCAAAATGTGACCACGGTTATGGGTAGGAAAGTTGACATGTTGAGTGAGGTTAAAGCAGGTGAGTAAATCAGTGAAGTCAGTGGTTATCCTGGAGTTAGTGGAGTCCATGTGGATATTGAAATCACCAAGGAGGAGGATTGAGGGGGAGAGGGAACATAGCTGGGTCAGAAAGTAGGAGAAGTCAGACAGGAATGATGGGTGTGGTTTGGGAGGGCGGTAGACAACAGCCATGACTGACTGTGTGTGACCAGAGAGTTTAAAAGCCAGGTGTTCAAATGATGGAGCAGATGCGATGGAGATGAGGCTGGTCCTGATGTCTTGTCGGTGAATAACGGCAATTCCACCACCTCGGCCCTCCGAGCGTGGTTTATTGATGTAGGAATATCCATTGGGTGTGGTGAGGTTGAGTGCGAAGTAGTCCAGAGGTTGTTGCCAGGTTTCAGTGAGACAGAGAAAGTCCAGTTTATTTTCCAGGATGTAGTCGTTGAGGATGAGGGATGTTGTTGAGGGACCGGGTATTGAACAGGGTGAGCTTGATGTTGTTTTGTACGGCGGGGATGAACTCAGGTGATTTGGCCAGGGTTCGCAGACAGGAGGTGCGATTGTGTGCGTTGCTGTGACCAGGTGCGCTGGGACGATGAGTGGGAGTGCGCTGAGCCGACCAGAGGATGGGGATGGAGTGACCTGATTGTAAATGAACAAACTTACGACCAGAGCCATGGTGAATGTACCTTGGTCGTCGCAGGAGTCCATTGGATTTGATTGCAGAGATGCATGATGGGGTGGAGCGGGTATTAAGCAGAAGAAGCCTTGCGGCAGAGTACCGCAGAGCCATGCCAGGCAGGAGCGAAGAGACGAGCACGAGGCCAAGGTTGAGGAGGCGAAACAATGGCCACAACCCACGGGAGCGGGCCCGAGGAAACAGCGAAGGAGCCGGGCAGGTGAAGCCAGGAGCAGAGCCGGGACCGAGCAGAGGGCAGACAGGAGCGAAGAGACGAGCACGAGGCCAAGGTTGAGGAGGCAAAGCGGCAAATGCAGCGGCAAACGACCGCCGCCGCTAATCAAGATCACGGCGGCAAACCGCCACCACCACCGCTGCAAACAATGGCCACAACCCACGGGAGCGGGCCCGAGGAAACAGCGAAGGAGCCGGGCAGGCGAAGCTAGGAGCAGAGCCGGGACCATGCAGAGGGCAGACTCAATGGCCAAAAATCCGCCACGACCACCAGAGAAGCAAGCAAAAGACAATGGCCCAGTCGGAGAAGTGGCGAGCAAGCGACGCCAGCGTCCTCTCCGGACCGGACCGGAAGCGGATGTGATGAGAAATCATTAATTAGACAAACATTAATTGAGAAAAAAAACAAACGGACACATAAGACAAAATATAGGGAGCGGGAGACAAGATGGGGAGAGAGGGGGAAGGACACGAGTACAACATTTGAGAGCAGGGACATCTGGAGATCTGTGGGAGGGAGAGGACTTGGGGGGAGGAGGCATGGGAAGGGGGGGGGGGGGGTGGGAGAGGTAAAAAAAAAACACATGGACACTGCTAGGACTTTCAGGAAGGAAGTTGGTATTTCAAACAAAGTGGATTTGGGGTGTATTAACGTGGGTAGAAAAGATCAAGGTTTTGGATGGGGGAAGATAAGAGATGGTGGTGAACAGCTGTTTTAAAGACCTGGAGGGAGGAGTGGGATTGAAGGGAGTGGGGGAGTTTGTTCCAGAGGCGGAAGAAAAGAGGAATGAAGGAGCGAAGGTGAGCAGAGAGCCTAGATTTTGGCAGTTTAACCATAAGAGGGTTGCAGGCAGATCTTGTGTGACCTGTAGGAATATTAGGGGGACAGAGCCCAGAGAGAGCTGGGGCAGCAAGGCCGGAGAGGAGTCGGTAGAAGACAGAAAGACCACCAACCTGCCTGCGGTGAGTGAGTGAAAGGCCCTCGGAGTTAACTTCATCGCAGGATATTCCAATGATTCTGAAAGCTTTGGTTTCAACAGCGTGAAGACGAGCTAGGTGTGAGGCAGGAGCACCGGCCCATAGGGGAGAGCAGTACTCCATTGAGCTGCGGATGAAAACCTTGTATGTGGTGAGGAGCTCAGGTGTGCCAAGGAAGGACTTCGCACGACGGAGGATGCCCAGTCAGCAATGTTGATCGCTCATGAAGGACAGAGTTCAAATGGGGAAAGACACACTCTTTTGAGACATTTACCTGGAAAAAGATTGTGCTTCTGCCTTCATCAGGATCTGACTGTCGTCTCTGTAGTTGCGAATCGTTAACTCTGACGAATAAAGGGATGTGGACGCATAAAATGATAATGGAGGCCCATACTCTTGACAGAGCTTTGAGATATTCAGGACAATTTGAGAAACTGCTCAAGGCTGACAGATGGCTGATCCTTCCCAGGATACTCGACTGGAAGTGGCAGGAATTTGGAATTTGTTTAGGATTCCGGCAGAAACCTGAATGTAGAACACCAGGGTGGCAGTTTATAGCTGGGTCGAGATTCGAACCCAGGCTAGGCACCTCAAAGGTGAGCGTGCATACCTCTTAAGCTATCCCACCAGATTGGAAACGTAAACTGTAAGAAAATGTACCTGTTCTTTCTGCTGGCAGGTGATAGTGGACTGGTTTAATGCCATCCGTGCTGTGCGTTACCACTACCTCAAAGTTGCTTTTCCTGGAGTCAGTGACAAGGATGTGAGTATTCTCCCACCCCACTTCCTGTCATACAATCATATGCAAATCTATTCATTCTCCAATTGAAATCACAAACGGTGTTATCTGTTAAAATATGAGAATATATTTCCTCAAAGAAAGAAAAGGTCTTTTGTTATTACCTGTACAAACCTCTGGGTGTCCTCAAATCAGGCATTTATACAGAAGTCTCTGTGGTGCATCCTGTTCAAGGAATCTTCCTCTTCACCACATTGTTTTACCTCTAATAATAGCTCATTTGTTTTCAACATGTCTTCTTTTTTCTTTTCCTTTTTCCTGTGTTGTCGCTATTGCAGTATTAGTGATCCTCTCAATGACCCCTCAATGTGAATGTTTTAGCTCACCTGGAACGAAGTTCAGGGGAGCTTATGCGATGGCGCGTAGTCCGTCAGTCCGTCCGTCCGTCCTTCAGTCCATAAACACTTGAAACTTCTTCTCCGAAACCGCTGATTGGGATTGCGACCAAATTTGGCACAAAACATATTTGTTGTGTTGTGACTAAAGTTTGTTTACGGCATTAAAAAAAATCGGGGTCTAAGGGGTTTACCGGGGTCAAAGTGGATCCATGTTTGACCCCCAAAATAGGTATTTGCTTTTTCCTCTGAAACTACACACACTATTTCGATGAAACTTGACCACAATCTTCACCACCCGTGATGTACCAAAGTATGTTCACGGCATTAAAAAAAACATCTGCCTCTTTCGGGGTCTTCGGGGGGGGGGGGGGGGGTGCCCCACAAAATAGGTATTTGCTTTCTTTTCAGAAACTACACACGCAATTTCGATGAAACTTCACCACAACCTTAATCATCCATGATGTACCAATGTTTGTTCAAGGCATTAGAAAAATTGGGGTCTTAGAAGGTATATGGGGCTGGGGGAGGAGGGGATGCCCCCCAAAATAGGTATTTTTTATTTGTTTGTTTAATCTCTTATGATTATGTCAGTATGATCTACATGCTGCCCTGTCTTCTAGCAACCATTGAAATTGGTTTAAAATACCTTTAGTCAGTGCAGTTTACTGTTTATTCTACCCGGTGAGTGCCCGGGGTATTGCCCCTATGTTGTCTTTCCATCATCCTACGTACGTGGTACCGTGCATTTGTCCTTTTACTAGTGTTGGGTCGGTATTGGGACTGCCACTGGTAACATATAACCCAGTGTTATCTGCCACATGGTTGGATTGTCAGAGACTAAACCCCAGTGGGGAGGGTGACTGTGACACCCTGCAGGAATAGAACTAACACCTAACAAAGGGCAGATTAACCCTCTTTTGAGAGCCAATGGCTATCCAGTAAGGAGATAGTGTCTCCTAAAAAACACCCATCCGGTTGGACCGGCTCATGGCAGGAAGGGCATCTGGCGGTTAAAAAACAAAAACAAGGAAGAAGCTCCAACACTAACATGAATCTTGGATCCAGCGGTTTCGGAAGGACTAAGGCATCCCCTTTTTGTGACGCATAGTGGGAAAGGGATTCCGCAGAATCCATGGCTGCGGCTAAAGAAGCATGTGGAGAAAAATGAGAGTTGTAACATGGAATGGTGGAATGGTGGTACAATGTCAGGCAAGGGAAAAGCATGTGGACACCATGATGAGAAGAAAAGTTGATGTCTTGTGTGTACAGGAGACAAAATGGACTAGGAAGGGTACAAAAGAACTAAGAGAAGGCTATAAATAATTGTATTACTGTGGATGATAGAGAAAGAAAATTGCAGTTTGTCATATTGAAGAAGAACCACCTTTAGAGGCCATTTTCCCCCACAGAGCAGGGGTTGGCCTTTTCCGGGCACCTTGGTCCCCTTTTTTGAAGCAATGTTTTATGGCCGGATGCCCTTCCTGCCACCAACCCTGTTCGCCTCTTGCGACGCACAGGGAATTACCAGTGAACTGGTACTCAATTTGCCGACCTCGGAAGGATGACAGGCTGAGTCAACCCCTGGAGTCATATTGAAGGAGGAGTGGAAATTAGTGAAGAGATAAGTGATAGGTGGATGCTAGTGAAGAGCTAGTCAGGAGGGCACCGGTTGGGGAGAGGTTTATAATTGGTGCAGACTTAAATGGCCATGTAGGACAAAAAGAGGGTGGATATAAATTGGTACATGGAGGAAATGGTTATGGCAGGAGAAATTAAGATGGGGAGAGGATTCTTGAGATTGACCAGAGCCTTGAGCTACTTCTTGTGAATACGGGGTTCAGAAAGAAGGAACATCTGTTAACCTGCAAAAGTGAAGGTAATCGTAGCCAGATTGATTACATCTTGGTAGGAGAGAGCAACAAGAACCAGGTCATAGGATGAGCCAACATGGGCTGTTGGTAAGTGTGGAGTGAGGATGTATACCAGATGAAAAAATATGGAGTAAAATGATGACTCAAATATGGAATAAAGAAAAAAAGTGTTAATGTGGAGTAAAAAAAAGATGTATACCAGCTATTTGGAGGAAGAGCATAATACTACCAAGTTTCAAAACAAATGGGGACATCTTAGACTCAAAATTACAGAGGGCTCAAAATGATGGGGTTAGAGTACTGGACCTACTGGATATAATTGTAGACCTAAGGCTAAGGGCGATTGTGAAGATAGATGAGATGCAGTGTCGATTCATGCAAGGAAGGAGAACAGTGGATGGGATTGACAGATCCAGGAAAAGATGCTGGAAGCAAATATAAGAACCTGTACCCAGAAGCCAGAATTCATAGATCTCGAGAAGGCATATTATATGATTCCAAGAGAAGTGGTGCATTGGTGTTTGAGTAAGAAGGACGTGGCAGAGAAGATTGTTAGAATTGTGATGGAGATGTATGCGGGAACCAACACTATGCTCCGGCTAACAAATGGGGACACATGATTATTTTAGAGTGGAGGTTGGTCTACACAAGGGTTCTGCGCAAAGACCCTTCCTTTTCGTAACAGCGATGGACGTGCTGAGTGATAACATCAGAGATAGAGAACCGTGGGAGCTTCTGTTCATAAACAACCTAGTCATAACAGCAGATTCAAAGGAAAAGCTGCAGAGAAGAGCATTGGAATGGCAAGAGAGCTTAGAGATGTAGGGATTGAAGGTTTAACACTACAAAGACAGAGGTAATGGTGTGTGGTAAGACTGGTGTATAGAGGCTCAAGATGGTTATTGTTGTTGTTGTTGTTATTGTTGTTTTTGTATAGCCACAGACATTTCTCTTGAACAAGCCCGCGGCACAGAACCGGCACAGAAACAGCCGATCAATTTCACCGGAACGACCCAGAGATCCCCCACATTCAGGATGGTGTACCTCTGCTTTCCCGTCAAGACCACGACAGAGTTAGAGGGACAGAGAGACAGAGAGAGACAGAGAGAGACAGAGAGACAGAGAGAGAGAACAGACAGAGAACAGACAGAGGACAGACAGAGACCAGGGAAAGAGCCGGTCATAGGGACCAATCTCTCTCTGGTCATGACTCTGGTCATGGTACTCTGGTCATGACCGCGATGCCCTGACCAATTCGGGCAGCAGGGAAGAATGGGGAAGATTTGGCCCCTGATTTGCATTGGGGGGTACAACCACTGCAAAGAGGCGTTCCTGATGGTTGTGGTTAAGATGGTAGATATAAGGGGTGGAGAGCTGACAAGTGGACAAATTCAAATACCTTGTTTCAAAACTTAAGGAAGGAAGAGGTTGTGAAGTGGACTTCCAGGATATAATAAAGGCAGCATGGGAAAAATGGAAGGAGGTTAGCTTGGAGTCGTTTGTGATGGAAGGATACCGAGAAAATTGAATGTTAAAACCTACAAGACAATGGTTAGACTGGTTATAATGTATGGAAACATGGGCTTTGGGAAAAAGGGAAGAGGAGTTGCTGGAGAGGACAAAGATGAGAATGCTTCGGTGGATTCACAGAGTATCACTAAGAGAGCGGTTGAGGAAGGAGGAGATGCGCAAGAGAGCTGGAGTTGTAAGTATCCCAGAAAGGATTAGAGAGACTACATTGCAGTGGTTTGGACGAGTGATGAGGAAAAATGATGAGGAGCCAATCAGAGCATGGATTAGAGGGAAAGGATCAGGAGGATAACAGAGATTAAGGTGGAGGGAGGTCGTGGAAAGAGATATCAAGAGCATGGGATTGAGAGAGGAAGATGTAGAGGACACAGCGGAGGTGTTGGGGAAGGTGAATCCGAGTGGCGGACCCCTAACTGTTGGGATTGAGGCAGAGAAGAAGAAGAAGTTATCAATCCTTTTTGCTATTTCATTGCTTGAGTTTTTTTAAATTGATGATGCTAAAGGCGAAAAATAATCTTCCTGCAGATCACACCACGGCTTACGAGGAACTTCGTAAAAGAAGGATACATGGAGAAAACAGGTCCTAAGGTATGGTCTTTATCATGGCGGTATGGTCTTTATCATGGCGGTATGGTCTTTATCATGGCGGTATGGTCTTTATCATGGCGGTATGGTCTTTATCATGGCGGTATGGTCTTTATCATGGCGGTATGGTCTTTATCATGGCGGTATGGTCTTTATCATGGCGGTATGGTCTTTATCATGGCGGTATGGTCTTTATCATGGCGGTATGGTCTTTATCATGGCAGTATGGTCTTTATCATGGCGGTATGGTCTTTATCATGGCGGTATGGTCTTTATCATGGCTCTTTTGACTTGTTTACCTTGAGTTTTGTAACTCTGCACCTTTTGAACAGTTGGCCCACTTATTTGTATGCTTATTCATGAGTATTATGTCCTGTATATGAATGAATGAAAGTCCCACTAATTGCTGAATGGCTTGGTGGTGGAATTCCTAAAGCGTTGTTGCACTTCCCTCACTGGTAGAGGTTTAATTCTCATGGCTGTTCAGCATTGATTTCCACACTTTGTGACAGAGTGGCAATCTGTCTTGGATTGGTTCTTTCTTAGGCCCAGACGCATTCCAAGACTTGTGAACACCCCAATGTTCCGTCAAGAGTATGGTGGTGGTGGTTCCACCCAACTGGACGCTGCGGCGTAATGGTTTGATTGTCCGCTATGAGTCTGGGAGATCGACGATTCAAACCCAACCATATCGAATCCTACAATCCGTCCCACCCTAAGACCTCCGTGCATATATAGTACATAGATGGTCACCCAAATATGACCACCAAAAATGGTCATGAAAAAAAAGAAGTCGTACCAATGACTGGTATGCTGAGCGTGAAGCATTTAAAAAGGATAGAGCACAAACAAATAACCAAAGGTTGGCAACCATATCCAAACAACCATAGGTTGGTATGCAATCACATGCAGTGCAAGGCTGTAGGGTACCATCATTGGCTGAGGGCATGGCTGTGCCACTGATGCAATGCCCTCTGCTGGTTAGGGTAGGAATTTGGAACTTGACCAGGGTGCCGGAAATAACTCGACTACTCTTCGCGAAGGACACCTTAAGATATTTAACGCCCACCAGAAAATGAGGGCAGACGGGACTCCCAGTTTAACATCCATCCTAGGGATGGCACACACATTGATAAATCACTTCACATGTGAAGCACCAGGATGACCGTTTATAGCTGGGTCGGGATTTGAACCCAGGCTAGACAGCTTAGATGTGAGTGTGCAAGTGTGCATAGGACCCGTGAAGGCCATCCTAGCTCTAGGCCATCCTAGCTCTAGGCCATCCTAGCTCTAGGCCATCCTAGCTCTAGGCCATCCTAGCTCTCGGCCATCCTGTCAGCCCTTTTTCTCTCAATGATTACACTGTACCATTCATGACAAGTACATCTTTAAGTGCTAAAACCAAATTTGCATGACATAGATGCATGAACTTCATTCTTGAAATTCCGCATTCATTTCTACTTGATGCCATTAACCTTGCGGACAGGATCTATCTGCTTACAACTTCTGTCCAAAGGTCTGCTTTTATAAAAGACTCGGCAGTTTTTCCTTCACTTTGCTGATGGATTTAATTAAGAGACAGCATGATGTACTTCACAACCTTTCTGCTCTATTCACTCCATCATGTGACCGATGTCATCTCCCATCTGCTTGGAAGTCAACTAACATCACCTTCGGCAACCATCCTTTCTGCTTATATATGGCGTGAGAAAAAAAAAATCACTTCCGCTTCACTACGGAGATCGGTGTTCGATTCTTTGGTTTGAACCTCCGCTTAAAATGAGTGACGTGAAACATTTTGAAAATTTAGAATTATTCTCACTCAGATTTCAATGTCAACGTAATGCACATTATCAAATTGTTCTTTATATAAGAGGAGCAATGATTTGTAATAACTAGTGGGGTCACCTGTGGGAATCCCACGGGCTTGGAGGTGTATCGTTGCAATCGGTGCAGCCGTTTTTGCGGTACCCGGGACAATAACGTTAGGCGGGAGTCCAAACCTGAGAATGCTGGAGACCAAAGCTGAAATTGGAAAAACCAATTTTATTTACTCCGGGGGGTCCCAGGATTACCCACCCAAAATTTCGTTGCGATCGGTTCAGCCGTTGTTGCGTTACCTGGGAACGGACGGACGGACGGACAGACAGACGGATGGACATTTGGTGAATCATAGTAAGATGGCTACCACCGGGGGCGGTATACGATAAACATTTACATCGAGAGAATTGGGGTCTTCCCACCACCCTGAACCCCCTCTCCCAGATATGTTACCCAGACAGTAACTATACTTGGGGTGCCGATAGGCAACATGCAAACTTTGGTCGGATTTGGGTTTGTAGTTTTTTTTCGTTTTTGAAGCATAAATCTACTATATAAGAGAGATGTCTGTCTGTGTGTCGCCATTTTTCTCAGAGATGGCTGAACGGATCTTCGTCAAACTTTCAGAGGTTCATCAGTGAGTGCCTGTGAGTGTTTTAGGCAAAAAAAAAAAATCCAAAAATAAAAGTTCGGTTTTTTGGAGTAAAAAATAAATAAAATCGTTCGATAGTGCCGAAGCCTTTTAAAATTAATGACAGTTACATACAAGTACACAATCGCATAAATAAATACAAAACAATCACCAGACATTTGAATACTAATAAATCAAACAATTCCGGAAGTGCACGAAGTTGGTAGTATGGCTTCTTTTTCTTCTTGATCGGCATCACCCACCAGCATATATATGAACCCCCTTCCTTTCCTGCCTCCCCCCTTCCCCTTCACCTTCCTACCCTTTCCCCCCCTCCCCTTCACCTTACCCCCTCCCCTTCACCTTACCCCCCTCCCCTTAACCTCCCCCCTCCTCCCCCTCTCCCAACGCCGAGTACTTCTGCTAGTATTAAATATACTAGGGCATGCCCGTACTATATATATATCTAAAATTATATCCCCCCCCTCTATTTACATGAAATGGTTTGGTCCATTCGCAAAGCCAAAGCGAACGGCTTGCGAGTACGGTAGAACCCCCCCCCCTCTATTTACATGAAATGGTTTGGTCCATTCGCAAAGCCAAAGCGAACGGCTTGCGAGTACGGTAGAACCCCCCCCCCTCTATTTACATGAAATGGTTTGGTCCATTCGCAAAGCCAAAGCGAACGGCGAACGGCTAAATCGCCATAGCTCGGTAGCTCGCTGCTCTCTGATTGGTCGAATCGTTTTTTGGACATAGCTCGGTAACTACTTGTCCGATTAATTTCAAACCTTGAAAAGGCACATCCTCGGGTCCCCAGCAATATACCTGGCAAGTTTCAAGTATATCGGACCGGTAGTTGTCGAGAAACAGCGGTCGCATACACACAGAGATTACTGGAATTATAGATAGATACGACCTCATTCCTTAGTGGTGTAGGGAAGTGTTTTAGGCCCCCACAAAAAAAACATATAAAAAAAACCCAAAATTTGATTTCTTCAAAATGTCAACAGGATTATAACAGCACCGGGTAACGCTGGGTCACCCTGCTAGTTAATATATAAACAAACAAATATGCAATTTCACTTTTATGGTATAGATATTATTGAATGTTCTGATTGTGCTTCTAGATGGCCAGGTGTCTCCACTACGATGGAAGACATTTTTAGAGCCATGTCAGGAGCATCTAACAAAACCTGAATGTGGGAAGTCAGCAGGAACATATTTAAAACTTACCCTTACCCAATCACAAGCTGGCTGAAGAAATGCAGTAATTAAACGAGGTAACTATCTAGTTTGTATATGCTTATGCCCTCCGGGCAACCTCAGAAGTGCCCCATTCTGACCTCGATTATATCGTTGTTGTCTCCAAATATTAAGGGTTATGCGAATATGTTATATTCATTGATGTGGAAATTTGACTATGGTGCCTTTTTCACAATGCAGAACTAATGGTCTGTTTTTCCTGGCAATGCAGCAAAAAGAGAGCTTCCGGAAGCGCTGGTTCACGCTGGACTCCGGGGATCGCCGACTCATGTATTTTAAAGATCCACTGGTATGTAAGGCCATTTCAATTTGCATCTATGGCGTTAGCCAAATGGCCTCCCCTTGTGCCTAAGAGTGTTTGCCTTTCATTGCGCAGACCCCAATACTGCAAAACAACTTCCGTGCTGCACTGCAGTTGCTGCTCAAAATAAACAATGATAATATTTTTTTATTTATGGCTTACCTGGGTGGTCAGGAGTCTACCAAGTTGCCTACTGAAGGAGGTTACAGATCATGAATGGAAGGCCATATTGTGGTCACCCAAAACACTGAATACACAGACAGGAATATTTAGAGATCACAAGTGTGCAGGCCTTTAAAATGTATAATCTGAGTTAGAAAACGTCATCCTGGTGCTCTGAAGGCAGGGTATTAAATAATTATTTATTAATTTAATAATATTAATTTATTATTTAATACCCATGGCATAGATTATGCTTTCATACAGAAGGTTATGTTTTCACCCCTGTTGTCTGTTTGGCTATCTGTGAGAAGGATATCTCAAAAAGTTATGGATGTATTCGGAGGAAACTTGGTGGAGAGGTTGGATGAGTGACAAAGATGAATTGATTCGATTTTGTTGAAGATCCGGAGCCAAATCCGGATACGAGAAGTTTTTTATTTTCAAAGTGATTCTTCACAATTAAGAGATGGAGCCGAAAACGATATACAGGGTGTCCTCGCTTAACTCCGGCCCAGTTAATGTCGATTCGTTATAACGTCTCTAATATTTACGTAGATACCAAGGCTTCAAATAACGTCGTGATTATTTACCCATAATTCGCTAAGTCGGCGAGATAAATGTATTTCTTGAGATAAATTGATCCATTTAACGTCGTTTCACTTAACGTCGTGATTTTCATGCATGTAACCACGACGTTAACTGAGGACCAATGTATAGCACGATATCTCAAAAAGATTTGGACGGATTATGACAAAACTTGGTGGATGAGTTGGGTAAGTGACAAGAACAAGCCAATTCGATTTTGGTTCAGGTCCGGATCCAGATCCGGCCTACCAGTAGATACAAAACGTAAACTGTTCAGCCTGGCGCAGGTATGCGCTCTACCGAGTGCCGTTCTAGTTTTGTATGTATGGGATGTTAAGCAAGTTGTCCTGTCTAGCACTTGCTTTTGGACCAAAGGATCCCACAGTGCTTTTCAAAAAGAGTAGGTCTCTGTGTCAATTTACTCGAACCTAATTCAAATTTCCTGCTGTGGTCTTTTTCTGGGAACAGAATTTTCAATCAAAGTCTAGTTGTTCTTCATCCCCCAATGGGATTCCAAATAGTCCCTGGTGCTGGTATCTTCATCGGATATACATCCAATTATATTATCTGAAGCTCAAGACAACTCGTCATTTTGTTAACTCCGCCACCAAAGGTGGATGGAGGTTATGTTTTCACCCCTGTCTCTCCGTTTGTCTGTCCATTTGTTTGATTATTTGTGAACAAAATATCTCAAAAAGTTGTGGACAGATTCGGACGAAATTTTGCAGAGATGTAGCGTATGTGATACGGACGAAATGATTAGATTTTGGTGAAGATTCGGAGTCGGATCCGGATAGTGAAATTTTTAAAGTGATTCCTCAACATTGGTAGATGGGGCCAAAAACGATACAAAGCAGGAAATCTCAAAAAATTATGTACAGATTTGGATGAAACTTGGTGGACAGGTTGGGTGTCTGACAAGGACGATTCAATTCGATCGATTTTGGTGAAGATCTGAATATGGATTCGGATATGAGAATTATTTAATTTTTTAAGTGATTCTTCACCATTGAGTGATAGGGCTCAAACCAACATATAGCAGGATATCTCAAAAAGTTATGGAGGGATTTGGGCGAAACTTGGTGGACAGGTTATGTGTGTGATAGTGATAACTACTGATAAGGTATAATCCATTAAATTTTGGTGAAGATCCGGATCCTGATCCGGCTAGTATAATTTTTTAAGTGATTCTTCACCATTGGGAGATATGGCCAAAAACGATACAAAGCAGGATATCTGAAAAATTTGTGGACGGATGATTTTGATTAAATGTGATTCTGTATTGTGATTTTCTGGTCTATTCTGGGATACAAAACGTAACCTATTCACCTGGCGGAGGTATGCTCTCTACTGAGTGCCGTTCTAGTTTTGGTTGTAACTGGTCAGCTTGGTATAAGAAAAATGAACATCTGACCAAACCACATGATAAAAGCAACTTCCCCTTCTTCTGCTAGAAATTTACAGTTGCATTTTGACTCCGGAACCCATCCGTGTTCCATCGATAAAAGCAGTCGGTGTGATGCAAACAATACTTTGGATATTACCTATGAGATATACATACATATACAATATACATGGTATACATGGTACCGTGGTATGACATATGATATGATATATCATGATATTGTAGCGGTTCCCGCTGAATGTACACAATCGCCTGGCACCTGCCAGGACGCGGCCAGGGCGCGATCGCCATGCCGGGCTTGTCCGGACGGGCCCAGACGCGCCTCTCCTGGGCATGCCCGGACTCGCTGTTCCCGGGCATGCCCGAACCTCCCGGGCACGCCCGGTCTCGTCTTTCCCGGGCATGCCCGCTCTCGCCTTTCCAGGGCTCGCCCAGAGCGCCCGGGCACGCCCAGCCTCGACTTGCCAGGCCGCGTCCAGGACGCCCGGGCATTTCCAGACTCGCCTTTCCAGGGCTCGCCCAGAGCGTCCGGGCATGCCCACTCTCGCCTTTCCAGGGCTCGCCCAGAGCGCTCGGGCACGCCCAGCCTCGACTTGCCAGGCCGCGTCCAGGACGCCCGGGCAAGTCCAGACTCGCCTTTCCAGGACTCGCCCTTGACACCCGGGCATGCCCGGTCTCGGTTTTCCCGGGCAAACGCCCCGGCATAAATGTGTATATATATTGCTGCCCGATAAACGGGCTTTTCAGAATACCTGAGCTGTTTTGTTTCAATAAAGCAACTCGGACGAATTCCGTCTTTGGTCGCGTCAATTCTTTCGACTCGCGTTGGAGCGCAGCTCCTTCACTGGTGACCTACCGACATGGACACGGCAGTGACTCTTAAACTGCCTACCTTCTGGGAGGCTCACGCGGCTGTTTGGTTCGCCCAGGCGGACTCCCAGTTCGCCCTGCGAGGCATCACCGTGGACGACACCCGCTTCCACCACGTCGTGGCAGCGCTCGGTTCCACCACCGCGGCCCGCGCCCTGAGCCTCCTCGAGCACCCGCCGGCTGCCGACAAGTATGACGCGCTGAAGACGCTCCTCCTCGACGCTTTCGCCCTCTCACCGGCGGCACGCGCACAGCGCCTGCTCGACCTGCCCGAGCTCGGCGACACACGCCCGTCCGAGCGCATGGACTATATGCTCTCGTTGTTCGGTGAGCACTCTCCGGATTTTCTGTTCCGCGAGCTGTTCCTTCGCCAGCTGCCTCACCCGGTACGCCTCGCCCTGGCTGGCACGTCGATCACCGATCCCCGTGCCCTTGCCAGGGAAGCCGATAAGATCTCCTTGGCGGGCCAACACATCGGCGTGGCTACCTGGAGCCTGCCGCCGTCTGAGGCGACGCCCGAGCGCCCTGTGCGGTTGGAGGCCGAACTGCCGGTGCAACTGGCGGCCGCCACGCCGCGCCGACCACTTCCGACACGACGGCCGGGGCCTCCACCTGACCAGGCGTGGTGTTATTACCACGCCAGGTTCGGACACAAGGCTCGGATGTGCCGACCCCCATGCACTTTCGGCAAGTCGGGAAACGGCCGGGCCGGCGTTCATTCCCAGCCATGAGCGCTGGCCACTCGGGCAACTTGCTTGTTATTCGGGACAAAGCGTCCGGGCGGCGTTTCCTTTGTGACACCGGTGCCCAACTGAGCGTCATACCCGCCTCCGAGCAGGACAGGCGGGACGCCGTTTGCGGCCCCTCTTTGGTCGCTGCTAATGGCTCGGCCATACGCACTTTCGGCCCGCGCGACGTCACCCTCTGCTTCGGCAGCCAGCGCTTTCAGTGGACCTTTGTGACCGCCTGCGTCCCCATGGCTTTGCTGGGCACCGACTTCCTCTGCGCGCACGGGCTGCTGGTCGACATCAAACGACGTCGCCTTGTCAACGCCGAGACCTTCAGCTCCCTGGCGTGCACGATGAGCAGCTCCGCGCCGACCGAACTGGCGTGCGCCCTCCCGACGGCGAACGAGTTCGCTCGCCTGCTCGTGGAATTCCCGGCCCTCATGCGGCCGACGTTTTCGGCCGTCGCAGTGCGGCATGGGATCGAGCACCACATACCCACTACGGGCCCGCCGGTCTACGCCAGGGCCCGCCGCCTCGACCCGGCCAAGCTCGCCGTGGCAAAGGCCGAGTTCGACGCGTTGGAGCACCTCGGCATCGTGCGGCGCTCCAATAGCACGTGGGCCTCACCACTGCACATCGTGCCAAAGCCGGGGGGCGGATGGCGCCCGTGTGGCGACTACCGCCGCCTCAACGACGCTACCACCCCCGACAGGTACCCGATCCCGCACATCCAGGACTTTTCCGCCCGTTTGGCGGGACGGGTCATATTTTCCAAAATTGACCTGATACAGGGAGACGACCAGGTACCTGTCCAGGCGGCCGACATCCCGAAGACGGCCGTCATCACGCCGTTCGGCCTGTTCGAATTTTTGAGGATGCCATTTGGCCTCAAGAACGCGGCCCAGGCGTTCCAGCGCTTAATGGACGGCGTGCTGCGCGACCTGCCATTTCTTTTCGTCTATCTGGACGACATCCTCGTCGCCAGCACGTCCCATGCCGAGCACCTCCTCCACCTCCGAACACTGTTCGGTCGCCTCAGCGAGCACGGCTTAATTGTCAACCCGGCCAAATGCCACTTCGGCACGACGACCGTTGACTTTTTGGGCCACCGCATCACCAAGACCGGGGCCGTGCCGCTGCCGACCAAGGTCGAGGCCATCACCACGTTCCCGCGTCCCCGTTCCATCAAGGCCCTACAAGAGTTCCTCGGCATGGTGAATTTTTATCACCGATTCGTGCCCCGCGCTGCTCAGCTCATGCGGCCCCTTTACGAGGCCCTCCGGGGCAAGCTGGCCAAGCATGACATCGTTTGGTCCGTGGCCATGGACGCGGCCTTCGCGAGCGCAAAACGGGCCCTCGCCGACGCAACGCTGCTGGCTCACCCGGTGCTCAACGCGCCCATCGCCCTCACTACGGACGCCTCCAACTACGCGGTGGGCGCCGTCCATGAACAATGGGTGGACGGGGTTTGGCAGCCACTCGCTTTTTTCAGCCGGCAACTCCGGCCGAACGAGTTAAAATACAGCACGTTCGACCGTGAGCTGCTCGGTCTATTCCTGGTCGTTCGCCATTTCCGACACCTCCTGGAGGGCCGCCCGTTCCCGGCTTTCGTCGCCCACAAGCCGTTGGTCTACGCAATGGCCAAAGTCACGGAGCCGTGGTCGGCCCGCCAGCAGCGCCACCTCTCCGCCGTGTCGGAATTCACCACGGACATCTGGCACGTCGCCGGCAAAGACAACGCCGTGGCCGACTGTCTTTCTCGGGCCAGCGCGAACGCGGTCCACCTCGGCGTGGACTTCGCGCTCATGGCGGCCGACCAGACCACCGACACCTCGGTGCAGGCCCTCCGGGCGGCGGACACGGGCCTCCACCTGGCCGACATCCCCTTCGCGGGCACCGTCCTGCTCTGCGACGTCTCCCAGGGCCAGCCTCGCCCCATCGTGCCCGTTTCCTGGCAGCGCCGCATCTTCGCCTTCATCCACGGCCTTTCTCACCCGGGCCGGAAAGCTTCTCAGAAGCTGGTGTCGGCGCGTTTCGTCTGGCACGGCCTTCGACGGAACGTCCGCGACTGGGCCAACGCCTGCACGGCCTGCCAGCGGGCCAAGGTCCACCGCCACACCCAGGCCCCGCTAGCACCTTTCACCATGCCTGCACGGCGTTTCGACCACATCCACGTGGACCTGGTGGGTCCCCTGCCCCCATCGCGGGGGTTCACCCACCTGCTCACCATGGTGGACAGGACCACCAGGTGGCCGGAGGCCGTGCCCCTCACCTCCACCATCACCGCCGATGTGGTGCAGGCGTTCATTGCCACCTGGGTCGCGCGCTTCGGCGCACCGGCGGACATCTCGTCCGACCGTGGCCCACAGTTCACGTCTGAACTTTGGGGCGCGGTCGCCCTCTCGTTGGGGGTCACGCTGCACCGCACCACGGCCTACCACCCCCAAGCCAATGAGTTGTGCGAGCGGTTTCACCGCTCCATGAAGGCCGCACTCATGGCCGGCCTTCAGGACGACGGTTGGACCGACCGGCTGCCGTGGGTCCTTTTGGGCCTCCGCACGGCCCCCAAGGAGGACCTCCAGGCGTCCGCCGCCGAGCTCGTCTACGGCCAGCCGCTCCGCGTCCCGGGCGAGTTCGTGCCCGACGCTACCAGTCCCTGGTCCGCCGCACACCAGCGCTCGGACCTCCAGGAGGCTGCCCGACGATTTGCCCCCGTGCCAACGTCCCGCCACGGTGGCCCCCAGTCCTACATCCCCCCGGCGCTTCGCACAGCGGAGTACGTCTTTGTGCGTCATGACGCGCACCGGGGGCCACTCCGGCCACCATACGACGGGCCTTTCCGGGTCCTGCGACGGGGCGACAAGTCCTTCGTCGTCGACGTCGGCGGCCGGTCGGACCGGATCTCTGTGGACCGCCTCAAACCGGTGGACGTCGACCGACCACCACGGTTGGCCCTTCTTCCGCAGCGAGGCCGCCCCCCGTCCACAGTTCCCCCCGCTCGACCACCCACCACCGGATCGGACCCCCCCCCCCCACGACCCTCCAGGGGTCGCTTCGGCCGGGTCATCCGGACCCCCCTTAAATTGCCCCTGCCGGTGCAGGTCGATTCTGGAGGGGCGTGTGTAGCGGTTCCCGCTGAATGTACACAATCGCCTTGCACCTGCCAGGACGCGGCCAGGGCGCGATCGCCATGCCGGGCTTGTCCGGACGGGCCCAGACACGCCTCTCCTGGGCATGCCCGGACTCGCTGTTCCCGGGCATGCCCGAACCTCCCGGGCACGCCCGGTCTCGTCTTTCCCGGGCATGCCCGCTCTCGCCTTTCCAGGCCGCGTCCAGGACGCCCGGGCATTTCCAGACTCGCCTTTCCAGGGCTCGCCCAGAGCGTCCGGGCATGCCCGCTGTCGCCTTTCCAGGGCTCGCCCAGAGCGCTCGGGCACACCCAGCCTCGACTTGCCAGGCCGCGTCCAGGACGCCCGGGCATGTCCAGACTCGCCTTTCCAGGACTCGCCCTTGACACCCGGGCATGCCCGGTCTCGGTTTTCCCGGGCAAACGCCCCGGCATAAATGTGTATATATATTGCTGCCCGATAAACGGGCTTTTCAGAATACCTGAGCTGTTTTGTTTCAATAAAGCAACTCGGACGAATTCCTTCTTTGGTCGCGTCAATTCTTTCGACTCGCGTTGGAGCACAGCTCCTTCAATATCATGATATATGATATCAGCATATATCATATCATATGTGATATATCATATGATATATCATATGATACCATCATATGATACCATCATATGATATCATCATATATCATATCATATATATAAAACCACCTTTAGAGGCCATTTTTCCCCGCAAAGCGGGGGTTGGCCTTTTTCGGGGACCGTGGTTGTTGTTGTTTTTTGGTCCCCTTTTTGAAGCAATGTTTTACGGCCGGATGCCCTTCCTGCCGCCAACCCTTTTTGTCGCCTTTTACGACAAGCAGCATATATCATATCATATCATATATATGATATATCATAATATCATGATATATGATATCAGCATATATCATATCATATGTGATATATCATGATATCATGATATATGATATATGACATGGTACATATGACATGTGGTATATGGTACATGGTATATGTGGTATATGTGGTATGACATATGACATGGTACATATGACATGACATGATATATGACATGGTACATACATGGTATGACAGAGTTTTCCTTTTGATGTTCTCCCCCCACCAGGATGCCTTTGCTAAAGGAGAGATTTTCCTGGGTAGTGGAGATCATGGCTACAGCATTCAGGAAGGGTGCCCCGCAGGAACAGTGGGCCAGCACTTTGCCTATGGAATCACCATTATTACCCCTGATCGTAAATACGTGTTGGCTTGTGAGACAGACAGCGAGCAGGCCGCGTGGATAACTGAATTTCGCAAGGTCATCGTCAGACCCATGTCACCACAGGAATGCTCAGGTATTGCTCGTCTTGGGAAACGAGGGGAAAAGGTCATGTTGGGTGAAAAAAAACGAGAAGTGTAAGTGTGGGATTGTGGGGTTTTTTGAAGATTCTGAGGTTAGGATTTCTTCATGAGTATAACTGTATTTCTTAACGTTTTATTTGTCTTTCTCTTTTTCCCCACCACCAGTGGAGGCAAACTTCCGAAGAAGACACTAGTCATTAATTTGAACTGGATATTCCAATGATGGTTTTATTTTGTTACCTTTTAATTCTACTTTAGTGCCACCTGTCTGCAGTGTAAGGCCTCATAAAGAACATCCAATACCGCATCATTGCCAATGAAGACTTCCGACTTCCTCAAAGTGAAGACACTGGGGCTCATCCTTCTTGATTGTGACTCATTCCACATCCTTGCTTGCACACTGGCCCCTGGTCGTTTTTACTTGGAGATGTGTGTGTGTGTGTGTGTGTGTGTGTGTGTGTGTGTGTGTGTGTGTGTGTGTGTGTGTGTGTGTGTGTGTGTGTGTGTGTGTGTGTGTGTGTGTGTGTGTGTGTGTGTACATATATTGACCTAGACCAGTGGTTCTCAACTCGTTTCAGTCCACGGACCACCAGTCCAATCAAACAATTTTCGTGCACCGACTCCTTTTTGAGACATAATAAAAAAGAGTAGACAACAAACATTTTGGTTTGACATTTATTTCTCCTGCCATGTGACTTTGGACAATGTTCCTGTGGACCATGGACCACCAGTTGAGAACCACTCGCCTAGAGGAATGCACGCTTGTTTTTGAGGTGTCTGGCCCAGGTTCAAATCTTGGCCCAGCTGTAAACTCTCATCCTGGTGTTTCATTGGCAGCGTCATTCATCAGTGTTTGTGCCGTGCCGGAGAAGAGGACATTAAACTGGCGTTATTCGGTGGACGTCAAAAACCCCACGGTGTGTTTTGCGAAGAGTAGGCGAGCTATCCCCGCCATCCTGGCCAAATTCCAAATTCCTGCCCTGACTTCCTGTGTCTGCAATGGCATCTCGTCCGGGATTTGTAAACCAAGCAAAGAGCGCTTTGACAAAACTTACACTCCATATAAAACATGATCCATCCAAGGTGTGTGGGTGTGTGTGTGTGTGAATCGAATAATTGATGTGCATCACATCAGCATCATGTCGCATTTAGGGTCAGTGTCGCTCCATCAGGTCGCCAGGTCTGTTGTTTTGTTTAGTGTGTGTGTTTGTATATACATATATATTTTTAGATTTGTTTTTTTTTCAGGAAGTAAACTTGTGAATATCAATGGCACCTTTGCACACTCCCACCAAAACCAACTAACTCCCTGGTAATGCCTAGTGGAGATGACATTCATTCTTTGTCTCTCTCATCCAAATGAGCACCCTGCACCATTGGCAAAGATCGAATTTACTGCTGCTGCTACTTTTTTAATAGCTCCAACTTGTCCTACCTTTTTGTGGCGTTGCTCGATCAACGTTTTATTTTGCCCAAGCCTTTCACGAACTGCATGGCCAGGTTTGATGTTTGACTGAAGGTGTCAGGAATTTTGTGATTTATTCAGGGAGCAGCAATAACTCGCCTACTTCTTCCCAAAAGACACCATGGGATCATTAATGTCCACCAGACATTGGTACCTCTCCTTGTATGTGAAACACCAGGATGACAGTTAATAACTGGGTGGCATAACTCAAGGCTCTCCTGCAAGCCCTTGTACCTGTGATTGAATATGCCTTGACAATAATCTGAACATAGATTTAATGAAAGTCTGCACAAACGACAGACACCTGGTTTGATCACAAATACAGCTGGCCATTCATTGTATGGGGTAGAGTGACTTGGGCATATAAAGAAAGGCCGACACGGATACACTGTTCAATGTAGACAACCATGAATGCTAGATGTCTAACTCCATATCGCATTGCAGGCGGATCGGTGGTGGCATCAAGAGGTGCAATTTAATGCCACATGGTTGACAACAAATAGCCGAGAATGTCTGTATAATGCAGCACTCCATTGGTGAATCGAAGTTTTTAATCTTTAACATATTTATTAGCATATAGTTGTATAATACATTAATACAAGGAGAACAAGGGTTTGTACATTCTTAATAAATATTCTTATTGATTTGAGTGTTGATTGTCAAAGTGAAATGAGCACAAACATGTCATCTCCATCATTACCTCCACCACCAAAGGTGGATGGAGGTTATGTTTTCACCCCTGTCTGTCCGTTTGTCCGTTTGTTTGTTTATTTGTGAACAAAATATCTCAAAAAGTTGCGGACGGATTCGGACGAAATTTGGCGGAGATGTAGCGTATGTGACAAGGACGAAATGATTAGATTTTGGTGAAGATTCAGACTCGGATCCGGCTACTAGAATTTGTTAAGTGATTCTTCACCATTGGGAGATTGGGCCAAAAACGATACATAGCAGGATATCTCAAAAACTTGTGAACGGATTCGGACGAAACTTGGTGGAGAGGTTGGGTGTCTGACAAGGACTAATCCGTTATGGACGTAAAAGTTATGGACAAAAAAAGTTATGGATGGATTTTGGTGAAGATCTGAATATGGAATCAGATATGAGAATTATTTAATTTTTAAAGTGATTCTTCACCATTGAGAGATAGGGCCAAAAACGATACATAGTGGGATATCTCAAAAAGTTGCGGACGGATTCGGACGAAATTTGGCGGAGATGTAGCGTATGTGACAAGGACGAAATGATTAGATTTTGGTGAAGATTCAGACTCGGATCCGGCTACTAGAATTTGTTAAGTGATTCTTCACCATTGGGAGATTGGGCCAAAAACGATACATAGCAGGATATCTCAAAAACTTGTGAACGGATTCGGACGAAACTTGGTGGAGAGGTTGGGTGTCTGACAAGGACTAATCCGTTATGGACGTAAAAGTTATGGACAAAAAAAGTTATGGATGGATTTTGGTGAAGATCTGAATATGGAATCAGATATGAGAATTATTTAATTTTTAAAGTGATTCTTCACCATTGAGAGATAGGGCCAAAAACGATACATAGTGGGATATCTCAAGAAGTTGTGGACGGATTCGGACGAAATTTGGCGGAGATGTAGCGTATGTGACAAGGACGAAATGATTAGATTTTGGAGAAGATCCGGATTCGGATTCGGCTACTAGAATTTGTTAAGTGATTCTTCACCATTGAGAGATAGGGCCAAAAACGATACATAGCAGGATATCTCAAAAACTTGTGAACGGATTCGGACGAAACTTGGTGGAGAGGTTGGGTGTCTGACAAGGACTAATCCGTTATGGACGTAAAAGTTATGGACAAAAAAAGTTATGGATGGATTTTGGTGAAGATCTGAATATGGAATCAGATATGAGAATTATTTAATTTTTTAAGTGATTCTTCACCATCGAGAGATTGGGCCAAAACTATACATAGTGGGATATCTCAAAAAGTTATGGACGGATTTGGACGAAACTTGGTGGACAGGTTGTGTGTGTGTGACAAGGAAGAATCGATTAAATTTTGGTGAAGATCCGCATCCAGATCCGGCTAGTAGAATTTTAAAAGTGATTCTTCACCATTGAGTGATATGGCCAACCAGGCGGAGGTTTGCTCTCCACTGAGGGCCGTTCTAGTTAAATTTGCATCATACATTAAATATCAAACCTTTCTTCAGCGCCAAACGTCATAATTAAAGGGGAACTCAACCTGCAACACTCCACCTTCCATACCACTGACTTGTTAGGCCAGGTGTGAGAAATGCTACAAATGATTATATTTTTAGAACTCTGATGGAAAATAAACCTTCCAAATACTCGTCAGTAATTTTGAAAAGAAATAACACATCCAGAAGTTCACACAATCTCGTTATACGGAGAGAAAACAACTTACAAACGAATTCTGCACATGATCAAATACAGTGCATTCAGAAAGTATTCAGACCCCTTCACTTTTTTCACATTTTGTATGTTGCAGCCTTATGCTGAAATCGTTTAAATTCATTTTTTCCCTCAGCAATCTACAATCAATACCCCATAATGACAAAGAGAAAACAGGATTTTAGAAAGTTTTGCAAATTTATTAAAAAGAAAAAAGTGAAATATCACATTGACAAAAGTATTCAGACCCTTAACTCAGTACGTAGTTGAAGCACCTTTAGCAGCGATTACAGCCTCGAGTCTTCTTGGGTATGACACGACAAGCTTTGCACACCTGGATTTGGGGATTTTCTGCCATTCTTCTCGGCAGATCCTCTCAAGCTCTGTCAGGTTGGATGGGGACTGGCGGTGGACAGCCATTTTCAGGTCTCTCCAGAGATGTTCGATTGGGTTCATGTCAGGGTTCTGGCTGGGCCACTCAAGGACCTTCACAAAGTTGTCCCTAAGCCACTCCTACATTGTCTTGGTTATGTGCGTAGGGTCATTGTCCTGTTGGAAGGTGAACCTTCGGCCCAGTCTGAGGTCCTGAGCGCTCTGTTTCAGGTTTTCATTAAGGATATCTCTGTACTTTGCTCCGTTCATTGTTCCCTCAACCCTGACCAGTCCCCCAGTCCCTGCTGCTGAAAAACACCCCCACAGCATGATGCTGCCACCACCATGCTTCACTGTTGGTATGGTATTGGGCAGGTGATGAGCGGTGCCTGGTTTCCTCCAGACATGACGCTTAGAATTGAGGCCAAACAGTTCAATCTTGGTTTCATCAGACCACAGAATCTTGTTTGTCAGAGTCTGAGAGTCCTTTCGGTGCTTTTTTGCAAACTCCAAGCGGGCTTTCATGTGTCTTTCACTGAGGAGAGGCTTCCGTCTGGCCACTCTGCCATAAAGCCCAAATCGGTGGAGTGTTTCAGTGATGGTTGTCCTTCTGGAAGTTTCTCCCATCTCCACACAGGATCTCTGGAGCTCAGCCTGAGTGACCATCGGGTTCTTGGTCACCTCTCTTACCAAGGCCCTTCTCCCCCGATTGCTCAGTTTGGCCGGGCGGCCAGCTCTAGGAAGAGTCCTGGTTGTTCCAAACTTCTTCCATTTAAGAATTATGGAGGCCACTGTGCTCTTGGGAACCTTCAATGCAGCAGAATTTTTTTTGTAGGCTTCCCCAGATCTGTGCCTCGACACAATCCTGTCTCTGAGCTCTGCAGGCAGTTCCTTCGAACTCATGGCTTGGTTTTTGCTCTGACATGCATTGTCACCTGTGAGACCTTATATAGACAGGTGTGTGCCTTTCCAAATCATGTCCAATCAATTGAATTTACCACAGGTGGACTCCAATCAAGGTGTAGAAACATCTCAAAGATGATCAAGAGAAATGGGAGGCACCTGAGCTAAATTTCAAGTGTCATAGCAAAGGGTCTGAATACTTATGCCAATGTGATATTTCAGTTTTTTCTTTCTAATAAATTTGCAAAACTTTCTAAAATCCTGTTTTCTCTTTGTCATTATGGGGTATTGAGTGTAGATTGATGAGGGAAAAAATGAATTTAAACGATTTCAGCATAAGGCTGCAACATAACAAAATGTGAAAAAAGTGAAGGGGTCTGAATACTTTCTGAATGCACTGTAGCTTCCTTCAGGGCAGATATTGAGAGCTTTGAGCATTGAAAAATAAGATTTTATACGTTTTTACACCCTGGAAGAAAGTCATGACAGCTTAAGGGTAAGTGCACTACATCTGTAACACACACACTTGAGCATTCAATGAACTTATCTGAGAGGAAAAGGTAATGATTGAGTGGCTCGCAGTAGGTAACACCTTTCTCATTCCAAAATCTGAAGAAACCCAACTAACTCACAAATATCGACCAATAACATATGACAACCAACAACATACAAACTTCTAACGGGAATAATCACATAAATGATGCACCATGACCAAACACAACACGGACGGCTAAAGCTAGAACAGAAGGGATGTAAAAGAGGATGCTATAGAACAATAGACCACCCACTAATATGCGAGGCCATACACAAAAATTGTAAAAATGGGAAGAACCAAATCGTCCATGTGACCCACATTCATGGATGATAAAATGCATGTACCTGTACAAGAACAACCCCCAAACAATCAAACTGATTGAAAAAGCAATGGAGCTTTGGAATACCACATTGATATTACAGCACTCGGAAGGAAAGATGGAAATACCAGAAGTGAAGATACGACATGGGATCTTGCAGGGAGACAGTGTTTCCACACTCCTATTTTGCCTTCTTGTGGACCCACTGGGCAACATCATGAATGAGCAAGGACATGGGTACACCCTAACATCCAATAAGAGAATGTCCAAACAGACAGGAAAGGTGACACATCTACTGTGCATGAACAACTTTCTGCCCTTTGCATCGAACGAAGAAAAATTGACAGAACAACTGAAATTGGTGAATTGGTTCTCTGACGACATACAAATGTAATTTGGCCTAGATAAGTGTGCCAAGTGCACGTTCATGCAAGGTAGACCAACAAAAATGGATAACATAAAAATCGAGCCAAATACAAAAATAAAAGAGCAAGACAACGAAGCATCTTACAAATACCTTGGAGTACAAATACCTCGGAGTGACCAAATTTGTCATAAAAAAATGCGCAAAACAATTACCAAAGAATATCTGTGCAGAACGAGGCTGATCCTGAAAATATATCTCACCTAAGAAACAAAATCATAAACCAACTAGCTGTACCAGTGTTGCAGATTGCAGTACAGCTGCGGAATAGTAAACTGGCCAAAAGTGGATATCAAAAAACTAGATATTGTTGTGGATATGGGATTTGCATCCATCCATATCCGCTTGTAAATATTCCCCTATTTCCTCAATACTTCCCAACTCTCCCCAATCCCCAATCCCCCATTCCCTAGTCACATTTTCTGTAAACAACACTCTGTAGACCCGACCTCCCCCTATTTCCCCCATTAAATGTCGCATCCAGGTCCACCGCATCTCATGTAAGACAACTATAGGACATCTTGCTAGTTATTCTTAGTCTATGTCAGTTAAGGATTCTTTTCCATTAATTCTGACCCTTCGTTGCACCAGAATGTGATTGTATGGCACCGTTAGGAAGTTTAGGACCTCCCAATACCTCCCCGCAGCTCTTCCTCACAGTTCTCTTCAACAACAACAACAACAACAACAACGAGCGCAGGGAGTGCGCGTCCTCAATCCGGCTTGGTTGGTAGGAGTGGTGGGAGGGCACCAGGCCTTCCCAACGAGCAATACCCCTGGCGCTCATCTGGTAGAATAAACAGTATACTGCACTGACTGAAGGTATTTAAAACCAATCTCAATGCTTGCTGGAAGACAGGGCAGCATGTAGAATCATACTAACATAAGTGTAAGACTTTAAACAAACAAACATACGCCATCGGACATGTGCTCGACGGGGTTACCAAACAGGGGCTCCCTGTCGGCTCCTCGTCAAGGGCGGCCCGGTAACCCCCGCACCCAATGGAAGCGGCGGACCGGCCCCCGTTGGGGCGGAACCAACCAGCCGAGGGCGTGTCACTCCCCGTGGAGCATGCGCAGTAGAGAGAGAGGTGACGTCAGATGCGTGCCGAGCTGAGAGAAAGCAAGACGTCCCCTCCGAGCGCTGTGAGACCTCCCTGCATCTTTGGACTGTGTTTATCCTGTCCCCGAGCCAAGGTGCACCTTGTGCCATCGACCTACCTGTCCATCCCTGCCATCAATTCCTGTGTAAGTCTACCTTGTCCGTTTGTCCGTGGTCTGTCTGGGATAAGATAAGACTGTATTTAAGTGCCCATCTCTTCTGTGTCTTTACCTCACTCTGCCTTGTAATCTACCCCCTTTTCTCCACCACTGTAATTATACCCTCCTCCGGAGGTCTTGAGAACTGTACTGCGTCCTTTCATCTTTCCCAGTCGTCGTGTCCTTTCTATCATTGATTTGGCATAGCGCGATTTGGCCAACGTCTGGGTGAATCGGGTGAGTCGGGAAGAAAGGGGGAACAACTGTTCGGCCGCGGTTACCTCCGCTCGGTAAATAACATCCAAGCCGCGGTCCGTAACAACTGGTGTCGAGGAGTGGGATACGAGGCCCGAACCAAATCTAAAAAAAAACAAAAACATCTAGACAAAATTTGGTCAAAATTATAAAGTACCGAAATTGCTTTTGTTTTACAAAAACCCGAATTTTGAAAGTCGCGCTATGGGAGATCAAGACGGCTGGGTTCCGGTAGAGGAGAGTGAGGCAGGGTCGATCCAGGACCAAATTGAGGGACATGAGGTGAGCGAAGCAGTGAGGACGGCAGGTTCGCAAAATGGCGGCGCTAGGCATGGGGAAGAGGAGCGCGAACAACAGGTCGGCGCCGCGCATGGGATTGCGGTAGCGGTACCCGTGCCGCCGATGGACATGCAAGTCCTCATGGCGCAAATAGGGGCCCTGTTGGCCCAGAATAGCGAGAAATTAAGGAATGACATGGGGTCCAATAGCGAGAAATTGAGGGAGGACATGGGGGCCAATAGCCAACGGTTAGAACAAAGAATGGGGGCCCAGATCGGAGGGTTAGGGAGTAGAATAGAGGGATTAGACAATAGATTAGGGGAAATACAGGAGGGGTTAACGGGGGTAGAAAACAGAATGGCCGCTCAAGAGAATCAAATGGAAGGGATGAAAAAGGGGTTAGAGGGGTTAGAAAACAGTATGGAAGGCAAATTGAGGGACATGAGGGACCAAGCGGAAAGGGAAGTTAAACAAATGGGGCAGCAGATAGAGGGGGTCAGAATGGGGGTAGAAACTAAATTGGATGCTCACAGGGAGGAAATGGAGCAGATGAGGGTGGCATCTGGGCAGGAGATGCAAGTGATGGGAGGGGAGATCAGAAGAGGTGTGAGTGAGGAGGTCGGAGGAGTGCGCGAGGAGGTGAGGCACTGTGAGGAGCGCATGGAGAAGGAGGTGAGAAAGGGGACTGTAAAATTGCAAGGTGGTATAGAGGAGTTGACGCTGGGAGTAGAACAGCTGACAGTGGGACAAAAGGAGTTGGGGGACCAGGTAAAGAAGAACACAGCGGTAATAGAGGGTTTAAAATCAACACAGAAGGAGATGAAAAAGGACGTAGGGGTAATTAAAAAAGAGTGTCAGACGGTACATGAGGACCTGACGAGGAAAATGAACAAGGTGGTAGAGGTGATGGAGGTTAAAGAGCGGGAGGTGCGGGAGCACATAGAAAAAAATAAGGTGGAGTTAGAGGAAGAACTTAAGGGGGCGCACGAGGAGATGAAGGAGGTGAAGCAGAAATTAGAAGAAGTGGAAGAAGGAGTGAGCGAAATTAAGAAGCGACGGAGAGAGGATAAGAAAGAGATAAAAGAGGAAGTAAAATAATTGGTCCAAAGTCTGTGTTCGGATCGTGATGATGTGCTCATTAACGGGATGAGGGATTCGCAGGTGATGGAGGAGAAGCGAAGAGAAAGAGGACCCGGTGTAAGTGGTGACCAATATGGTCGTGCGTATGATGCGCCAGGTGATTTAATAAGCTTGGGGGTCGAGATGGACCCGGATGTTCGTGAGAGGCCACGAGTGAGGTGTATGGCTGGTCCGGAGTGTATGGAACGAGGGTGCGAGCAAGAGGGTCCGGTGATGGGAGAGGTGCGAGGTGTGAGTGAGCAAGGTTGTGGTGGTATGGAATGGGTAGCGGGTTGCGGAAGCGTGACCCATGCATCGACACCAACAGGGGTAGTTTTTAGAGGGACAGGGGAGGCACGGGAGCCCCTTGGGGGTAATGTACTGTGGGGGCCCGGCCGGTTCGGCCCCGCGCTGACCCCGCAAGGGGCGACACACGGGGTCCGGCAGGCGGGCAACGACTCGCATACGAGGTGGTCCCACAAGGTCCCACTCACGCCGTATGACGGCAAGAGTGATCTACGAGCGTACCTGGCGCAGTTTGACTGTGTGTGTAAGGGCAACGGTTGGGGTGAGGACGAAGGTGGAGTACACCTGGTGGCCGCATTGCGCGGCGCGGCGGCGGAGGTGCTGATGGCATTACCACCGGGTGCTCTCACCCTGCCAGCCCTCCGCGACGCCCTAATTAATCGATTCGGCATTGAACAGCAGAGCGAGCTTGTTAAAGCTCAGCTCGCGCTGCGAAAACGCAAGCCCCAGGAAGCCATCGGGGAACTTGCCCACGACATTCGCCGCGCAGTGGGGATCGCACATGCTAACATGGCAGCGGATTCCCGGGAAAGCCTGGTGCTGGACCATTTTATCCAGGCCCTCCCGGATATTGAGCTCCGGCAACAGCTCGCCATGTGGCGCCCGCAGACTCTGAGCCAGGCGGCTGACGCTGCAGCCCGTTGGGAAGCAGCGAGGCCCCTGGCCCGGGGGAGCGAGCGTCATGCAGTGGCGGTCCGCCAGGTGGGACCCCCGATGGAGGGAGGACCCCTTAGGGGGCCCGCCCACGACGTGAGTCCTGACCTGGCGGGCATGGTCCGGAGGCTGGTGGACCAGCGCCTGGCGGGATCTGGACCATGGCAGGCGGCCCCGGAGGTGGCCCGCGGTGGACCACGAGCGGGTAATCCAATTCGGACCTTCAGGGGGGGAAATTTGGAATTCCAGAGACAAGCACCTTATCAGGTGAGGTGCTATACTTGCAACCGTCTGGGTCACCTGGCGCGGCACTGTCGAGCCACGCGCCGGGATGATCCCCGGCGGTTGAGGTCCTCAACTCCGCCCAGGGGGGAGCGGGTTAGCCGACCCCAGACACCCCCCCCCCGCCAGACCCCGGGAAACTAGAAAGCCTTACACCGGCGAGCAGGCGCCCCCTTGGATTGCCGAGGCTTTAGATGCCGAGGCGGGACCCAGTACCTCTGAATAAGGGGGGCTTATTAGTGCCAGAGGACTGGGGGATTGATGAGCAATGGGCCCGGTGGGTAAGGGTGGCATCCCTGCCACCCTTCCCATGATGGGGGCAAATGCGCTATAGTTTATGGGGTTGATGGCAGTGAAAACTAGCCCGGGAGGGTTAGGATATATCGTGTGTAGGGATCTAGAGAGATGACATTAGGTAACGTTAAGATTAGTTAGTGACTGGTACCTGTAGTGGGGACGTAGTAGCTTAGTGTTTGATAATGACGTGGGAGCGCTGAGTGTAAGGGAAGACGGAGGAGCGCGAGTTTTAGAAGGGAGTAGACAGAGCAGATGATGCAGTATGAATGGAAGTGCTGGTGAGCAGCTTCAAATGAGGCATCGGTGAGGCAATGCTCCGAGGTGTGTGTGAGTGTACAAGTGATGAATGAGAGAGCATTGCGGATGAGTGTCATGGTGAGTAGTGAGTGTTGTGGATCAGCGCGAATGCGCTTGGGGGAGAGAAGGGTGCAGGCGGCACCAAGTATGAGAGCACAGGTGTGCAAGTACAGGTGTGTGGAATATATGGAGCAGAGAATGAGTGGTGTGGAGAGAGTTGGAGTAAGTGGTACGGAGTGGTGTGCGTGGTGCGAAGGTGTGAATGGGGGAAGAGTGGACCCCCATCACGGATACCCGGGGCGGGTAGTGTAAGTGTTAGGTAGAGGGTATAGGTAAATTGTGGTTGAATATTGGCATCTGTGGTGCGGGTGGAAGAATGATGTTTGGATGGGTGCATTAGTGTTGTGGAAATGGCTGGGCGTGTAGCCTGTTAGTGTGTGTAGTTGGTTTGGGCACACCACCACTGTGAGGATGTCGGCCAGGTGAGGCCGCAGGTGGGCTCTGGGAGCCGGTAGAGTAGTTGTGGATGGGGCCCGAGGATCCGGAGGACGGACCCGGGTAGCCCAGTGCCAGAGGGCACCAAGGGGTGACAGAGCCAAGAGGGGCCTTCCCCAATTAGATAGGTTAGGGTGAGGAGCTAGGTAAGCTCGGGTGGCAACTACAGTGGTGGAGGTGTGCAGGTGGGTAGACCTGCTGGGAGAGCTACACGTCACAGCCCAGAAATTGTGCAAGGGCACCGGGAGATGAATCGGGGGAGTGAGACCCCAAATTGAGCAGCACCACAGATGGTCAATGGGATTTTGGTTCTTCGAACCACATAGAGTAATGAGGGCCAATGGTTTGGCAGGAGAAAGACCCCGGGTAATGTAAAGTTGTTAAAGTCATTTAGGAAATAGTTAGGATTGATGAACCTGTCGCACCATACGCAGCCACTTACCTGAGGTGATGATGATGGCTCCACACCTGTGTTTTCTTTGTTTTGTGTTGCAGGAGATGAGAATTGCTGTTTGGATTTGTGAGACGCATCACGACGTGGATGAGACATTGGGGTGATTCCATCTCTCCCTCCTTAGGAGGGACTGATGATGAATTGGTGATGGCAAATTTTGATGTTGAGTTGGAAATGGCAAATTTTGCTGAGAGTTGGAAATGGCAAATTTGATTGGTTAGGAGGGAGAGAAGACGAATTTGGTTTATGGGAGGAACGGGGAAGACAGTAGGGACGTTTGTTGATGTGTAAAGTAGATGTTTATGGGTAGTGTTGTGTTTTGTGGATACAGTAAGGGGTAAGGGAGGGGCAATGTAGGTTACCTGGTGGGGGGGGGGGGGCGTATGGTAGGAATGTACCTGTCTCACCTGGTTCCCATGTGCCCCCAGTGTGCATTACCTTGTATTGCATGCACTTTTGCGCCCTTACCACCTTACTCACTTGTCTTCTTTTGTCTCCCACCTCCGAGGATCTGGCTTTGGGGCAGAGAGAGAGGAGAGAGAGGTGCTGGCTCCGCAGTTGTGGGCCTGTACTTCCGCTGCTTGCTGCCTGGATCGATACACCATATGGACCGCAATTTTTGTGGCCGCCCACAATGGACCGCAGTTCTTTTGCGGTCAAGCACCACCCGTTGATGGACCTCTGGGTCAACGTGGCACCTATGCCTCGGTCGTCGTGCCGGAGGTGGTCGGCTCGGTAGAGCGGCCGCCAATGGCGTCGGCAGTTCGGCCGTCGACCGTGCCGGGTGCTCGGGCGCCCTGGGTGTTGCGTCGGACGGCGGTGGGTCCCATGTCGCCGCTACGATGCGCTGTCCTGCGGTGGAGATCTTGTCGGCTTCTCTGGCAAGGGCCCGGGGATCTGTGATCGTCGTGCTTGCCAGGGCGAGGCGTACCGGGTTAGGCAGCTGACGGAAGAACAGCTCCCGGAACAGGAATGCCGGAGAGTGCTCGCCGAGCAGTGAAAGCATGTAGTCCATGCGCTCGGAAGGGCGCGTGTCGCCGAGCTCAGGCAGATCGAGCAGGCGCCGTGCGCGTTCCGCCGATGGGAGGGCGAAAGCATCGAGGAGCAGCTTCTTAATCGCGCCGTATTTGTCAGCGGCTGGCGGGCTTTCGAGGAGGCTCAGGGCGCGGGCCGCGGTAACCGACCCGAGCGCAGCTACCACATGGTGGAAGCGGGTGTCGTCGGCCGTGATGCCTCGCAGGGCGAACAGGGACTCCGCCTGTGCGAACCAAACCGCCGCGTGAGCCTCCCAGAAGGTAGGCAGTTTAAGGGCGACTGCCGTGTCTATGTCGATAGGTCACCAATGAAGGAGCCGGGGCTCCCACGTCGATCGGAAGAATGGACGCGACAAAAAGCTAGAATTCATCTGAGTTGCTTTAATGAAATCAAACACTCAGGCACTCTGAAAAACCGTTTATCAGTCAGCAATATATATCTATTCCGCCAGGGGGTTTGCCCAGGCCCGGCGCCAGGGGGCGTGGCCCAGCGTCCTGGCTGCGGCCTGGCAAGTTGAGGGCGAGCCTGCCCGGGCATGCCCGGGCATGCCCGGGCGTCCCGACTGAGGCCTGGCAAGTTGAGCGCGGGCCTGGGCGTCCTGGACGAGCCCGGCATGGTGATCGCTCCGCGTCCTTGATAGGTGCAAGGCGATTGTGAAAACTCAGCGGCAGCCGCTACAATATCATGATATATGATATATGACATGGTACATATACATGGTATGACAGAGTTTTCCTTTTGATGTTCTCCCCCCACCAGGATGCCTTTGCTAAAGGAGAGATTTTCCTGGGTAGTGGAGATCATGGCTACAGCATTCAGGAAGGGTGCCCCGCAGGAACAGTGGGCCAGCACTTTGCCTATGGAATCACCATTATTACCCCTGATCGTAAATACGTTTTGGCTTGTGAGACAGACAGCGAGCAGGCCGCGTGGATAACTGAATTTCGCAAGGTCATCGTCAGACCCATGTCACCACAGGAATGCTCAGGTATTGCTCGTCTTGGGAAACGAGGGGAAAAGGTCATGTTGGGTGAAAAAAAACGAGAAGTGTAAGTGTGGGATTGTGGGGTTTTTTGAAGATTCTGAGGTTAGGATTTCTTCATGAGTATAACTGTATTTCTTAACGTTTTATTTGTCTTTCTCTTTTTCCCCACCACCAGTGGAGGCAAACTTCCGAAGAAGACACTAGTCATTAATTTGAACTGGATATTCCAATGATGGTTTTATTTTGTTACCTTTTAATTCTACTTTAGTGCCACCTGTCTGCAGTGTAAGGCCTCATAAAGAACATCCAATACCGCATCATTGCCAATGAGGACTTCCGACTTCCTCAAAGTGAAGACACTGGGGCTCATCCTTCTTGATTGTGACTCATTCCACATCCTTGCTTGCACACTGGCCCCTGGTCGTTTTTACTTGGAGATGTGTGTATGTGTGTGTGTGTGTGTGTGTGTGTGTACATATATTGACCTAGACCAGTGGTTCTCAACTCGTTTCAGTCCACGGACCACCAGTCCAATCAAACAATTTTCGTGCACCGACTCCTTTTTGAGACATAATAAAAAAGAGTAGACAACAAACATTTTGGTTTGACATTTATTTCTCCTGCCATGTGACTTTGGACAATGTTCCTGTGGACCATGGACCACCAGTTGAGAACCACTAGCCTAGAGGAATGCACGCTTGTTTTTGAGGTGTCTGGCCCAGGTTCAAATCTTGGCCCAGCTGTAAACTCTCATCCTGGTGTTTCATTGGCAGCGTCATTCATCAGTGTTTGTGCCGTGCCGGAGAAGAGGACATTAAACTGGCGTTATTCGGTGGACGTCAAAAACCCCACGGTGTGTTTTGCGAAGAGTAGGCGAGCTATCCCCGCCATCCTGGCCAAATTCCAAATTCCTGCCCTGACTTCCTGTGTCTGCAATGGCATCTCGTCCGGGATTTGTAAACCAAGCAAAGAGCGCTTTGACAAAACTTACACTCCATATAAAACATGATCCATCCAAGGTGTGTGGGTGTGTGTGTGTGTGAATCGAATAATTGATGTGCATCACATCAGCATCATGTCGCATTTAGGGTCAGTGTCGCTCCATCAGGTCGCCAGGTCTGTTGTTTTGTTTAGTGTGTGTGTTTGTATATACATATATATCTTTAGATTTTTTTTTTTTCCAGGAAGTAAACTTGTGAATATCAATGGCACCTTTGCACACTCCCACCAAAACCAACTAACTCCCTGGTAATGCCTAGTGGAGATGACATTCATTCTTTGTCTCTCTCATCCAAATGAGCACCCTGCACCATTGGCAAAGATCGAATTTACTGCTGCTGCTACTTTTTTAATAGCTCCAACTTGTCCTACCTTTTTGTGGCGTTGCTCGATCAACGTTTTATTTTGCCCAAGCCTTTCACGAACTGCATGGCCAGGTTTGATGTTTGACTGAAGGTGGCAGGAATTTTGTGATTTATTCAGGGAGCAGCAATAACTCGCCTACTTCTTCCCAAAAGACACCATGGGATCATTAATGTCCACCAGACATTGGTACCTCTCCTTGTATGTGAAACACCAGGATGACAGTTAATAACTGGGTGGCATAACTCAAGGCTCTCCTGCAAGCCCTTGTACCTGTGATTGAATATGCCTTGACAATAATCTGAACATAGATTTAATGAAAGTCTGCACAAACGACAGACACCTGGTTTGATCACAAATACAGCTGGCCATTCATTGTATGGGGTAGAGTGACTCGGGCATATAAAGAAAGGCCGACACGGATACACTGTTCAATGTAGACAACCATGAATGCTAGATGTCTAACTCCATATCGCATTGCAGGCGGATCGGTGGTGGCATCAAGAGGTGCAATTTAATGCCACATGGTTGACAACAAATAGCCGAGAATGTCTGTATAATGCAGCACTCCATTGGTGAATCGAAGTTTTTAATCTTTAACATATTTATTAGCATATAGTTGTATAATACATTAATACAAGGAGAACAAGGGTTTGTACATTCTTAATAAATATTCTTATTGATTTGAGTGTTGATTGTCAAAGTGAAATGAGCACAAACATGTCATCTCCATCATTACCTCCACCACCAAAGGTGGATGGAGGTTATGTTTTCACCCCTGTCTGTCCGTTTGTCCGTTTGTTTGTTTATTTGTGAACAAAATATCTCAAAAAGTTGCGGACGGATTCGGACGAAATTTGGCGGAGATGTAGCGTATGTGACAAGGACGAAATGATTAGATTTTGGAGAAGATTCAGACTCGGATCCGGCTACTAGAATTTGTTAAGTGATTCTTCACCATTGAGAGATTGGGCCAAAAACGATACATAGCAGGATATCTCAAAAAGTTGTGAACGGATTCGGACGAAACTTGGTGGAGAGGTTGGGTGTCTGACAAGGACTAATCCGTTATGGACGTAAAAGTTATGGACAAAAAAAGTTATGGATGGATTTTGGTGAAGATCTGAATATGGAATCAGATATGAGAATTATTTAATTTTTTAAGTGATTCTTCACCATCGAGAGATAGGGCCAAAAACGATACATAGTGGGATATCTCAAAAAGTTATGGACGGATTTTGGTGAAGATCTGAATATGGAATCAGATATGAGAATTATTTAATTTTTTAAGTGATTCTTCACCATCGAGAGATTGGGCCAAAACTATACATAGTGGGATATCTCAAAAAGTTATGGACGGATTTGGACGAAACTTGGTGGACAGGTTGTGTGTGTGTGTGACAAGGAAGAATCGATTAAATTTTGGTGAAGATCCGCATCCAGATCCGGCTAGTAGAATTTTAAAAGTGATTCTTCACCATTGAGTGATATGGCCAACCAGGCGGAGGTTTGCTCTCCACTGAGGGCCGTTCTAGTTAAATTTGCATCATACATTAAATATCAAACCTTTCTTCAGCGCCAAACGTCATAATTAAAGGGGAACTCAACCTGCAACACTCCACCTTCCATACCACTGACTTGTTAGGCCAGGTGTGAGAAATGCTACAAATGATTATATTTTTAGAACTCTGATGGAAAATAAACCTTCCAAATACTCGTCAGTAATTTTGAAAAGAAATAACACATCCAGAAGTTCACACAATCTCGTTATACGGAGAGAAAACAACTTACAAACGAATTCTGCACATGATCAAATACAGTGCATTCAGAAAGTATTCAGATCCCTTCACTTTTTTCACATTTTGTTATGTTGCAGCCTTATGCTGAAATCGTTTAAATTCATTTTTTCCCTCAGCAATCTACAATCAATACCCCATAATGACAAAGAGAAAACAGGATTTTAGAAAGTTTTGCAAATTTATTAAAAAGAAAAAAGTGAAATATCACATTGACAAAAGTATTCAGACCCTTAACTCAGTACGTAGTTGAAGCACCTTTAGCAGCGATTACAGCCTCGAGTCTTCTTGGGTATGACGCGACAAGCTTTGCACACCTGGATTTGGGGATTTTCTGCCATTCTTCTCGGCAGATCCTCTCAAGCTCTGTCAGGTTGGATGGGGACTGTCGGTGGACAGCCATTTTCAGGTCTCTCCAGAGATGTTCGATTGGGTTCATGTCAGGGTTCTGGCTGGGCCACTCAAGGACCTTCACAAAGTTGTCCCTAAGCCACTCCTACATTGTCTTGGTTATGTGCGTAGGGTCATTGTCCTGTTGGAAGGTGAACCTTCGGCCCAGTCTGAGGTCCTGAGCGCTCTGTTTCAGGTTTTCATTAAGGATATCTCTGTACTTTGCTCCGTTCATTGTTCCCTCAACCCTGACCAGTCCCCCAGTCCCTGCTGCTGAAAAACACCCCCACAGCATGATGCTGCCACCACCATGCTTCACTGTTGGTATGGTATTGGGCAGGTGATGAGCGGTGCCTGGTTTCTTCCAGACATGACGCTTAGAATTGAGGCCAAACAGTTCAATCTTGGTTTCATCAGACCACAGAATCTTGTTTGTCAGAGTCTGAGAGTCCTTTCGGTGCTTTTTTGCAAACTCCAAGCGGGCTTTCATGTGTCTTTCACTGAGGAGAGGCTTCCGTCTGGCCACTCTGCCATAAAGCCCAAATCGGTGGAGTGTTTCAGTGATGGTTGTCCTTCTGGAAGTTTCTCCCATCTCCACACAGGATCTCTGGAGCTCAGCCTGAGTGACCATCGGGTTCTTGGTCACCTCTCTTACCAAGGCCCTTCTCCCCCGATTGCTCAGTTTGGCCGGGCGGCCAGCTCTAGGAATAGTCCTGGTTGTTCCAAACTTCTTCCATTTAAGAATTATGGAGGCCACTGTGCTCTTGGGAACCTTCAATGCAGCAGAATTTTTTTTGTAGGCTTCCCCAGATCTGTGCCTCGACACAATCCTGTCTCTGAGCTCTGCAGGCAGTTCCTTCGAACTCATGGCTTGGTTTTTGCTCTGACATGCATTGTCACCTGTGAGACCTTATATAGACAGGTGTGTGTGCCTTTCCAAATCATGTCCAATCAATTGAATTTACCACAGGTGGACTCCAATCAAGGTGTAGAAACATCTCAAAGATGATCAAGAGAAATGGGAGGCACCTGAGCTAAATTTCAAGTGTCATAGCAAAGGGTCTGAATACTTATGCCAATGTGATATTTCAGTTTTTTCTTTCTAATAAATTTGCAAAACTTTCTAAAATCCTGTTTTCTCTTTGTCATTATGGGGTATTGAGTGTAGATTGATGAGGGAAAAAATGAATTTAAACGATTTCAGCATAAGGCTGCAACATAACAAAATGTGAAAAAAGTGAAGGGGTCTGAATACTTTCTGAATGCACTGTAGCTTCCTTCAGGGCAGATATTGAGAGCTTTGAGCATTGAAAAATAAGATTTTATACGTTTTTACACCCTGGAAGAAAGTCATGACAGCTTAAGGGTAAGTGCACTACATCTGTAACACACACACTTGAGCATTCAATGAACTTATCTGAGAGGAAAAGGTAATGATTGAGTGGCTCGCAGTAGGTAACACCTTTCTCATTCCAAAATCTGAAGAAACCCAACTAACTCACAAATATCGACCAATAACATATGACAACCAACAACATACAAACTTCTAACGGGAATAATCACATAAATGATGCACCATGACCAAACACAACACGGACAGCTAAAGCTAGAACAGAAGGGATGTAAAAGAGGATGCTATAGAACAATAGACCACCCACTAATATGCGAGGCCATACACAAAAATTGTAAAAATGGGAAGAACCAAATCGTCCATGTGACCCACATTCATGGATGATAAAATGCATGTACCTGTACAAGAACAACCCCCAAACAATCAAACTGATTGAAAAAGCAATGGAGCTTTGGAATACCACATTGATATTACAGCACTCGGAAGGAAAGATGGAAATACCAGAAGTGAAGATACGACATGGGATCTTGCAGGGAGACAGTGTTTCCACACTCCTATTTTGCCTTCTTGTGGACCCACTGGGCAACATCATGAATGAGCAAGGACATGGGTACACCCTAACATCCAATAAGAGAATGTCCAAACAGACAGGAAAGGTGACACATCTACTGTGCATGAACAACTTTCTGCCCTTTGCATCGAACGAAGAAAAATTGCCAGAACAACTGAAATTGGTGAATTGGTTCTCTGACGACATACAAATGTAATTTGGCCTAGATAAGTGTGCCAAGTGCACGTTCATGCAAGGTAGACCAACAAAAATGGATAACATAAAAATCGAGCCAAATACAAAAATAAAAGAGCAAGACAACGAAGCATCTTACAAATACCTTGGAGTACAAATACCTCGGAGTGACCAAATTTGTCATAAAAAAATGCGCAAAACAATTACTAAAGAATATCTGTGCAGAACGAGGTTGATCCTGAAAATATATCTCACCTAAGAAACAAAATCATAAACCAACTAGCTGTACCAGTGTTGCAGATTGCAGTACAGCTGCGGAATAGTAAACTGGCCAAAAGTGGATATCAAAAAACTAGATATTGTTGCGGATATGGGATTTGCATCCATCCATATCCGCTTGTAAATATTCCCCTATTTCCTCAATACTTCCCAACTCTCCCCAATCCCCAATCCCCCATTCCCTAGTCCCATTTTCTGTAAACAACACTCTGTAGACCCGACCTCCCCCTATTTCCCCCATTAAATGTCGCATCCAGGTCCACCGCATCTCATGTAAGACAACTATAGGACATCTTGCTAGTTATTCTTAGTCTATGTCAGTTAAGGATTCGTTTCCATTAATTCTGACCCTTCGTTGCACCAGAATGTGATTGTATGGCACCGTTAGGAAGTTTAGGACCTCCCAATACCTCCCCGCAGCTCTTCCTCACAGTTCTCTTCAACAACAACAACAACAACAACGAGCGCAGGGAGTGCGCGTCCTCAATCCGGCTTGGTTGGTAGGAGTGGTGGGAGGGCACCAGGCCTTCCCAACGAGCAATACCCCTGGCGCTCATCTGGTAGAATAAACAGTATACTGCACTGACTGAAGGTATTTAAAACCAATCTCAATGCTTGCTGGAAGACAGGGCAGCATGTAGAATCATACTAACATAAGTGTAAGACTTTAAACAAACAAACATACGCCATCGGACATGTGCTCGACGGGGTTACCAAACAGGGGCTCCCTGTCGGCTCCTCGTCAAGGGCGGCCCGGTAACCCCCGCACCCAATGGAAGCGGCGGACCGGCCCCCGTTGGGGCGGAACCAACCAGCCGAGGGCGTGTCACTCCCCGTGGAGCATGCGCAGTAGAGAGAGAGGTGATGTCAGATGCGCGCCGAGCTGAGAGAAAGCAAGACGTCCCCTCCGAGCGCTGTGAGACCTCCCTGCATCTTTGGACTGTGTTTATCCTGTCCCCGAGCCAAGGTGCACCTTGTGCCATCGACCTACCTGTCCATCCCTGCCATCAATCCCTGTGTAAGTCTACCTTGTCCGTTTGTCCGTGGTCTGTCTGGGCTGTAGATAAGACTGTATTTAAGTGCCCATCTCTTCTGTGTCTTTACCTCACTCTGCCTTGTAATCTACCCCCTTTTCTCCACCACTGTAATTATACCCTCCTCCGGAGGTCTTGAGAACTGTACTGCGTCCTTTCATCTTTCCCAGTCGTCGTGTCCTTTCTATCATTGATTTGGCATAGCGCGATTTGGCCAATGTCTGGGTGAATCGGGTGAGTCGGGAAGAAAGGGGGAACAACTGTTCGGCCGCGGTTACCTCTGCTCGGTAAATAACATCCAAGCCGCGGTCCGTAACAACTGGTGTCGAGGAGTGGGATACGAGGCCCGAACCAAATCCAAAAAAAAAAAAAAACATCTCGACAAAATTTGGTCAAAATTATAAAGTACCGAAATTGCTTTTGTTTTACAAAAACCCGAATTTTGAAAGTCGCGCTATGGGAGATCAAGACGGCTGGGTTCCGGTAGAGGAGAGTGAGGCAGGGTCGATCCAGGACCAAATTGAGGGACATGAGGTGAGCGAAGCAGTGAGGGTGGCAGGTTCGCAAAATGGCGGCGCTAGGCATGGGGAAGAGGAGCGCGAACAACAGGTCGGCGCCGCGCATGGGATTGCGGTAGCGGTACCCGTGCCGCCGATGGACATGCAAGTCCTCATGGCGCAAATAGGGGCCCTGTTGGCCCAGAATAGCGAGAAATTAAGGAATGACATGGGGTCCAATAGCGAGAAATTGAGGGAGGACATGGGGGCCAATAGCCAACGGTTAGAACAAAGAATGGGGGCCCAGATCGGAGGGTTAGGGAGTAGAATAGAGGGATTAGACAATAGATTAGGGGAAATACAGGAGGGGTTAACGGGGGTAGAAAACAGAATGGCCGCTCAAGAGAATCAAATGGAAGGGATGAAAAAGGGGTTAGAGGGGTTAGAAAACAGTATGGAAGGCAAATTGAGGGACATGAGGGACCAAGCGGAAAGGGAAGTTAAACAAATGGGGCAGCAGATAGAGGGGGTCAGAATGGGGGTAGAAACTAAATTGGATGCTCACAGGGAGGAAATGGAGCAGATGAGGGTGGCATCTGGGCAGGATATGCAAGTGATGGGAGGGGAGATCAGAAGAGGTGTGAGTGAGGAGGTCGGAGGAGTGCGCGAGGAGGTGAGGCACTGTGAGGAGCGCATGGAGAAGGAGGTGAGAAAGGGGACTGTAAAATTGCAAGGTGGTATCGAGGAGTTGACGCTGGGAGTAGAACAGCTGACAGTGGGACAAAAGGAGTTGGGGGACCAGGTAAAGAAGAACACAGCGGTAATAGAGGGTTTAAAATCAACACAGAAGGAGATGAAAAAGGATGTAGGGGGTAATTAAAAAAGAGTGTCAGACGGTACATGAGGACCTGACGAGGAAAATGAACAAGGTGGTAGAGGTGATGGAGGTTAAAGAGCGGGAGGTGCGGGAGCACATAGAAAAAAATAAGGTGGAGTTAGAGGAAGAACTTAAGGGGGCGCACGAGGAGATGAAGGAGGTGAAGCAGAAATTAGAAGAAGTGGAAGAAGGGGTGAGCGAAATTAAGAAGCGACGGAGAGAGGATAAGAAAGAGATAAAAGAGGAAGTAAAAGAATTGGTCCAAAGTCTGTGTTCGGATCGTGATGATGTGCTCATTAACCGGATGAGGGATTCGCAGGTGATGGAGGAGAAGCGAAGAGAAAGAGGACCCGGTGTAAGTGGTGACCAATATGGTCGTGCGTATGATGCGCCAGGTGATTTAATAAGCTTGGGGGTCGAGATGGACCCGGATGTTCGTGAGAGGCCACGAGTGAGGTGTATGGCTGGTCCGGAGTGTATGGAACGAGGGTGCGAGCAAGAGGGTCCGGTGATGGGAGAGGTGCGAGGTGTGAGTGAGCAAGGTTGTGGTGGTATGGAATGGGTAGCGGGTTGCGGAAGCGTGACCCATGCATCGACACCAACAGGGGTAGTTTTTAGAGGGACAGGGGAGGCACGGGAGCCCCTTGGGGGTAATGTACTGTGGGGGCCCGGCCGGTTCGGCCCCGCGCTGACCCCGCAAGGGGCAACACACGGGGTCCAGCAGGCGGGCAACGACTCGCATACGAGGTGGTCCCACAAGGTCCCACTCACGCCGTATGACGGCAAGAGTGATCTACGAGCGTACCTGGCGCAGTTTGACTGTGTGTGTAAGGGCAACGGTTGGGGTGAGGACGAAGGTGGAGTACACCTGGTGGCCGCATTGCGCGGCGCCGCGGCGGAGGTGCTGACGGCATTACCACCGGGTGCTCTCACCCTGCCAGCCCTCCGCGACGCCCTAATTAATCAATTCGGCATTGAACAGCAGAGCGAGCTTGTTAAAGCTCAGCTCGCGCTGCGAAAACGCAAGCCCCAGGAAGCCATCGGGGAACTTGCCCACGACATTCGCCGCGCAGTGGGGATCGCACATGCTAACATGGCAGCGGATTCCCGGGAAAGCCTGGTGCTGGACCATTTTATCCAGGCCCTCCCGGATATTGAGCTCCTGCAACAGCTCGCCATGTGGCGCCCGCAGACTCTGAGCCAGGCGGCTGACGCTGCAGCCCGTTGGGAAGCAGCGAGGCCCCTGGCCCGGGGGAGCGAGCGTCATGCAGTGGCGGTCCGCCAGGTGGGACCCCCGATGGAGGGAGGACCCCTTAGGGGGCCCGCCCATGACGTGAGTCCTGACCTGGCGGGCATGGTCCGGAGGCTGGTGGACCAGCGCCTGGCGGGATCTGGACCACGGCAGGCGGCCCCGGAGGTGGCCCGCGGTGGACCACGAGCGGGTAATCCAATTCGGACCTTCAGGGGGGGAAATTTGGAATTCCGGAGACAAGCACCTTATCAGGTGAGGTGCTATACTTGCAACCGTCTGGGTCACCTGGCGCGGCACTGTCGAGCCACGCGCCGGGATGATCCCCGGCGGTTGAGGTCCTCAACTCTGCCCAGGGGGGAGCGGGTTAGCCGACCCCAGACACCCCCCCGCCAGACCCCGGGAAACTAGAAAGCCTTACACCGGCGAGCAGGCGCCCCCTTGGATTGCCGAGGCTTTATATGCCGAGGCGGGACCCAGTACCTCTGAATAAGGGGGGCTTATTAGTGCCAGAGGACTGGGGGATTGATGAGCAATGGGCCCGGTGGGTAAGGGTGGCATCCCTGCCACCCTTCCCATGATGGGGGCAAATGCGCTATAGTTTATGGGGTTGATGGCAGTGAAAACTAGCCCGGGAGGGTTAGGATATATCGTGTGTAGGGATCTAGAGAGATGACATTAGGTAACGTTAAGATTAGTTAGTGACTGGTACCTGTAGTGGGGACGTAGTAGCTTAGTGTTTGATAATGACGTGGGAGCGCTGAGTGTAAGGGAAGACGGAGGAGCGCGAGTTTTAGAAGGGAGTAGACAGAGCAGATGATGCAGTATGAATGGAAGTGCTGGTGAGCAGCTTAAAATGAGGCATCGGTGAGGCAATGCTCCGAGGTGTGTGTGAGTGTACAAGTGATGAATGAGAGAGCATTGCGGATGAGTGTCATGGTGAGTAGTGAGTGTTGTGGATCAGCGCGAATGCGCTTGGGGGAGAGAAGGGTGCAGGCGGCACCAAGTATGAGAGCACAGGTGTGCAAGTACAGGTGTGTGGAATATATGGAGCAGAGAATGAGTGGTGTGGAGAGAGTTGGAGTAAGTGGTACGGAGTGGTGTGCGTGGTGCGAAGGTGTGAATGGGGGAAGAGTGGACCCCCATCACGGATACCCGGGGCGGGTAGTGTAAGTGTTAGGTAGAGGGTATAGGTAAATTGTGGTTGAATATTGGCATCTGTGGTGCGGGTGGAAGAATGATGTTTGGATGGGTGCATTAGTGTTGTGGAAATGGCTGGGCGTGTAGCCCGTTAGTGTGTGTAGTTGGTTTGGGCACTCCACCACTGTGAGGATGTCGGCCAGGTGAGGCCGCAGGTGGGCTCTGGGAGCCGGTAGAGTAGTTGTGGATGGGGCCCGAGGATCCGGAGGACGGACCCGTGTAGCCCAGTGCCAGAGGGCACCAAGGGGTGACAGAGCCAAGAGGGGCCTTCCCCAATTAGATAGGTTAGGGTGAGGAGCTAGGTAAGCTCGGGTGGCAACTACAGTGGTGGAGGTGTGCAGGTGGGTAGACCTGCTGGGAGAGCTACACGTCACAGCCCAGAAATTGTGCAAGGGCACCGGGAGATGAATCGGGGGAGTGAGACCCCAAATTGAGCAGCACCACAGATGGTCAATGGGATTTTGGTTCTTCGAACCACATCGAGTAATGAGGGCCAATGGTTTGGCAGGAGAAAGACCCCGGGTAATGTGAAGTTGTTAAAGTCATTTAGGAAATAGTTAGGATTGATGAACCTGTTGCATCATACGCAGCCACTTACCTGAGGTGATGATGATGGCTCCACACCTGTGTTTTCTTTGTTTTGTGTTGCAGGAGATGAGAATTGCTGTTTGGATTTGTGAGACGCATCACGACGTGGATGAGACATTGGGGTGATTCCATCTCTCCCTCCTTAGGAGGGACTGATGATGAATTGGTGATGGCAAATTTTGATGTTGAGTTGGAAATGGCAAATTTTGCTGAGAGTTGGAAATGGCAAATTTGATTGGTTAGGAGGGAGAGAAGACGAATTTGGTTTATGGGAGGAACGGGGAAGACAGTAGGGACGTTTGTTGATGTGTAAAGTAGATGTTTATGGGTAGTGTTGTGTTTTGTGGATACAGTAAGGGGTAAGGGAGGGGCAATGTAGGTTACCTGGTGGGGGGGGGGGGGGGGGCGTATGGTAGGAACGTACCTGTCTCACCTGGTTCCCATGTGCCCCCAGTGTGCATTACCTTGTATTGCGTGCACTTTTGCGCCCTTACCACCTTACTCACTTGTCTTCTTTTGTCTCCCACCTCCGAGGATCTGGCTTTGGGGCAGAGAGAGAGGAGAGAGAGGTGCTGGCTCCGCAGTTGTGGGCCTGTACTTCCGCTGCTTGCTGCCTGGATCGATACACCATATGGACCGCAATTTTTGTGGCCGCCCACAATGGACGGCAGTTCTTTTGCGGTCAAGCACCACCCGTTGATGGACCTCTGGGTCAACGTGGCACCTATGCCATACAGGTGAACCACTTTTAGTTGGCCCCCCTGACGGCCACAATTCAGAAATGGACGCGGTTGGCGCCTTTCTTTATTTCTAAAGAAGCCAGAAGGCCAAGTGCACTCCATGAAGGCAAGACCAGCGGCAGAACATCGGCCGGCTGCGACACCACCGGTGACCATGGACACTTGATTGTGCATTGTTATTGAACACTTTATTGGTGCACCGGATGGTGCTGACTGTGCATAGGGGGGTGGTGCCTTTGGTGCTTGGAAGGGGTGCTCTGCACATTATTAAAGGCCGTAGGGCCACAGGGCACTCGTGGGTTGGTGTATCGATGCTGGCATGCGTGCTCTCCCTATGCATAACATCTGCATGTGTTCCTCAAAGAACAGGTCCTGGATCGTAGTGTAAATATCAGTGTAGTCTTGTATAAATGATGCTCCCTACCGGCTGTATGTTTAGTTTGAGGATGCTTTCCGCGATTCGGTTATCCTGTGGGTGTGTTTCTGTTAGGAGAAGGGTGCAACGTCGCAGGGGGACATATTTACTCATTTGTGAACATCTGTAAAACTGTCGCACTCAGGGTTGAGTTAATAGTAGAGGGAACTACATCTGAGTGCCACACTAAAGTAGGTAAAAATTTATCGGGTCGGGCCGCCCCGAGGTCGAGCAGGGTGCAGTGTTGCGGATATGGGATTTGCATCCATCCATATCCGCTTGTAAATATTCCCCTATTTCCTCAATACTTCCCAACTCTCCCCAATCCCCCATTCCCTAGTCCCATTTTCTGTAAACAACACTCTGTAGACCCGACCTCCCCCTATTTCCCCCATTAAATGTCGCATCCAGGTCCACCGCATCTCATGTAAGACAACTATAGGACATCTTGCTAGTTATTCTTAGTCTATGTCAGTTAAGGATTCGTTTCCATTAATTCTGACCCTTCGTTGCACCAGAATGTGATTGTATGGCACCGTTAGGAAGTTTAGGACCTCCCAATACCTCCCCGCAGCTCTTCCTCACAGTTCTCTACAACAACAACAACAACAACAACAACAACAACAACAACAACGAGCGCAGGGAGTGCGCGTCCTCAATCCGGCTTGGTTGGTTGGAGTGGTGGGAGGGCACCAGGCCTTTCCAACGAGCCGCCATCGGACATGTGCTCGACGGGGTTACCAAACAGGGGCTCCCTGTTGGCTCCTCGTCAAGGGTGGAGCCCGGTAACCCCCGCACCCAATGGAAGCGGCGGACCGGCCCCCGTTGGGGCGGAACCAACCAGCCGAGGGCGTGTCACTCCCCGTGGAGCATGCACAGTAGAGAGAGAGGTGACGTCAGATGCGCGCCGAGCTGAGAGAAAGCAAGACGTCCCCTCCGAGTGCTGTGAGACCTCCCTGCATCTATGGACTGTGTTTATCCTGTCCCCGAGCCAAGGTGCACCTTGTGCCATCGACCTACCTGTCCATCCCTGCCATCAATCCCTGTGTAAGTCTACCTTGTCCGTTTGTCCGTGGTCTGTCTGGGATAAGATAAGACTGTATTTAAGTGCCCATCTCTTCTGTGTCTTTACCTCACTCTGCCTTGTAATCTACCCCCTTTTCTCCACCACTGTAATTATACCCTCCTCTGGAGGTCTTGAGAACTGTACTGCGTCGTTTCATCTTTCCCAGTCGTCGTGTCCTTTCTATCATTGATTTGGCATAGCGCGATTTGGCCAACGTCTGGGTGAATCGGGTGAGTCGGGAAGAAAGGGGGAACAACTGTTCGGCCGTGGTTACCTCCGCTCGGTAAATAACATCCAAGCCGCGGTCCGTAACAATATCAAAACAAGGAAAGTCCTCACTGTCCCCAAAATGTTCTGCAAAAACCAGTGCATCTCAAGAATGTACCTGCCGAGGAAACAAGGTGGCGGCCTGATGGAACTCAATCAAGTGCACAGAGCGACGACTGTAGGTTTAGCAGGGTATGTGATTAGCAGAGTAGCACACAATTTGTGTACAAACCTGAACACAACAAACCAGAAAAGGTATCTCTCACTCGCCTTGCAAAAAAATTCCAGAAATAGGTGTGATTACAAGATGTTACGCACCAAACCGAAACAGCAACAAATACAGCCCCAACAATTGCAAAAAAGACAAAAGAAAAATACAAGATGAAATACCAGCAGCTATATTGTGACAACTGGGAGAAAGACAAAAGAGCAGGGAATTATAAAAATGAGTTGGACAGATTGGGGATAGACAAAGAAGGATCATTGGAATGGCTATGAAGAGGTAAGCTCAACTGGGACGGAGAACGAATCATTTATTAATGCCCAAGACGAAGGACACTACACAAATGGCTTTAAAAAGATGGCGGGACTGAGCCAATCGGACAAGTGTAGGTTCTGCAAGATAGAAACAGAAAGTATGAGTCACCTCCTATCAGAATGTAAAAAAACTCATGTCAGAGCAGCTGTACACCCAAAAGCACAACAAAGTATGTAGAGTCATCCACTGGCACATCTGCAGAAATTTCAATATCCCAGTTCCAGAAAACTCATGGAAACCTGAACCAAAAGCAATAATTGAAAACAAGGACATAATGCTCACATATGACCTGATGATCCCATCTAGTATGAACAAAGCATTGCGACGGACATAGTACTCAGGAACAAAAAAGAAAAGACAGCATTGCTGATTGATATATCAGTACCCAGCGATTTTGGCCTAAGTATACAGAAATAAATAAAGAAAATGCCTATAATCAAGAAAATGGTCAAATACGAATACATCAAGAATGAAGTGAAAACATCCTGGAAGCTGAAGAGCATCAAAATTGTACTAGTGATAATTGGAGCAACAGGGATGACAAAGAAGAACCTCACTGACCATCCCCAGGAATATATAAACCACAAATGACAAATGAACTACATACAACTGGAGGCAATCCAGGGTTCGGTGACGATCCTGAAAAGATCTCTTGGAACAAAACTCTGAAAAAGTTGAACAGCTTGGTCCATGAACCGTGGTCCCTTACCGAGACGGAGATGGATAATTTGGCTCCTTGGAGGACTCCGTTCCTCCTCCTGAAACCCACAAATGGAGATAACAACCAACGCTGGCACACACGCACACACACATGCACACACACGCACGCACACACACACGCACACATACACACGCACGCACACACACACACACACACACACACACACACACACACACACACACACACACACACACACACACACACACACACACACACGTTTTATCCGAAAGCGATGTTTTTCTTTTTTAATCTCTTTAAGGTTCTTTGTTATCATTCCCGTTGCCCCAATAATCATTGATACAATTTAAACGACGCACATGCAATAGCTAGGCCTATATTATAGTAAGAAGAAGAAGATAGATGGCAAACTGAGTTGGAGAATAATACCAAGGGCAAAATCTGTTATAATATTCACCCATTCGTTGGATGCCATGTTAAATTCACTACACTTTCCCGCAGACATAGAGATTGGCTGACAAAATCTACGGAGCATTTTATAACGATTAGACAACAGGTACCCTCGACTCTGCGAAGCCGTGATTGTATTTATGAAAGAAACTCGTTGTAAAGTGTAAAGTTTCTGAGGTCAGAGTTGGCTCATAACCGCACTGACAATTTATTTTTTAGAGAGTGGCGTATATAGAGTCTCGCAGTTCTGAAGACGCCATTTTTTCTGAAAGAGGTAACCGCGAAAGAAGAAGAAGAAGATGGAATCGTTGCTATGCAACTGTGCAAATAACGTTTAATAGCGTGGAAGGATTTGGTCGTGTTTTTTTTTTTTTTCAGGACCAGTCATAAATTACTGTAAAATGATCATTTATAGCGTGGAGAACAATACGCTATTCAAAATTAAAGGAAAAGTTTGCTTCACAGAGCGGGAGTTGTGCAAGCTTCCGGACGCGTTTTAATGAGTTCACTTGTTCCCGTTTTAACTCAGTTCGTGTTTTAAGACTGCTCGTCCTTGCCTTGACTGTTTGTGCAAAGGACCTTCTCCACAAAAGGGACGCGGCTGTTCCCGCGTTATTATATTTTTTTACCTCAGGCTCAGGAGCACCGGTGAGACGGTTTACCTCAGTCGTGTTACTCTCGCTCGTCGTTTTACCTCAGAAAAGAAAACCTTTGAGTGTTTGCCTTGTGTAGTTTGTGAGGACTATAAGTATAAATATAATATATCCACCCAATTATTCCAACCTTGCGCAGTCGGCTTAGGACAGTTTCTAGTCTGTCTTTCACGATCCGGCTGGCCAGGCCTACCGTTCGACTGAAGGTGATTTGTACAGAAGTTTGGAATTTGTTCAGGGTGCCGGCGATAGCTCGCCTACTCTTCGTGAAGGACGTGGTGGGATGTTTAACGTAACCAACTAATGCTGGGAGACTACGGCACATAAGTACTTTCGTACCATCCTGTCTGAGTAGTTTTATTTAATACAGTGGAAGTTTGTAGCTTGTGCTTGATTGTTTGGTGTTTTTTACATCTTCTCCCTTCTCCTATATCCATAGGAATGAAAGCGTGAGGGTCGGAACGATGAATCGTGCACGCACCTTACAGGTGTTCGACACGGAATTGCCTGCAGATACTGTGGAGTGGTGTCCCACCGAAGGCTGGCAGACCCTGCTTGCTTGTGGAACCTACAAACTTGTTGAGGTAGATGTCAGTCTGATGCTTCACCTCTATGTTTGGATTTTTAAAAATCTCATGATTGAGGCTTTTTATGTAGTTTTGGGGGTTCGAAGTAAGGGGTAAGGGGGTTTGGGGAAGGGGCGTTTTGCAGATTATTTGTCAATAGGAATAGCGGTGAACAAACTTAACTCTTCATAGATGTCATGCATTACCGGTGATGCTATATCCCCTCTTCTACCGTGGAATTGCATGGGAAACCAGGCTGAACAGTTTACGTTTTGTATCCCGATGTGAATCTTCACCAAAATCGAATCAATTCGTCTTTGTCACACACCCAACCTGTCCACCAAGTTTCGTCCATAACTTTGAGATATCTTGTTCACAGATGGACAGGGTGAATACACAACATCCATCCACCTTTGGTAATCACTGCACGTCATGTGAAATCATACCATGGTGTGTGAAACCATAGCAGGGTGTTGCATGTGAAACCATAGCATGGCATGGCATGTGAAACCATAGCATGGCATGGCATGTGAAACCATAGCATGGCATGGCATGTGAAACCATAGCATGGCATGTGAAACCATAGCATGGCATGTGAATCCATAGCATGGCATGTGAAACCATAGCATGGCATGTGAAACCATGGCATGTGAATCCATAGCATGGCATGTGAAACCATAGCATGGCATGTGAATCCATACCAAGGCATGGCATGTGAAACCATAGCATGGCATGTGAATCCATACCAAGGCATGGCATGTGAAACCATAGCATGGCATGTGAATGGCATGTGAAACCTAGCATGTGAATGGCATGTGAAACCATAGCATGGCATGTGAAACCATAGCATGGCATGTGAAACCATAGCATGGCATGTGAATCCATAGCATGGCATGTGAAACCATAGCATGGCATGTGACTCCATAGCATGGCATGTGAATCCATAGCATGGCATGTGAAACCATAGCATGGCATGTGAAACCATAGCATGGCATGTGAAACCATAGCATGGCATGTGAAACCATAGCATGGCATGTGAAACCATAGCATGGCATGTGAAGCCATAGCATGGCATGTGAATCCATACCAAGGCAAGGCATGTGAATCCATACCATGGCATGTGAATCCATACAATGGCATGTGAAGTAATACCAGGGCATGTGAAAACATAGCAGGGTGTTGCATGTGAAACCATACCATGGCATGTGAAACCATACCAGGGCATGGCAGGTGAAACCATAGCATGGCATGTGAATCCATGGCATGGCATGTGAAACCATAGCATGGCATGTGAAACCATAGCATGGCATGTGAATCCATAGCATGGCATGTTAATCCATGGCATGGCATGTTAATCCATGGCATGGCATGTGAATCCATCGCATGGCATGTGAAACCATAGCATGGCATGTGAAACCATAGCATGGCATGTGAAACCATAGCATGGCATGTGAATCCATAGCATGGCATGTGAGACCATAGCATGGCATGTGAAACCATAGCATGGCATGTGAAACCATAGCATGGCATGTGCAACCATAGCATGGCATGTGAATCCATAGCATGGCATGTGAATCCATGGCATGGCATGTGAAACCATAGCATGGCATGTGAATCCATACCAAGGCATGGCATGTGAAACCATACCATGGCATGTGAATTCATACCATGGCATGTGAAGTAATACCAGGGCATGTGAAAACATAGCAGGGTGTTGCATGTGAAACCATACCATGGCATGTGAAACCATAGCATGGCATGGCATGTGAAACCACATAAGGGCATGGCAGGTGAAACCATAGCATGGCATGTGAAACCATAGCATGGCATGTGAATCCATGGCATGGCATGTGAAACCATAGCATGGCATGTGAATCCATACCAAGGCATGTGAAACCATAGCATGGCATGTGAATCCATACCAAGGCATGGCATGTGAAACCATACCATGGCATGTGAATCCATACCATGGCATGCGAAACCATACCAGGGCATGTGAAACTCTCACTTGGTATGGTTGTATGGTATTTGTTATACCAGGGCATGGCATGTGAATCCATAGCATGGCATGTGAAACCATACCATGACGTGTGAAACCATACCATGGCATGTGAATCCATAGCATGGCATGTGAATCCATAACTAAACCGACACCTCTCACTGTTTTTGCTTGTGTGGAAGGTGACTGTGACACCATGCCAGGACTAAAAACAACACCTGGCAAAAGGTGGATGAGCTCCTGAAGGGAGCGAACGGCCATCCAGTAAGGAGATGGTATCTCCTAAAAGAACACCCATCCGGATTGGACCGGTTCGAGTGAAGACTTTTAAAAATGGTACGTGCTGTTTCCTTGCTTGATGATCAGCATTTAAAAGGATAGAGCACGTACAATCCCCATCAGTTGGCATCCATGGGGAGGAGAAAATTCCTCCTGAGGAAATGTCCCGCTGAGTGCGGTGAGAAAGGCGGCGCCATTTTTAAGACGTTGCTGGTACCCAGAGTATCCCGGGAAGTCGGCGTTATTGATAGGTGGACTCAATCATACAGTAACTCTGCATGAGTTGGGCATTGAACGCAGTACAGTATCTCAAAATCGCGAAATTGGACATACTGTGTTCTTCCATTTTAGGTAGTATTGAAGTGAATGTGATGTGGATATGGAATCCATCCATTGATATGAGCCTGATGTCCTTCATAACATATGTGAAAGTACTGGCCACAAAGTCCCTATGCACGCAGTTAGAATTTATCTGTATGCTCCCCTCCATTCTCCGCACAAATTTGAATTTTTCTCCATGTTCTTCTGGACATGTTCTCCCATGTTAAGGGTTGGAGGTCATAAAAGCAGCCCCTGCCAGCTGTTTTGAGGTCTTGAACTGTTGTTAGGCGGAGATGAGAAATTTCCTCTTTCACAATGCCCCAAAGCGAGTCGTCACATGTTGTTAAGTCCAGACTCTGAGGAGGCCACACTATCTCAGATCCACGTCCAATCCATCGTTCACTGAATTTGTTGTCGAGATATTCTCTAACTGCGAGAGCATAACGTGCTGGTGCACCATCTTGTTGCAGGATAGGTGTTGCCTCGAGACCTCTCTCACGCAGTTGTGGAACAAACCACGTCTGAAGCATGTTCAAATAAGCAGTGTGATCGACACTTGTAATCGAAAAAACATGGCCCTATCAAGTGATCTTCTGAAGTTGCTGCCCACATCATGACATGAGGAGGATGCTGTTCAATTTCCTCATAAAAATGAGGATTTTCTTTGCACCAAAAATAAACATTCCTGGATCGAATGCTGAGGTAAATAGCACACTCATCCGAAAAAAATACGCTTCGTCTTGATTTAATGGTGGCAAATTGCTGCAGAAGAGCCTTACTCTCAATCAAGTCAAATCAAGGACACCATGTTGAAAAAGCCTTCTTCTCCCATGCCCGCATCGTGTCGCACGTAGGAGCTGGCTTGTCGAACATCTGCGAAAATCTTGTCCTTATGTCTTCAAAACTTGCTCCTTGTCATGCGTGGTCGTGAACCCAAACACAAGTAATCGGTCTCTCTTCTATCGTGTACTCACTGGTGTCCGTCATACTGAAGCCGTACATGGAAAACAAAGAAGTAACAAAGGACACACTAATGCATAGGGACTTTGTGGCCACTCTGTAGAGGTGAGGAGAACTTTTCCCCAAGCAATTGGTTTGAAATGCATGAGGCAGAAGAGATTGGAGATGCAATTGTTGTCCTGTAGGCAGAAGCATGAGGCAGAAGCATGAAATGCAGGAGGCAGAAGAGATTGGAGATGCAATTGTTGTCCTGTAGGCTCTGTGCATGGGCAGAGGCCGCTTCAACCTATTCTTCCAACATAAGGCTGCAAAGATGGCTTCAAGGTTTGCACACTCACCTCTGAGCTGTCGAGTCTGAGTTTGAATTTTAATCCAACTATAAACCGTCGCCCTGGTGTTTTGCACAGGCAGGGTTTACCCTCAAGTGTGCACCGTCCCTCGGAGGGACGTTAAGCTGGACGTGACCCTGCTACCAGCACTGGTTGTTGGTGGACGTTTAAGACCTCACGGTATCTTTCCCGAGTTGAAACCAGCATCGTTAACAAATTCCTGTACCTTCAGTGAAGTATCTTCGATCGGAGTGATGATTGGTCTCAGTGTTTTTTGCCTAGAAACGTTTCTCAAGTGGCCATGATGTGTTCCTGGAACTATAAATAGCCCCTCATTATCATTATTCATTTGGTGAAATCATACCAATGCATGGCATCTGAAACCATGTTTATTTAAAGGTTTTTTTCAGAAATTTAGAAATACAGTATTTTTTTATGTGAAACACATTTGTCATTTATTTAAATAGATTTGATTATGTTGGTTAAGCTCCAGATGCAGATGCGGCACATCAGTGGGATACAAAACGTAAACTTCTCAGCCGGGTGGAGGTGTGCGCTCTACCGAATTGGAACTAATGGTGTTGCAGTTTTTAGTTTATTTAATGAACTAGCCGAAACCCGTGGAACATCCACGGAAGGGAGGATGTGGTGTATGGATAGAGTGTACCATTATGGATGGCATAGGGGATTTGCTTGTCCGAGTAAGAGCTAGGAAGAAAGATGAGAATGAAGAGTGCGTATATGAACAACGTATTTATTGCAATCTACTTAAATGACAACGCTACGATATACTTTTGAAAATGAATGGATTCGTAATAGGAATCGGCATAGCACCACTCTGGCCACACTGGCGCAGTGGTATGTGTCAATGGAAAGGAACAGCAGTAGAACCATAGACTTTTTAAAAAATGAACGGATTAGTAAATCGACTGGAATTAGCCCCATACTGGCCCATTGGTAAGCGTCAATGTCAAGGCAGAGCAGTAGGAATCTATCTATAATTCCACTAATCTCTGTCTGTGTGTGTGTGTGTGTGTATGCGACCGCTGTTTCTCGACAACTACCGGTCCGATATACTTGAAACTTGCCAGGTATATTGCTGGGGACCCGAGGATGTGCCTTTTCAAGGTTTCATATTAATCGGACAAGTAGTTACCGAGCTATGTCCAAAAAACGATTCAACCAATCAGAGAGCAGCGAGCTATCACGTGTGCCGAACGTGCCGAACAGACTCTGCCTCGGACGGCACATTTGAGAGCGTATTCATTTATTTCACGTTGGCAAACTATGTTGGCGTTAAACTATGTTTTAAAACTAATTAAAACTACTTTGCGATTCATCGTAACTGCGATTCGTAACTGCCGTTCGCTTTGGCTTTGCGAATGGACCAAACCATTTCATGTAAATAGAGGGGGGGGATTGTCACCGTACTCGCAAGCCGTTCGCTTTGGACCAAACCATTTCATGTAAATAGAGGGGGGGGATATAATTTTAGATATAGATATAGTACGGGCATGCCCTAGTATAATACAATGAACGCAGTATCGGAGGTTGAAATTATTTTAAAACTTCTGGATAAACAATGTTTGGGGTAATAGTCAAGCCTCTGACGACCGCGATCGACGACACCGGCACAAAAGCATGCTCTGGATTGTCCACTCAGTGGACGGCTTGCTTTCGCCTTCACCTGTCCAATCAGCGGACGGCTTGCTTCGCCTTCACCCAGCAGACGCCAATACGATGGCGTCGTATCGGCAGTTAATCGGATGCTTTTGGGCCCCAAAGTCGACTAATTCTGATTTTTCGAGTATGGCCATACGTGATAAACAAAGAGCGCGGTTGGAAGAAATTATGGTAAACCCACCTGATGAGGTTAGCGTACACCGCGATCGACGACACCGGCACAAATGCATGCTCAGGATTGTCCACTCAGTGGACGGCTTGCTGTCGCCTTCGACTGTCCAATCAGCGGACGGCTTGCTTCGCCTTCACCCAGCAGACGCCAATAAGATGGCGTCGTATCGGCAGTTAATCGGATGCTTTTAGGCCCCAACGTCGGCTCATTCAGATTTTTCGAGTATGGCTGTACGTGATAAACAAAGAGCGCGGTTCGTAGATTGTAAATCCATTAGTGCCGTGGGCATCGGGTCACTGGGTGCGGCGTAAAAGGGATAACAAAGTCGAGTCCTTATGCTATTATTATATAGATGACACACTGAAGAAGGAACGGGGGCACATGAGCATTAGTAATAGGAGGAAGCACTAGTTGAGAAAGTGGGGAGGGGGATAACATTAGCCTGAAAAGAGGGGATGGGATTAGTATCTTTTTTTGACATAAAACACACACACACACACACACACACACACACACACACACACACGGATACTTTGAGACCTGGGAGGGCTCCACTCCACCTTCTGAAACCCGCAAATGGAGATACCAACCAATGAGGAAGAGAGAAGCCCATATCCACATAAACAGCCAGCTCCCACTCCCTGCTCCCTTCCCCCTCCACCCTTCGCCTTCCATGATAAAAACAATGGACAACACCATTCCAAGGGAACTCACAATAACTGGGTGCTCATTGTGTACTAACATTATCGATTTATTTTCAGAGAAGTTCATTTTGAAAGCTTCAGTAATTGAGGGATCTGGTTTGAAAATCCTCCTCATGTGGTTGTGAAATTAAAACTCAACCAACCTGTATGGACTAATCCGGTTTATCTTTTTCGCAATATCCATGCGAACCAAGAATCAAACCTCTTGGCATTGCTCATACAATCTATTGAAGTTGGTATGATTTAGCTTTTACAGTTTGAACGAGGATTGTGGTGTCATTGAGGAAGGACTTGAGCAACGAATCTCCATAAAATAATAGGCCTCAGCTGTCCCGGATCAAAGTGGTGCATATTGCCTTGGCATTAAATGATCATAGCTGTTTTTCCCACGTCACGTAACTTGCATTTATGAGTCTCTCTTCCCTACCCCCTCCCTCGAATTAACGTATACAGGGGAAAACAGAGCCTGGAACTGCATCACGAGTAGGTGACTCAAATGCTGGAGGCACAAACCCTTGTAGCTCACAGTCTCGTCTTGGCCACGTCAATCTGTTCCATTATGACGCAACGCTACCTGCCTGCCCTCTCCGTGCATTGCAGCAATGGGACACGGCTGGTGTCCTCGACCTCAAATGGTATGTGGCGTTTGCAACATCCTCATTGAAGTGTCGTCACAGTTAAATAACGTGCATGATCAAAAAGTTAAATAACCTGCATGATCCAAAAAAAATAACATTACTGCCAGCTCTCACCTCCATTACCTTGGTGTCCACCCCTGGAACCAACTTCCACATCCTCTTCAATCTCATTCTTCCCTCCAGGTCTTCAAGACAGATGTTCACCACCATCTCAGATTCAGATCATCCCCAATCCAAAACCATGATTATTTCTCCCAAGTTTCCATTGTTTGCTTCATTATCAATGTTGTCCACGCCATGTGTCCTTTCCTGCTTTCATTCGCCCCATTCCTCCACACACCCATTGTTTGTCCAAGTCTCCCTCTATGTTGTCCCTCAGACCTGCTGTTGTTTTGTTTCCCCCTTCTCTTTCTACTGTTCCTTTTGTTCTGTTACATCCTGATCCATTCTGTGTTCTAGCTCCTTCACGAGCCTCAACTTTGTATAAGTAAATATAAACTTTTTTTGTAATTCTTCTAACTAAAAGTTGACTTCTAATTGGGTGTAATTGCCGGGGAAGGAATTGATATCTATTGACGGAACGATGCATATCAAACTTTAAGAACTTGTTTACGTGCCTCAGGTTCAACGTTTTCAACACATTGTTCTGCAAGTGGGACTATGTTTTATTTTGAAGACGTGTGGTTTATATGCTGGACATGAGCTTCATGTCGGGCCTTTCTTGAGGACCCTCTCTCATATATTTTGTGTATGAAGTATGGGCTTGCTGCATTACATTAGACTGGTTTGTCCAGTTATTATTAGTCCCCTACCGGTGTACACCGGAGAGGACTATAGGTTTGCACTCCGTCTGTCCGTCTGTCAGTCCGTCCATCACGCAAAGAACAGCTTTCCGGACTTTTTTTCTAAACTCTTAATGCTAATGATTTCAAACTTGGCACATGGTTTCCTCATGATAAGTTACAGATCAAGTTCGAACTTCACGACGTTTCGATCATTTTTGACAAAGTTATGGCACTTTGAACTTTGGGAATTCTGATAATTCTGATGATCCTTAACTCAGTGCCATTTTAAGTTTTAATTTCCTTTAAAAAACATTTTCTCTGCAATAATAGGACCGATTGAGATCAAATTTTCACCGTAGGGGGGACTCGGTCTGTAAAATATTTTAATGGTAATTATGACGTCACCGGTCACATGGTTCGGCCGCCATATTGTTTTTCGTGAAAACATGAAAACCCCTTTTTCTCTGCAACGGCTGAACAGATCGAGGCCAAACTTTGCAGGCAGAATCGCATACCCATGACGAACAAAAAGTCCGAACATGACGTCATGCGTCACATGGTTTCAGAGTTATGACGTTTTTAAGCATGAACCTTTAAAACCTAGCTCCTCCCTCATTTTTTATCCAATTGAGGGGAAACTTCACAGATCTGTTCAGCATGTCAGTCTACTAAAATGTCCCTTTGAAATTTGCGATAGGGCACGTGGTTTGGCAGATATCGTTAATTAAACGAAAAAAAAAAAAAAAATGGATATCTCTTGAATCGCAAGTACCTCAGACCGTGAGTTGGTAATTATATAATTCACAGTGCAATACGTGCAGGCTGCTCCACGGAGCGACCTTGCGGGCTTATCAGCGAGGCGAGGCGTGACACACGTGTCTCAGCATACCTCAGATCAAGTTTGAAAACCAGCATCAACCGTGCATAAATTTGCATATTCGATCATTTTTGACAAAGTTATGGCACTTTGAACTTTGGTAGGGGACATGTATTGCAGCGCAATACTCAGAATGCTTGTTTATTACTTAACATGACATCTGCTGTTGGGCATCACATTCTCTTGAATTGGTAAAATAATTTGTAGCATTTCCTTTTTGCTGTTGATATTTTAAACAGTACCACACAAATGACAGACAGCAAGTTTTTGTACTGCTGAGAAGAGCATGAGGTTTATAATCCAAGTCTTGGTTGAAAAGAGGTGGAGACCCCCTCCTCTTACCGCCTCGGTGGATAAACTGGCTGGCAGGATGGCATGGAGGTAGACACACTCGCCTCTAAGCGGTCTAGCCTGGGTTCAAATCTCAGCCCAGCTATAGACTGAACGATGGACGTTGAACTGGGTGTCCCGTCTGCCGGTATTAGTTGGCGGATGTTAGAGTAGGTGAACAATCGCTGGCACCCTGAACAAATTACAAATTCCTGCCTTAACCAACAGAGGGCACTGCGTCGCCACCAATGCCACCCCACGGCCTTGTGCTGCATATGAAAGAAGGTGGATAAACGCTCGGCAGTTTGTGCTTCCACTAACAACTGCAGTAACTTTCTATCTAGAGATGAATTGACCTATATTTCTTTCTCTCAGTGTATTTACCTGTAGTATTTGGTTAATGTATCAATTTGTGCTATGCAGGCAGAAGCAGGGATCCACACAGCTACCGGTACTGGCAGTGGCAAGTGCACAGGGTACCTTGGACCTGCACCAGCTTGTTGACAGCAATGTTCAGGGGGTAAGGCGATGCTGATTTAAATGCATGTTTTATGGCGTTTTTAAATTTGGTTTATCTCTAGCAGAAAGCAGATAGCCTGGTGTTGGCTTAGCGGTCAGGGTGCCGGCTTGGGATCCTAGGATCTTAGCGGTTAGGGTGCTGGTTTGGGATCCTAGGATCCTGGGTTCGAATCCCGGTCGATCGCTGAATTAACGCCAGGGGGGTTGACTCAGCCTGCCATCCTTCCGAGGTCGTGCAAATTGAGTACCAGTTCACTGGTAATTCCCTGCGTGTGGCAAGAGGTGACCAACAGGGTTGGTGGCAGGAAGGGCATCCGGCCATAAAACATTGCTTCAAAAAAGGGACCATGGTGCCCGAAAAAGGCCAACCCCTGCTCTGCGGGGGGAAATGGCCTCTAAAGGTGGTTCTTTCTAGCAGAAAGCAGGATGAAATGAAGCGCCTTGGACTTTTGATTCATATATCTCGAAACAACTTTAGTTTTATTAATTGTCAAACTTTATAAAAAGGTGTGCTTTGCTTTGTCAATTCTACCTTTCTCACTCTGACGCATTATTGGAAGCAATTACAATATGGCTTCTTCCTAAAGACACAAAATGAGTGCTTGGTTCTGTGAAATGAACAAAATTGTAAGTGAAAGAGTTTGTGAAACACACCGTGGGATCTTTGACGTCCACCTACTGTTGCTTGCAGACGAGTTTTCCCTTTCAACGTCCTCTCAATGGACGGCAAAGACTGATGTATTGCTCTGCACGCGGTACACCAGAATGACAGTCTATAGCTAGGTTGAGATTCAAGCCCGGGGTAGACAGCTCAAATGCAAGTGCGCATACCTCCAAGCTATCCTGCCAGTCCTGTAATGCTTCTCTAAAAAGTACTCGTGTTAATGTGAATATCATGGCTGCAAAATAAAATTGGCACAAAACACTAAAAGCATTCCCATTAAAATGGCTTTGTACAGCAGCTTGCTTTTATGCAAAGATGAAACCCCAAATACAATTTGGATTGCCAGTGAAGTCATCTTATAAGTTCGTCTATGATTGACCTTTAATTACCTCCACCACCGGCCTGTCTGTCTTGAGCAGGATTTGTCAAAATGTGGCAGGATTCGGTCGAAACTTGGTGGACGAGTTGGGTAGGTGACAAGAGCAAGCCGATTTGATTGTAAAGTCCGGATCCTGATCTGGCTTATAGGTTTGATCCAAAACGTAAACTGTTCGGCCGGGAGGAGGAATGTGCCCGTGCCGTTGTAGTTGTTCTTCGTTTTGACGTTTTCCGTTGGTGCATGATTGAGCTTTCGTTTTAAATCTTTATTTGAAACATGTTCAGCCAAAGCCTGATTTGAGCATGATTGTGGTGGGGTTTATGTGCACGTATTAGGATTGTTCCCAGCTGAAGTTGAACTCTAGCTTGGTGCTGGATCCTACCCGCCTGGTGCTTTCTCTTGACTGGGCGAATCCTAAACATGGCAGGTACGCTCCACGGATTAGACTGTGCGTCTGCAAACTAAACTATTTGTTCCCAATGTGACTTCTCAAAAACTCACCCCAAGCAAGGTGCCAGTAGAAGAGCAAAAGTGCATCCTGAAATTTCTGTGTGCCTAGTACTGTCATTGCAGATGCATAATTACCAAGTTCCCTTCGTTGTTGACTAACTTTTGGTGGGTAGTGAGTGGCAGAGATTGGTCTGCAGCGACTCTTGTGGCGAGCTGTGGCTGATAGATCCCGGCGTGGCACGCCCTCTGGTGCACTGGCATGCTCACGTCTTTGAGGCTTGGGTGGCAGCATTCGATGCTTGGAACCCACATCTTCTCTACTCTGGTAATAGAACCATCCCATTTTGTCCTGCTATTGCTCGTTTCTTATCGTTGTGACTACAAAGCATTGGAGGCATAAACGGATGAAGTACTAGGATTTGTTGTAAAACATATTTTGTTGTTTAAAACATTTTACTATCTTTTGTTCAAAAAGCTTAAAGAGGAACCCAAACGCAAATTTATTTTTAAATGAAAACCATTGAAAATCATGAATCAGTCTAATTTGAAGGAGAAAAAATTTGGAATTTTTTTGCCAATCCCAGTGTCGAAAAAAGCCCTAAAGTTTTGATTTATTTATTTATTTCCCAAGTGACATCACACACATAACCCACCCTTATCCTAATGGTGGCTCTATAGGAAAATGGTGCATGTCGAGCTCCGATACCGATACCGATTCCATCATTAGCAACTCTGAAGGTTCTCAGTATGTTTAAACTGAGCAGTGGGATTTTGAAGAAACTATCGGAGACAAAATTGGTGATGGAAACGCTTTTGGGGAAATTATGGAACCATATTGTTTTGAGCTTTGTGCGAGAGATTCAGACAAACATGGTGACAATGGGGGTGTTGGTGAAGATGAAAACGCCAGTCGCATGTTCACTACAGATTGGTAGGTTTTGTTTTTTCACTCAATTGACGGTTTATCAAGGATCTTGTATCAATTGATAAAATCAGTTATATATTACTATTATTTCCAAAAGAAATGCGGCACGACGCAGCTCGGACATGAAACAGCATGGACAGCAACAGCAACCGCCAACAAAATGGGTGACGAATGCTTTGGCCCTCCTTCACAGGCTGACCTGTATTTTACAGGATCATCCAGTTTCATACTTTCTCGGGATGCCATTTGTGTCTGTGGTCGTGCTGTCTTTGTCCCGCCCCAGTGGAGGGGTAAGTGGGGTATGGGGTGGTGGTGAGCAGGGATCAGCCACCGGCAGGCTAACACAAGTGTTCGATTTACTGCTCAAATCACCGACGTACATGTGCTGGTAGCTGGGTAGAGATGGTGTTACAGTTTTGAGCAACGGCTGTTTCTTCTGCTTAATTGTGGGGTTGGCATCCTCTCTCCATCGTGGCGGATAACCACAAGATCTAGTCATCTCTGTTGTTTCATAACAGTGCTCTGTAAATTGTCCCGATAACAAAAGCAAACATTTTGTAGGCCCGATCTACACTCGGGATTTCGGACAAATGTCATCCAATTTCTGGCAACCCTCGGATCTTTCGGGCATTGGTGGAGCATTAAACCTTCTTGGTTTGTATTACAACACCCACCAAGGACGCATCAACATATTTGTGGAAAATCGTAAATTATTCACCGTTTGAGTTGAATCATACCGCAATGTAACCAGTAAACAATACTTATACGGATCTCGACTTCCGAGTGTGATGGCACAGCTAAATGCGAAGAAGATTTCAACTTAATCGCAAAATTACCTACTTTATAAATCGAAAAAAGGCACGATCTATTTTGTAGAGTATCAAGGTATAGTTTTCAATTGAATTATACATTTTGAACACTGGAGAACACTAATTACTTAAATTTAGTTTAGCAGTAATTTGCCACAGAAGTTGCCAACCTATACGCGCCTAATTACCCCACACACACATGCCCACAGTGGGGTAAAGCAATGGCTTCAGTTTGCAAGTCCAAAAAAATATTGAAAGTCGTTCTAAACAGGGAACTTTGTTTTTTGGCATTTCATAACGGACAAACAGGCACAAATAACGAATTCAACGTGTTCAGTAAGGTGGTGTAAAAGATGGCGTTATCACAAATGCACCATTGGCAGTAAACCTCCGATTCGATTGCTTGGGTTTTCTTTTCTGCAGCCTATAAAACCTGTTATTTCAATCGAATTAAATATTTTTTTAGATCACTAATCGGCTTGTTGGCACTTCCAAAAACCTTCAGTTTGGCAGTACTTTGGGTCTGAATTTGGCAAAACTGTACGTAGTCTCGGCCAATCCCATTGGCCAAATCTCACTGAAGGGACATCGTGATTCAGACAAAATGGTGGGTCCAGTGATGCAACGCCTGAGCTCATTTCATCAAAAAAGTCTGTTTAGTGTGTCTTTACAAACAGAAACTAGAACGGCACTCAGTAGAGGGCACACCTCCGCCTGGTTGGCCATATCACTCCATGGTGAAGAATCGCTTAAAAAATTATACAAGCTGGATCCGGATCCAGATCTTCACCAAAATCGAATCGATTTTTCCTTGTCACACACCCAACCTGTCCAACAAGTTTCGTCCAAATCCATCCATCACTTTTTGAGATATCCCGCTTTGTATCGTTTTTGGCCCCATCTCCCAATAGTGAAGAATCACTTTAAAATTCTAGTATCCGGATCCGAATCTGGATCTTCATCAAAATCTAATCATTTCGTCCTTGTCACATACGCTACTTCTCTGCCAAATTTCGTCCGAATCCATCCATAACTTCGAGATAATTTGTTCACAAACGGACAGACAGGGGTGAAAACATAACCTCCATCCACCTTTGGTGGTGGAGGTAAAGATACACATGGTAAAATTGTCACACTTCCTGGTTGTTGGACTTATTTTCATTCTTTATAATACATGAGATTTCAATATTTTTTTGGACTGCCAGGAACTCCACTTGGTGAAGAGGGGCTAATCCTTCCCATATCCTTTTTCTCATGACTATGTGGGGTAGTGTTCTGCGAACTCTCTAATTGTATTTTGAGTTCATTTGGGAAATTAATTTGCGTTTCACACAAGTACTGCCTAAATATTAGGCCTGCAACTCAGTAGCAAAAATTCGGTTCGCATCCGACTCAGTAATTTTGGCAATATTGCCGGGTGCGGATCAGCTCGGAACTCAGATACGCTTCCATGGCATCAAGCATATAGTACAAATCGATCACATGGGGGGAGAGAGGCACGCATGGCCTCGATCTAAGCCGCGTGGACAGGCACAGGATTGCTCACATTACAACAATGTCCGATGCAGGAAATGATAGCGATGAATTAGTTGCTCTGTAGTACAAAATCTATTTCCATTCCTTTAATCCTACAATGAGTTATAAATTCAAATGTCTTACAATGCATGTTTCCATGAAGAAGGTTGCTGGATTTGCTGAATTGCACTACGTTGGTCTGATAAGTGCTTTTGTACCACTTTTTATAGCATCACATGGCTATCAATCTACACTCTGCAACCACTGTCCAGACTAGACCGAGTACGTGCATTGCTTACAGATATGCTGCGAGCCAAGTTGAGACTCGAAGTCGATAATAATGAAATTATTATGTCCTGCAAATCAAGATTTATTTATTTTTGTCAATTTGAGGGCAAAAATTTGTGATCTTTATCAATTATTAGCACATTAAGTGAATAATCGTAGACTTCATGTACACGAGCGTGAAAAAAACCGATATTTAACTGCCAGCAGAGCTTACGGCTTATTTAGTTTGTTTGGGCAGCATAGGAGTCGAATCGGAGTTAACCCAGAGCTGGCCGCACCATGAGACCCGTGACCATGGCTAACTCAGAGCTAGACAGGTAACAGTTAATGCCCGTTTACGGTAACATTTTGCTTTGAAACTCACAAAAACAAACAATATGACCATTCTATGGTACATCCGATAATTTACGAACATTTATTTGATTTCTGCTGCACACACTTGCAAAATACTGCACTTGATCTCATGTGACAGGAAAATGTCCAAATTCCTTTGAGTTGATTGCCAAACCCGGCTTGATTTGGAAGAGAAACTCACCGAGTTTGGGTACAGCACTACCAAAATTAACCATTTATTTCCTGTAACCACGAGTTATCTGCCTCACGTCAGGTCTCTGGAATATCCAACAAGGACAGTGATGCCAAAGCAGATTGTTATGCAATGGGTGGTGTACCAATTGCCTTTGCAGAAAGATTGGGATTTGAACCTGCAATCACCAAACTACAATATAGCATATCTCCAGTTGAGGCCATCGCTGGAGAGCCTAGTCGTCTGAGCCCGACGCTGGAGAGCTTAGCCGCCTGAGCCTGACACTGGAGAGCTTAGCCGCCTGAGCCTGATGCTGGAGAGCTTAGCCGCCTGAGCCCTATGCTGGAGAGCCTAGTTGCTTGAGTCTGATGCTGGAGAGCCTAGTTGCTTGAGTCTGATGCTGGAGAGTCTAGTCGCTTGAGCCCGACGCTGGAGAGCTTAGCCGCCTGAGCCCAACGCTGGTGAGCTTAGCCGCCTGAGCCCGACGCTGGAGAGCTTAGCCGCCTGAGCCCGACGCTGGAGAGCTTAGCCGCCTGAGCCCGACGCTGGAGAGCTTAGCCGCCTGAGCCCGACGCTGGAGAGCTTAGCCGCCTGAGCCTGACGCTGGAGAGCTTAGCCGCCTGAGCCCAACGCTGGAGAGCTTAGCCGCCTGAGCCCTATGCTGGAGAGCCTAGCCGCCTGAGCCTGACGCTGGAGAGCTTAGCCGCCTGAGCCTGACGCTGGAGAGCTTAGCCGCCTGAGCCCGACACTGGAGAGCCTAGCCGCCTGAGCCTGATGCTCGAGAGCTTAGCCGCCTGAGCCCGACACTGGAGAGCCTAGCCGCCTGAGCCTGACGCTGGAGAGCTTAGCCGCCTGAGCCTGACGCTGGAGAGCTTAGCCGCCTGAGCCCGACACTGGAGAGCCTAGCCGCCTGAGCCTGACGCTGGAGAGCTTAGCCGCCTGACGCTGGAGAGCTTAGCCGCCTGAGTCCGACGCTGGAGAGCCTAGCCGCCTGAGCCTGACGCTGGAGAGCTTAGCCGCCTGAGCCCTATGCTGGAGAGCTTAGCCGCCTGAGCCCTATGCTGGAGAGCTTAGCCGCCTGAGCCCTATGCTGGAGAGCCTAGCCGCCTGAGCCCTATGCTGGAGAGCCTAGTTGCTTGAGTCTGATGCTGGAGAGCCTAGTCGCTTGAGCCCGACGCTGGAGAGCTTAGCCGCCTGAGCCCTATGCTGGAGAGCTTAGCCGCCTGAGCCCTATGCTGGAGAGCCTAGTCGCTTGAGTCTGATGCTGGAGAGCCTAGTCGCTTGAGCCTGACGCTGGAGAGCTTAGCCGCCTGAGCCCTATGCTGGAGAGCTTAGCCGCCTGAGCCCTATGCTGGAGAGCCTAGCCGCCTGAGCCCTATGCTGGAGAGCCTAGCCGCTTGAGCCCGACGCTGCAGCTTAGCCGCCTGAGCCCTATGCTGGAGAGCCTAGCTGCCTGAGCCCTATGCTGGAGAGCCTAGTTGCTTGAGCCCGACGCTGGAGAGCTTAGCTGCCTGAGCTCGATGCTGGAGAGCTTAGCTGCCTGAGCCCGACGCTGGAGAGCTTAGCCACCTGAGCCCGACGCTGGAGAGCTTAGCCGCCTGACCCTGACGCTGGAGAGCTTAGCCGCCTGAGCCCGACGCTGGAGAGCTTAGCCGCCTGAGCCCGACGCTGGAGAGCTTAGCCGCCTGAGCCCGACGCTGGAGAGCTTAGCCGCCTGAGCCCGACGCTGGAGAGCTTAGCCGCCTGAGCCCGACGCTGGAGAGCTTAGCCGCCTGACCCTGACGCTGGAGAGCTGAGCTGCCTGAGCCCTATGCTGGAGAGCCTGATGCTGGAGATGAGATGAGCCTGATGGATGAGTCTGATGCTGGAGAGCTTAGCCACTTGGGCCAATCCAAAACCCTTCGTTGTAAGTCACTTCTAAATAGAAGCTTTGAAATAATTCCTTTACACAATGGTGCAAGCTGGTCATACTTCATCAGCATACCTAACTTCCTGTCTCATTTAAAATGACTTTACAGTTTTTGTATCATGTCTATACTCCGTGCTATGATAAATGTGAACATTAATTATTACCAGTATTTTTATAATCAGCTTCATGTCCGAGGGAAGCTTGAAGTAAACCAATTGTAGCTTGTTTAGCAGAGCTTACCCTGTTTTGGTGCTGTAACAAGCAAGTACTCTGATTGCAGGTGGTGATGATGGAAAATTGTGCGCTTGGGACCCACGACAAGTTGAGCGAGCAATTTTTACAAACACCCGGTGAGGCTCACCAGTCCCTTTGTCCTGTACTCAAGTGCTTGCCAGATGTACATTGTCCAGGTTCTACAACACCTTGTCTGATGCTGCCATCACAAATAATTATCAAAGCAAACTTGTCTTTCAATTATAGCCCCATCTCCCAAGCCCATTTGATGCAAATTTGGGAGATTATTCCAAACCAGAGAGCTTTCACACACTATTGATGAAATGGACAAAATCAATCAATCAAACTATGAGAAATGAGTATCTAAGTTGGTATGCAAGTTAAGAGTGCAAGCAGACAAAGTTTTGTATCTGTACCATTCCCTATCTCACTCCAAGGCATGGTGTTGGTGTCTGTAGCATCAGTTCTTCTCCTCACCAAGAACACCTACTTGCGACAGGAAGGTGAGTCACAAAGCTATGTGTTTTTGTCATTGAGTAATGTACAGTCACATGAAAAAGTAAGTACACCCCAAGTAAAGTTTTGACTTTTTCAACATACAGCTATTTGATCTTCATTTCAACAATATTGACAGATAAAGGTGATATAATATAACAAATATCATGAAACATTTACATTTTGTAGTCCATTGTATAAACAAAAATGCAAATTTCACATGTGGAAAAAGTAAGTACACCCCTACATTTATCACTACTTCAAATACCTAAAATTAGAATCAGGTGCACCAGCTCAGGTGCAAATGATTAGAACATCGTCCGAGAGGATCTTGGAGGAACCTGTCTTATTTAAACCTCAAACATTTCGTTTGGTTTTTCTCTGTTGTTGAAGTGTGCGGCGTCACAATGCCTAGATCAAAAGAGCTCTCTGAGGCCTTCAGAAAGAATGTTGTAGATGCCTACAAGTCTGGGAAGGGATTTAAAAAGATCTCCAAACAATTTCAAATCAATCATTCGACTGTCCGGAAGATCATCTACAAGTGGAGAAGATTCCAAACAACGGCCAACTTGTTCAGGCCAGGCCGCCCCAGCAAATTCAGCCCGGAAGCAGACCGCAAGATGCTGAAAGAAGTCTCTAAGAACCCCAGAATGTCATCACCGGACCTACAGGTAGCTCTTGCCACTGTTGATGTCAAAGTGCACGAGTCTACCATTAGAAAAGAGGCTGCATAATTTTGAACTCCATGGGAGGTGTGCCAGGAGGAAACCTTTGCTGTCCAGAAAGAACATCAGGGCAAGACTAAAGTATGCCAATCAACACCTCGGCAAAGACCAGCACTTCTGGAACAATGTGCTCTGGACAGATGAGTCAAAGGTAGAGCTATTTGGCCACAGTGCCAGAAGACATGTTTGGCGAAAACCAAAGACAGCATTTGACCACAAGAACCTGATACCAACTGTAAAGCATGGTGGTGGAAATATTATGGTTTGGGGCAGCTTTGCTGCATCAGGGCCTGGGCAGCTCACCATCATGGAATCCACTATGAATTCTTCATTGTACCAGAGGGTGCTTGAGGATAATGTGAGGCCATCTGTCGGAAAGTTGAAGCTCAACCGAAGGTGGACTTTGCAACATGACAATGACCCTAAACATACCAGTAAATCCACCAAGGAATGGCTGAAAAGAAAGAAATGGAGGGTTCTGGAATGGCCAAGTCAAAGCCCGGATCTAAATCCCATCGAGATGTTGTGGGGGGATTTGAAACGAGCTGTGTATGCAAGAAACCCCTCAAACCTCACACAGCTGAAAGAATTCTGCATGGAGGAGTGGGCAAAAATTTCTCCCAGTCGATGTCAGAGACTGGTAGACAGTTATAAGAAACGCCTACTTGAGGTTGTTTCTGCCAAAGGGGGCAATACCACCTATTAGAGCCAAGGGTGTACTTACTTTTTCCACAGAAGGAAATGGCATCTGTTAATTTTTTATTGAATAAATTATTGCAAAGTAAATTTTTCATTGTTTTTTGTTCAATTAGATCACCTTTATCTATAGATACTGTTGAAATGAAGATCAAATATTGATATGTCCACATATGTTAAAAGATTTTAAAAAACATTTCATGGGGTGTACTTACTTTTTCCACATGCAAAATTTGCATTTATGTTTATTTAAATTATACAATGGACTACAAAATGTAAATGTTTCATGATATTTGTTATATTATATCACCTTTATCTATCAATATTGTTGAAATGAAGATCAAATAGCTTTATGTTGAAATATGTTGAAAGAGTCAAAACTTTACATGGGGTGCACTTGCTTTTTCACGTGACTGTATAGAGGTCTGACAGGATGGCCGAGAGGTGCGCACACACCTCTAAGCTGTCTATCCTGGGTTTGAATGCCGACCCAACTATAAACTGTCATCCCAGTGTTTCACAGACAGTGCGATTCATCGTGTGTTCTGTCCCTCGGATGGACGTTGAACTGGGCGTCCTCTCTGCCGGTATTAGTTGAATGTTAAATATTCCATGGTGTCTTTCGTGAAGATTAGGCGAGTTATCACCGGCACCCTGAATAAATTCCAAATTCCTGCCCAACTACTGCTGGCAAAGGGATTTCAAACCACCCAGCATGACCCTTGCCAAGAAACTGCTTCGGTCCTTCGGACTTCGGACCTTCGTTGGTCCGAAGCAACGCTCCGTAACAGAGTACATCAATCAGTCAATATATAGAAGTTTTCAAAAAATGTTTATGGTTAACTGCAGTCTTTTGAAGTGAGAATTTTTTTTGCCATCAGCCCTGTTTGCTTCTTTCTCGTAGCTACGACGAACAAGTGTTTTTCTGGGACAGCCGCTCCCTGTGTATACCATTGAATAAATGTGAAGTGGGAGGTGGCGTGTGGCGGCTGAAGTGGCATCCAAGGCGCAAGGGCCTCCTGTTGGCTGCAGCTATGCACAATGGTTTTCACATAATCGAACATGACGACCAGGCAGGCAAGGACTGGACTCGGCTAAAGATCGATGCATTAATGGGTTTAATCCTTTACGTGAAAGAAAAAGAAAAAAGTGTTTGTTGTCCTTTTATTAGACATAGTTGTGCTATTTTTTTTGTTCCTGTACAGATGACAGAAATTCGAGTTGCCACGTCGTCTCTTCATATATTGCACATGAATCTCTCGCGTATGGTGCCGACTGGTCATGGCTGGCTCCAGTGAAAAGCTTGCCCTCATTGCCTCCTTCTTCACGGTGCGACGACTCTTCAATTACATCTTCAGAAGGAGCAGCTTTAAGCTCAATTGGACAAACCCAAAACTTCCGCATACTATACGAGTCGCCCACGTCTACATTCGACATAGAACTGGAAGATGAACCAGAGCAAAGGGAAACCCAGGAAGACACTTTGGCAAATGAGGCTGCAAAACTCCACATCACAAAAGGACCTTTCCAAGAGAGTGAATCGTCCCTAGTGGCTACATGTTCTTTCTATGATCATATGCTGCACGTATGGTGCTGGCAGCATGACTAGCCTGACACGGACTGAATGTCTCCCTAGTCATGTGATGCAACAGTGTTATCCACATTGCACAATTCTGATACATTTACAAATTAAATGGAGCTCTTTCTCCCCTTCCCCTGCTCTCCATCCCTACCCCTTTAATATGAAAAGTCCGTTTAGCACTGCAGGTGGAAAGGCAAAATAGTACTCCAGTACCTTGGACGCACCCTCAACTTACCTGGAAAACAACAAAACAACAAGCGTTACGCCTAGGTCCCCCGTCGGTGAAGTGATGTGAGTTGACAAGGTGGAAGATGCAGAAAACATGGAAGAGCCGATAATATTTGCGAGTGGGCTGGAGACACACCCACACACCAGATTAGAAGTTAGTAGTTAGTTTATTTTCCAAGATATTTCGCTCACAAGGTTCAGACATATATATATGGCGGCGGCCATCGTGGATTTTGACGTGGCGACCCAATTTTCAATAGCGTTCTTCCTTATGCCTAGATACACCCACACACCAGATTAGAAGTTGGTACTTCGCTTATTTTTCAAGATATTCCGCTCACAAGGTTCAGACATACATGGCGTCAGACATACATGGCAGTGGCCATCTTGGATTTTGACGTGGGTTGCACCCACACCAAATTAGAATTCGGTCCTTCACTTACGCACGCACGTCCGCACGGGAAAACCATAGTCCCCCTTTCGCTCCGCGGTGCGACGGGGGACAACAGGCATTTTAAGGCCATTTTCCCTGCAAGAGCGGGGGTTAGCCTTGCGGTCCCCATGACAATCTTCTCCATTTTGCCCTATTTTCCACATCTCCCCTTGTTAACCTCCTTGCCCGCATTTCTTCTTCCACCACCTTTAGCAAAGTCTTTCTCGGTCTTCCCCGTCCTCTACTTCCTTCTACATTCATTTCCATCACTCTTCTCAACCAGCTCTCAACCAACACCAGATCCCTGGTGTTGGGCTAGCGGCTAGGGTGCCGGCTTAGGATCCAAGGATCCTGGGTTCGAATCCCGGTCGATCGCTGAATTAACGCCAGAGGGGTTGACTCAGCCTGTCATCCTTCCGAGGTCGGCTAATTGAGTACCAGTTCACTGGTAATTCCCTGTTTGTCGTTAAAGGCGGCAAAAAGGGTTGGCGTCAGGAAGGGCATCCGGCCGTAAAACATTGCTTCAAATAGGGGACCGAAAAACAACAACAACCACGGTTCCCGAAAAAGGCCAACCCCCGCTTTGTGGGGAAAAATGGCCTCTAAAGGTGGTTTTTTTTTTTTATATATATTTCTCAACCAGTCACTTTCATCCTTCCTCAACACATGACCAAACCATCTCAACCTGTTCCTCTTCACAGCATCAATCACAGGCTCGATTCCCATCATCTTTCGCAATTCATCATTTGTCTTCCTCTCTCTCAACGATACTCCGCACATCCACCGAACCATTCGCATTTCCACCCTTTCCAGCCTTCGTTGCTGCTCTACATTCATTACCCATGTCTCACTCCCAGAAATCATAACACTTCTCAGACATGCGGCATACACCTTTCCCTTCAGCTTCAACGACACTCCCCTCCTCGTCAGCACACCACTCAGTTCCCGAAACTTCTTCCATGCACATCTCACTCCAGCAACCGTTGCCGAGTCTGATCCACCTTCTCCATTCAGCATGTCTCCTAGGTAACAAAATGTTTTCACACCTTCCAGCTTCACGCCATCTCCAAGATCAAACTCGACATTTCCTCCATCTGCAGCTCCCTCTGTGCACACCTTACACCTGAATGTAGCTGCCACACTGGTTAATGACACTCTCAAACCACTACATTTTTGATGAACCCACTCAGCGCACATTGTACATTGAATGGAATTCACTACGACACCCTTCCTGCACACAGCACACTGCCACTTCCCAGTTCTTTCCACCTCAACACATGCTTTACCACTCGTCATCACCTTCGTTTTTCCGATATTCATCTTCAGACCTTTTGTCTCCATACATTCCTTCCACTTGTTCATCTTCTCCTTCAGTTCATCCATACTTTCTGCAATCAACACCAGATCATCTGCATACAACAACTCCCACGGTAAACCCTCCTTTACGTTCCGAGCCAGCACCTCCATCACAGCTACAAATAGTAGCGGACTTAGTACTGACCCCTGAAGCACTCCCACCTTCACCTCAAACTCACCACTGTTCCCGTCCTTCGTCCTTACAGCTGTGCGTGCTCTTTTGTACATTGCCATCACTACTCTGATCAACCATTCCTCCACTCCTAACTTCCTCAATGCCCATGTCACTACTTCACGTGGAACCCTATCGAATGCTTTCTCCAGATCAACAAACCCAAGAAACAACTTCTTCCTCTTCTCCTGCAACTGCCTCACAATAAAAAGCACGTCTGTCGTTCCTCTTCCTGGCATAAATCCAAACTGCATTTCGTCAATCTTCACTTTCTTCCTTATCCTCCTCTCCAACACCCTTTCCAATACCTTCATTCCATGCTCCACTAACTTTATTGCTCAATACGAGCCACAGTCCAGAGGGTCACCTTTCCCCTTGTATAGAGGGACGAGGGCACCCAGTTCCCAATCCACTGGAATGCGGCCTTCTTTCACCACCAGATTACAGATCTCTGTCATTCCCTTCACACCCCAATTTCCCGCTGCCTTCAACATATCTCCCACAACTCCCGTCGGCCCTCCAGCTTTTCTACTCTTCATTGCTTTTATCGCTTCCTCAACTTCCTTCTCGGTTATCTTCTCTGCCGGTCCTAAAACTGGGTTACTCTCGATGTTGCCATCCCATTTATTCTCTGCATTCAACAGTATTTCCATATATCTCTTCCATCTTCCTTCAATTCCATCTGGGTCCACAACGATTTGCCCCACTTCATCCTTCAAGCAACTCACCCCCATCACATCACACCTCTCTTTCGCTATCTGCTTTGCAATCCTGAATACCGCTCTCTGACCCTCTTCCAAATCCAAGTGTTCTCCGAACATTTTCCGACATGCCTCCTGCGCCTTTGCTACCTCTTTCTTTGCAGCCTTCTTGGCTGCCTTATAACTTTCATGCTCTGCCTTTTCTGCCCCCACACCCTTCGCCTTCTGCCACTCCTTGAACTTCTTCTTCTCGTCAATCCTCTTTCCAACTTCATCATCCCACCACCATGTTTCCGAGTACCTCGGTGGTCCTTTTGTCCATCCACATACCTCACCAACGGCTCCCAACAGACTATCTTTCATTGACATCCAACTACTTTCAAGCTCAACCACATCATCCTCTACCATACTCAGCCTCTCTTTTAATGCCTCCCTCACTGTCACCTCTTTCAACTTCCACACCTTCATTCTCGGTTGGTACTTCACCCACCGAGCTCTCCTCGCACCTTTCACCCTTATGTCGCAGACAACCAAGTGGTGCTGTGAAACAGCCTCCTCCCCAGGATCACCTTTGTGTCCCGGAGGTGCCCCCTATCTCGCCTACGCACCATCAGGTAGTCAACGGTTGTCGTCGACCCACCTGACGTGTATGTAACAAGCTTATTATCCTCTTTCTGGAACTGTGTATTACAAATCAACAAATCAGCTCCATCAGCAAACTCCAAAATCCTTTCACCTTCTCCATTTCTCACACCATATCCGTAACCCCCATGAACTCCCTCAAAACCGTCCATACTCCTTCCCACATGTCCATTTAGGTCTCCTCCTACCACAACAACTTCCTCATCTTTCACGTTTTCCATCAGCTTCTCTATCGCACACCAGAACTTGTCCTTCTCTTCATCGCTCCGACCAACCTGCGGAGCATATCCCGAGATGACGTTCACCAAGAGCTTTCCAATCATCATTTTCACCATCATCAACCTTTCACTCACTCTAGTCACACTCACCACACTGTCGACAAACTCCTCAGAAAACAGGACACCAACACCATTCATGCCTTCTGGGCACCCTTGCCACACAAACTTGTATTTCTGTCCCTGCCTACCCTTCACCATTCTCACACCACTTCCCTTCCATCTCGTCTCCTGCACACAACATATGTCCACTCTTTTTCTGACCAATACTTCCACCACTTCTCCTGATCTCCCTGTCATTGTCCCTACATTCCATGTCCCAAACCTCAGAAACTGATCTCCACGTCGGGCATCAGACGTTTCGTCGTCATAAATGGAGTGATTTCCACCCTTGCTTCGATCGGGTTCCCCACCTTCAGTTTTGACGAGAGGGAGTGGGGTCCCCCACGGGATACTTCTGGCTGTACCCTGCCCATATGTAGTTGTAATTGTCATGGTTCTCTTTTTGAGGCAATGTTTTTATGGCCAGATGCCCTTCCTGACGCCAACCCTTTTAGTCGCCTTTTACGACACGCAGGGATACGGTGTACTGTTTCAGCCTGAAGCACACCAAGCCAAGCCTTCAATCACACTGTCTTTATTTATGGATTATCACACGAAAATCTCTTCCCACACATAAAACCAAGAAGGGAGAAAAGAGGGAAAAACCCAAATAGGCCAGTCCAAGAGTAGGCAGGTCCAAGAGTAGGCCAGTCCAAGAGTAGGCAGGTCCAAGAGTAGGCAGGTCCAAGAGTAGGCAGGTCCAAGAGTAGGCAGGTCCAAGAGTAGGCAGGTCCAAGAGTAGGCAGGTTCAATCGTCGGCAGGTTCAAGAGTCGGCAGGTTCAAGAGTCGGCCAGTCCAAGAGTAGGCAGGTCCAAGAGTGGGCCGGTCCAAGAGTAGGCAGGTCCAAGAGTGGGCCGGTCCAAGAGTAGGCAGGCCCAAGAGTAGGCCCCAAGGCAGGCCCCGTAGTAGGCCCCAAGGCAGGCCCAGTAGTAGGCCCCAAGGCAGGCCCCGTAGTAGGCCCCAAGGCAGGCCCAGTAGTAGGCCCCACGGCAGGCCCAACAGTAGGCCCCAAGGCAGGCCCAACAGTAGGCCCCAGTGCAGGCCCAACACGAGAGGGTAGGAGTAGGCAAGTCCACGAGTAGGCCCCAAGGCAGGCCCAACAGTAGTAGGCAGCAAGAGTTCGATCAACGTCACCCTTCAGGTAGAGAGATTGCAGCTGGACACTCGACAACCCCCAAAAAAGCACTCTGCCATAAGCCCTCCTCCAAATCACCTTCCTGGCCACTCCCCTGCCCCACAGCCCCACAGCCAATCATAGGCTTTATACACATGGACCAAACCACTTGGTCCAACTCACAGGGGGGTGTGAGGGAAGGAAGAACAAGCGTTACGCCTAGGTCCCCCGTTGGTGAAGTGATGCGAGTTGACAAAGTGGAAGACGCAAGGCGGCCATCTTGGATTTTGACGTGGCGACCCAATTTTCAAAAGCTTTCTTCCTTATGCCTAGATACACCCACACACCAGATTAGAAGTTGGTACTTCGCTTATTTTTCAAGATATTCCGCTCACAAGGTTCAGACATACATGGCGGTGGCCATCTTGGATTTTGACGTGGCGACCCAATTTTCAATAGGCTTCTTCCTTATGCCTATATACACCCACACACCAGATTAGAAGTTGGTACTTTGCTTATTTTTCAAGATATTCCGCTCACAATGTTCAGACATACATGGCGTCAGACATACATGGCGGCGGCCATCTTGGATTTTGACGTGGGTTGCACCCATACACCAAATTTGAATGCGGTCCTTCGCTTACGCACACACGCCCGCCCGCCTGGACGGACGGACGGACGGACGGACGGACACACGGATGGAGGGGAAAACCATAGTCCCTCTTTCGCTCCGCGGTGTGACGGGGGACAAAAAGGTCACAAACCGTAACATTACCTATTCTAAACCGGGGTACACACCAGGTCAAAACAAAGTGCAAACCCACTAACAAGGTTACTATGGCAACTCAACTTATTTATTCTCTCTATTAACATGTGCAACCTTGTTTAAAAGTCAGATTTGTTTATCTCCTGATAAATGTAAAGTTTCACAAAAAAGTCCAGGTTGGAAATATTTAACAAAATACTATAAAAGTAACAGCAAAAAAATTATACAACTGGCAAAAATTGTAATAATAATAAATTATTTACATCATCCACTCCACCAGGTACAAAAGGTACCATGGCGGTGAAGACAGAGGGATAAAATCGTGCTGATGTTTACTCGATGGACCGACTCCCGAGAGGAAGCTGAAAATAACTTGGGGCCTGTGGACTCCCAGGAGATAGCTGCGGCGATGTGCTGTTCATGAGCCTCCACTTCAACTCCTCTTTCTCCATCGAAAGCCTTTTATTGATCTTGGACTCTTGCTCCAAGGAATACTGCAGAACAGCCTGCTCGGAAGATAACTTCCTTTGCAACTCCATGCTTTTGTGCATACGAGCCAAGACATTCTCGTAGTTTTTCTGCAAGACCTGCAGCTTCCGATGGAGAACTTGCTTCTCATCGACCTCTCTCTGCAGATCGTGCACCATTTTGTCCTTGTTGTGAAGTTGTTGTGTACGAATGTCAATCACCGCTTGCAAACTGCTCAGCTCATTCTGCAAATGTTGCAGCTCACTTGATGGTGAATTTGACTTTTTTTGAGATGTCTTGATCATTTCTCTTCTGTGCTTCTTTCAATTTTTTTATTTCTGTCTTCAAAGCTTGTACATGATCCTCAAATGATAGTCTCTCTTCCTCACGTTTCTCAGCCAGCAACGTATTTTCCTCCAAGGCAGTTCTTAGCTCTTCTTCTTTGCAATTCTCTACTTCTGCCTTTGATGGTTCCAGTAGATTCAGCTTGGTTTTCAACAAGGAATTCTCAGATATACAGCACTCCAGTTGGGAGCAAATTCGACATAGTTCATCTTCATAATCACTCTTCAGTTGTTTCTGCTCTTCTGTGAACTTGAACTTGAGATTGGCTTCCCTTGCACACAGTTGCTCGGAGTAAAAGTTCAACTTCTCAACCTCGAGCTCGAGGGAGCGCATTTGAAATGTTACCTGGAAAACATGTTCCATAATTGACTGCTCTCCCATCCCCTAAAAACCAACTACTCCATCATGATAATCCCTCTATTTATCTCACGCACAAATCTAAAGGGAGATTTATACAAGTCAGGAGACGATGATGGTTCACGAGCGAGCGGAATTCAATGACAAAGGACGGACTATCAAGTCGATCGTCACGATCATCGCCGATTGATGCATCAAATCGGGACCATAATATCAGTTATGAGGTTAGTTAGCCACACAATACCGAAAATTCGGTTCGATTCCGCCAACTTTGAAAATTTGACCTTTCCGACCTTCAAAGGTCGAAGATTCTGAAATTTGTTGGAAAACTTGTATTTCATGATGTATGTGATAATATAAGATCATGTACGACATTTCACCCTTTCGTGACCTTGACCTTGGGGCAAAAATGAAAAATCGAGCTCCGTGGGGCTAGACACATGACATTCGCCTAACCAAGTATCGAAACCCCTGTCAGATTCCACCAAACCCCTCGGAGAAGATGTAGCCTGAACTCGATTACCCCCTAAAAAGACATCTTTTTCGGGCGTCGCTCCGCCCACAATGGGCGAAATACGCCCACTCTCGGCAGGACACAACTAGATCGTGATATCAACCTCCCACCCAAGTTTCATCAAGATCGGATGATATCATCGGGTAGTTATGCTGCGGACAGACAGACACACACATGACGAATATAGTGGTCACTTGATAACTCGTGAACCAATAACAAACCCAGCTGTCCAGTTGGGCTGAAATGGAGCTGCACAGGTGATCAACATGCATTTCAACTTGAGGCCACAGGAGCAGGCTATGTTAAAGGGTGCTTTGATTGCATTCATCATGAAAGGATTTTAATTTACACCCACAAAATATGAATCTGCAAGGGGAAATAACCATGCACCTCAATCCTTTGCAATTGGACATGACTTGCTCCTTTTCCCTCCAAAAAAGACTCTTGGAAGAGAGGCGACAGAGCATAAGGAAACACACCAACAGTGGGGAAACAAAAGCAGGGGCATGAAAAAAACAGAAAAAGGAAGAAATCTCGGCAACAGACTCGAACGAGGCCTACAAGATAACGCGCCACGCGCAAGGACACTTGAACCCAGTACGAAAGCACAGGGGAAGGCTCTCGACGAGATGCTCAGATGTATGAAATCAACAAAAACTAAACTGGACGAAGACATCGACTCCGAGCAGCGAAGATAGATTGCCCGCGGAGGAACCAGGAAATGGACATTTTTGGATTTGAAGGATGATAGAATGGAAAAGGGAGACAGTAGCTTTTTATATAACAAAGATGAAGGGAAGACAAGGCACCGACGATTTGAAGAAATTACTAATTGTGGATTTTCCAAATGTTTATTTTTAAGCAGCAAGAGGCAAATGATTGCACATACAACGAATGACCATCCCAGAGTGCCCAGCAGTTTGACATATCTGGAGTAACATTGCTCATCCTACATTTCAGTTGCATTGCCAATCCCAGTGTTTCCAACATTAAAGAAAAAGAACATTTTGCAGCTCAGTTTGACCTAGTGTGGGATTATAAGTAGGCCCAGCAAGAGGACAGCCATATACTGTTTATGGCTATATAGGATCAAGTTCTATAAAAATGACCTCAAATCTTGGCATCTTGATCGACACAGAAAGTAGCTTTCAGGCCCAAGATGGAAAATGGTTTACTGTATTATTATTATTATTTTAGTTTATAACCATAAGTAATTCTGTCCACAGCAAGCAGTGTTTAAACTTTGACATACAGCAGAATAAAATATATTTTTTATTTTTCCGAATAAAGACAAAGCCGTTAAGTATTATTTATTGTACAAAAACATATTTTTTTGTTGGCTGAAACTAACAGACTCCATGATGTTTAAACGGCGTAGAAAGGAAGAGCATGCATTTTGAGTATGTACAATACCACGAAGCCACGGGAAGTGTTTAAATGTACACATGGCTGGTTGTGGTGACGGTTGTGCTGTGCAGAGAAAAAGGATGTGATCTTGTTGCAGAGAACAAGTTCCTTATACATATGTACATATATCACACTAAGTAGTGTTGGGTTGAAGGGAGATCAAAATTAACATTTTTCAGGTCAGTGGTTGGAATGCGATCATTTGTAGCCAAACAAATGGCTTTTTCCATCTGTCTCTCCAAGTTCATGTGGTTCTTGCATTATGGTTGATGAATAGCATCACAAGTATCTAAGTCCAGGTTTGATCGCCGAGCAATGGTTTCTGTACAGGGCGAGTGAATCATCCCAATGCCTCCACTGCCTTTTGAACTGCAGAGTAGTGTCTCGGCTGCACTAGTAAGTCTACTAAGAGTGGTTGTAAGACCTAACGGTTACAAACAGTACAACCACCGACTCAACAAGTATCCCGAGGCAATTGACCAACTGGTTTTTGCCTTTGGAGCATCATTAGGATCGTTGCAGTTGTGACCTAGATGGGGCTTTAGCCTGGCTAGACTCAGGTCCACGCTGATCATGATATTGACCCGACGAGGGTGGAACAGGTAGGTCAGTTGGCTTTGGATGCTTGATGAGTCAGTGTTTGTGCTGATGCTTTGTATATTAAAACTGCCCCTGGTAGTAAAACTGAAAGGCTACTCCCCAGGCCAAAACGGCAGGGTTGGCCTGTTCTCAACTGTCGACGTTTTTGTTCGTCAACTCTGTCGGTGTTAGGTATGGCGGCTTTCAAGCCCAACAGCCATTGCAAGAAAAAGAAGGGCCAGAGTTGCAGTACATAGTGCACACTCGTCCACTCCCTAGCTGGTTGCTCAAATGTTTCCGTATTTATGCTGGTCGTCATAGTCCTCCTTTTGCAGACCTTCCGATGTCCTCGATACTGTTACTCTGGACCGAAGCCTATGATGCAAGATATTTCAGGTCGGACTCAATTTGGACTTCTTTATTGCAGACTCGTGTTGAATCCCACACATTTGGAAACCGGTTATTCGTGTGACAAGCGGTAACCATGGTCTTCAACGGATTTAGACAAAGTCACCACTGGGAAGAGTATTTATTCCTCCATTATGTTAAAGTCTTTGGTGATGATACTGGCTTACATTTTGGAGGTGTGATGCATACTATAAAGGGAATTTCATTGTATGCGGCTTTTTGCTTACCTGTGCTTGAACAAGTGATGGGCCAAAACTGAGTTTTGAGGTAATCCATGTTTGATGGTTCTGAAGCACCTGTCTCGGTTTCTAAGAAAAGCTTGAAACACAGTTGATCCAAAAAGACATAAGCACTGTGTCGGGACAAGTTGGCCATTTTCTAAATGTATCTGCATCTCCAGACTGAATCACATTCTGATGACTGATAAACTGACAGCGCCACTCTTGGAGCATGCTTAAGATCGGCTTCTGTGTGCAACTCCTTGACCAGCACAACTTCATCCCAGTCCGAAACTGGCTTGTTCTTTTGGAAGAACCGACTTGTCTGGGTGATCAAAGCCAGCAGAAGTTGATACATCAACTTGCAAGCTCGACATAGCGAGTACTTTGAAGAATCGCTGGCTGGTTTCCATAATTTGAGGATGGCAATCACCTTCACCCTCCTTGCACACTGCTATTTCACGAGTGCAGTGAATCTTGTACACAGAGATCCAGGGTCGTCTATTCAGCCCCACATAATTTAATAACTCGGGGTACATGCCATCGGGACCTGATTTCGTGGCTTTGGTGGAAAATAGGGCCATGTCAATTTAATCTCTTATAATAGAGATGACAATATTATGCAGTTGGAGAGATAAATCCTGTTTTTTCTCTCCCAACTTTATGCTCAATTTGCCTTTAAGTGCTGAGTTTGAAGAGCCAGGTAGCTTTGGTATTTGCGGTGACTGGTGGTCCATGTTGTGATGGAATAATCACCACCAGATATTGAGCAGTTTCCCTGCTCTCAAGTCCAATCGGTCAGCTGTTCACATGAAAGCCCCACACCGTGTTGTGGCTGCTGAAAGCCAATCTTGACGGTGGGGTTGTAGTTCATGCGGTAGTGATAATTAGGTATTAGTGCTGGTACATTTCGGGAATGTTGTTTTCTGTAAAAGTATCCATAATATTTTCCCATAGAAATTGATCAGCTAAACTTGTACAGCTCAGTTTTTAAAAGTTACCATAAAGCAAACAGAATGTGCCCTCCCCTCCCCCGATACTCATTTGTAGACAAGCCATTATGTAACCTTGACACGCAAGAATGAAAAAATTGCCTTGTTTGTATAATGCTGCTGCTGCATATAATTGTATGCCTATACCTCAGTATACCTGTGTATGTGAATGGGTGATGTCGTACTGCACCAAAAGTAGATGAACAGCACAAGTGGGTTTGACCATCCAATTGTCCAGCTCTCAATATGAGCCTTTTGTAGTACCGGCCCTCTCTGAGCAAAACTTAGTGTTGGGAGGCATCGTTCTTGGGCTGGGCCATGCCATGGACACGGAATCGGTACAAGCACGTGTACTCCGGGTGGCCCCAGTTGCTGAATATCCGCAGTTCGACTGCTCGGAAGGGCTTGTCCGTAGGGAACTAAGAGACACAATAGACGTCTTATTGTTTCCATTTACACGGAAACTAAACTCGCATCTACAATAATTTTTGTTCATTCAAGTATTAAAATTCCAGCAGGTAGAACCAGGAAAGTTGCATATAGCTGCAAACCTAAGCCCCTGAATGTTGGAGCTCCGGCACAGCTAGTTTGTGCATGGCAAATTAATTGATAGATTGTAAAATGCTCGATTTTATAGTTGCAACTTCCAATTACCAATGCTAGAGGAAATGTAAATGGAAACCCACATTGGAGCGCAACTGTTCCAGTAGTTTGATTTCTTCCCCCTTAAAAATGTGGAAGAGACATGCACGCATGTGATTTAAAGGGGTTATTACGCCACAGCTCCCAATAACGGGTAGCACTCTGCACCTTGGATGCAGCTTTGCTGCCCGATTACCTTTACCTGCACAGCAAATGACTGAAGTGGTTCTCCATCCTTCTCGTAGATGTAGTGGCCTAGTTCGTCACCCTCTTCCTGGCTCTCATCCTCGAGCCCCTGTGCAAAGTTATCACACACCTCATCAGTCCCTACCCCTTTTCTCCCTTAGTTTTTAATCCCTCGTGTTAGAAATTGATATTGTGCTCACATAGACGGAGAAATCACGAGGGGCACTGTCAATGTTGCCCGAGGTGGCCAAAGAGCGTGGGATATGTTCGACGGAGAAGGCAGTAAGGTGCGCGGTCTGTGCCAGGCGGATCACGACGTAACCGTAGGTCCCCCGGAATGCCCAACAATTCCCTGGCTGAATGTCGGGCTGGGATTCAGATAGAGATGGGGAGGAGGCAGCATCAATGGAAATGTACTAGCCTTTGACAGCTCTGAGCAAGAATTGACTTATGGACCCAAATAAAACACTACCTGAATTACGACTCGAGGCGACTGGGTTTGTGACCACAAAGGGATTCCCAGGAAGCTGAGCAAACCTGCCCTTGATTCGTATGTCTCCGAGCAACGCGTGCTCAAGATGCTTCCCCCTACAGGTGAAAACAGAGATGCATTTCAGCCTGAGGAATAGTTAGAAATACACTTGAGGTTTGTTGCGCAATTTTTTTAAAGGTTCAAAAAACACTTGCCTGCAGACTCGAGAGCTAAATCTGCCATACCAGTACGGTCAGCATGGTAGAGGCTTAAAGCAGCGTGCATCAGGGTTTTCACTCTCTGCAGGAGAGCAGTTAACATTGGAAATTAAAACAGAAACTTTCCACGATGAAGGTGCAGAGAGAATAACCAGTATGCAAATAGAAATACGAGAAGTAACGAATGGATTTGAGCTGGATGGTGGTGCAGCAGAGTGTATCTCACCTCCTCACTCAATCCTCCTGCCTGTCCGCTCAATTTTTGATACAACATCGATTTGCTTGGGGTGGCAGCCTGAGTTCCGGCCACCCTCAGTTCCCGCTCGAGCTCAGCATGGCTCACATACCTCGAGTTTAGCCACTGGCCTAACGCTTGCACCAAGGCCGGAGAGGCCGAGCCATCAGCCATGGCTACCAATATACGACCAAGCTCGTTCTCAACCTGATAGGGTCATGATGACACGCATGGAAGATCTAAAATCTTACAAATAACACAAATACAAATAACACTGTTAATAGGTAATCAGAATGTGTGGTCTTCAACAAGGTAAGTAATGTGTGGTCTTGCTGCTTGCCTGGGTGGAGATGTCAGCAGCTAGTGCTGGAGATTGCTGGCAGCAAGTCTTCACATTCGCCTTGAGGTCGGCACTGCTATATTGCATCTGCGTCACTTCATCCGAGAGCCTCTGGAGGTCTGCGCGGAGCCCTGACAAACTCGCAGTCCAACCCTCTTGGTTCTCACTCATTTTGCTATCGCATGACAGGGAAAGAGCAGAAGAAAACGGTCGAATGAGAAAGTGAGTGAATGACGTTGGAACTAAAGAATGCTTCAGAACCTCGACCCATCTACAATAAACTTCGTGTCAAAACAAATGTTAAACTGGAAAAAGCATAACATTATTTGCTTAAAGATGATGCAATTTCCTCTGAAAGGCAGATTCACGATTTTAACCCAGGACCATGAAGCAATCGTACTGCTAGACATCAACCCCGCCAACCTATTCAAGCTCTGTCACCCCATGGTAAACAAAAACACCACCCTTTCCTCACCTTTTACTCGAGAGCTTCCAAGCCTCCAACTCCTTCTGCCTCTGCAGCAAGGCCTAACCAAGACATACACAATCAATATTAAATTGCTCACTCTCAGGTTTCCTAAAACGTGTATTTCAACCATTAGATCATTAATACAAAACAAAGAAACTAACTTATCACAGAAAAAAACTGGAAGGTTCAAAGAACAATACCCAATGTTCAAACACAGTATATACAGTGCATTCAGAAAGTATTCAGACCCCTTCACTTTTTTCACATTTTGTTATGTTGCAGCCTTATGCTGAAATCGTTTAAATTCATTTTTTCCCTCATCAATCTACACTCAATACCCCATAATGACAAAGAGAATCCAGGATTTTAGAAAATTTTGCATATTTATTAAAAAGAAAAAACTGAAATATCACTGACATAAGTTTTCATACCCTTTGCTATGACACTTTAAATTTAGCTCCCATTTCTCTTGATCATCTTTGAGATGTTTCTACACCTTGATTGGAGTCCACCTGTGGTAAATTCAATTGATTGGACATGATTTGGAAAGGCACACACCTGTCTATATAAGGTCTCACAGGTGACAATGCATGTCAGAGCAAAAACCAAGCCATGAGGTCGAAGGAACTGCCTGCAGAGCTCAAAGACGGGATTGTGTCGAGGCACAGATCTGTGGAAGCCTACAAAACAAATTCTGCTGCATTGAAGGTTCCCAAGAGCACAGTGGCCTCCATAATTCTTAAATGGAAGAAGTTTGGAACAACCAGGACTCTTCCTAGAGCTGGCCGCCCGGCCAAACTGAGAAATCGGGGGAGAAGGGCCTTGGTAAGAGGTGACCAAGAACCCGATGGTCACTCTGGCTAAGATCCTGTATGGAGATGGGAGAAACTTCCAAAAGGACAACCATCACTGCAACACTCCACCGATCTGGGCTTTATGGCAGAGTGGCGAAACGGAAGCCTCTCCTCGGTGAAAGACACATGAAAGCCCGCTTGGAGTTTGCAAAAAAGCACCTAAAGGACTCTGAGATTGTGAGAAACAAGATTCTGTGGTCTGATGAAACCAAGGTTGAACTGTTTGGCCTCAATTCTAAGCACCATGTCTGGAGGAAACCAGGCACCGCTCGCCACCTGCTCAATACCATCCCAACGATGAAGCATGGTGGTGGCAGCATCATGCTGTGGGGGTGTTTTTCAGCAGCAGTGACTGGGGGACTGGTCAGGGTTGAGGGAACAATGCACGGAACAAAGTACAGAGATATCCTTAATGAAAACCTGAAACAGAGCGCTCAGGACCTCAGACTGGGCCAAAGGTTCACCTTCCAACAGGACAATGACCCTAAGCACACAGCCAAGACAACGCAGGAGTGGCTTAGGGACAACTCTGTGAAGGTCCTTGAGTGGCCCATCCAGATCCCTGACTTGAACCCAATCAAACATCTCTGGAGAGACCTGAAAATGGCTGTCCACTGACGGTCCCCATCCAACCTGACAGAGCTTGAGAGGATCTGCAGAGAAGAATGGCAGAAAATCCCCAAATCCAGGTGTGCAAAGCTTGTCGTGTCATACCCAAGAAGACTCGAGGCTGTAATCGCTGCCAAAGGTGCTTCAACTAAGTACTGAGTTAAGGGTCTGAATACTTATGTCAATGTGATATTTCAGTTTTTTCTTTTTAATAAATTTGCAAAACTTTCTAAAATCCTGTTTTCTCTTTGTCATTATGGGGTATTGATTGTAGATTGATGAGGGGAAAAATGAATTTAAACGATTTCAGCATAAGGCTGCAACATAACAAAATGTGAAAAAGTGAAGGGGTCTGAATACTTTCTGAATGCACTGTAAATCAATTTTAACACAAAAGGTATTCTAAAGATCGTTTAAACAAAAAAATCCGGGAGTTTAGCGCTAAAGAAACGGTCCTATACATCACCCTTCTACACCACCCTATAGAACACATCCAGGTACTGGAAAACCTGGAAGTATGATGAAGGCAATTTGTGTTCTCCAGTGTTTAAGTATATTGTTACGGTTTTTAGAACCTTCAATTGTAAATAATAATTCTTGTAAATAATTCTCTTCACTTAAAAAGGTTGCACCCATAGTTAGTCCACAAGCAACACGTAGGACACCATAGGAACCTTCTTCAGTTATCTCATTAGTATGTGTTTTAGTTAAGGCTCTGTTTCCAATAGTTTGACTCTGCGTTGCATTAATCAAATAACTTAGGCCCCCTTGTTCAATCCTATTCATTTTGCGGCTTGCCTCCCTCCAAATTGTATTACGTGCCTCTGCTCGCCCAGCAGCGTTCGCTGCATCAAACGCCATTACCCACGCGGTCACGCTGGAGAAAAAGGGGGAGGAGTTGTCGGAGCGAGGCGTGGCCCCATCAACGTGTCACCAAGGGAGGAGTCGGTGAGCCCTCGCGACCAACCAGGGCCGAGGCGAGCTCACCGGTGGGTGTGTCTAAAAGTGGGCGGCTTGATTTCGAACGGGCACTATATAAGCGCAAGCGCGGCGCCTTGAGATGAGTGGGAGGGAGAGACGGTGAGAGAGTCGGTCCGCTACCGCGACAATACGAACCGCACTGTCTGCTGGGTTTCGCCGCGAACCAAAGCGTGGACCGGAGTGGAGCGTGAACCTGGAGCCGGACCTCAACGCCTGAACCATCTGCCCGGACCTTCCTCCCCTGCCATCTGCCTGGACCTTCTCCTCCTTCCTGCTATTCCCCTTTCGTGTAAGTCTGTTTGTGTTGTCCTGGGCGTGTTAATTAAGACGGTGTAAGGTTGCCCTGTGTCTGCTTCTTCCTCTTCTTATTGTACATGCCCTTCTTTCGTTTCCTCTTCAGTATTGTTAATAAATTCTGTGTTCTTCCTTACTTTGGTTTATGTTCTTCCATTCGATCGTCTTAGTCTCTTCTCCATTGAGTACCGGTGGCACGATTTGGCCAATCGCTCAGGATCGGGTTAGTCTTCTTGCTAACGGCTCGGGCTTCGGATTGCTAAACCGCTCGGCAATTTCCATCTTGTCCGCGGTCCGAGCAGGAGTCATCTCCCTGTTTCACGGCCAGGGGTAGCACTCAGGTATTTGGGACTTCATTGACCAATCACCCTGGCTGCTCCCAACCGGAAGGAGCGTTATAACTTCTAGGGTTGGGGGAACGGCCAGCTTAAAGGACAAGGGGATTAAACCCCCCTTGGTAAGGGGAGCGCCGACCCCCAAATCCGTAACAATATAATTAAATTTTAATAAAGGATTAAAGGTGTATAAATAAATTAATCCCGGGTTTTACCACTATTTTACCCAGTGTCTATTATATCACCCTATCTAACACATTCCATTAATTGTGCCTGTTATATGTGTCCTTTATGACGTCCTTAGTAACCAAGTTTCCTCTTTGGAATGATCTTTTATCCTTGCCAGAGGAGAGGGTATTGCATTTGAGTCAGTTTGTCTGTCCGCACAGAACGAGAGTATGCTTTTCTCTGCAACCGTTGGTTCGATTGCCACGACCCTTTCACCATAGGAGCTCCTCATGTATAATTGTATTGATAATTATGATGTCATAGGTCACGTGGTACAGGCACCATCTTGGAAAAACCTTGCACCTCTATATCTCCGAAACCGCTCCATGGAAAACAATTGAAACATGGCCCATTGTCAAATACACCCCATGGGAAACAACATATATTAATGATATTGGTGCCTTCATTATGATGCCATAATTAGGCAAGTAGAACGCTTAATTTGATCAGTTTGAAATTTATTGAGCGTGATCCACACAAAAATTGGATGGGAGAATTAAATTCATGACGTCATCGGTCATGTGGTTCAGCAGCCATATTGGATTGAGCATAAATCTATGTAGTTAATAATCCACACAAACATCACAGCTAGTATACACCACACAAACACGTCCTGGTGAGGGACTGCGATGTCTGATTGCTCTTTCTTGTCAATTTTGTTTGACTGCCAGGCAGACAGCCATAGTAAAAATATTATCTTGCTCCTCCCTGCACATGTGTGGTCGGGACGAATAAAGAGACAAAGTAGTTAAACGGCAGGTTATTTTTCCGATTGAGGTTCAAAATACAACATTCAATTTAAATTATTTGTTCCTCGATCATAAACTGATAAGACAGACGGACATGAACCAATTGGCTTAACAACGCTTTTCGCTTCGCATGCACGGGGTAAAAAAAAGAACACCCTAGCCCTCATTTACATGCACACTCAAGGAGACTCACAGTCAACTTGTTGTCCAAGTTTGCCAAGGCAATGTCCCGCTCTGCGGTTTCAGGTGAGCTCTGCAAACACAAGGAAAAGCAATAGCAGGATATAGTTCAGTGAAGCAAAATGTGGATTTCCCATGTTGTATACAGAATAACTTGAGCTAAACTTCCTGAGTCAATGTATTGGGTTTTTGTGCTTCAATGTAAACCTGTAGGTTTGCAGCCCAATCCTGGGTTTTCTACTTGGTGTTTGTGTAAGCCAAAGCGACACATTAGAGGCGCAATCAATACCTGGGCTGTTTCGGCTGCACGTACACGCTCCTGCAGCTTTGCCATCTGCACTGCGAGTGCTGCATGCACCATCATTTCCACCTCCTCACGCCTGATGGGTGTGGCCTGGACCCTATGCCGTTCCTCGGTGAGCACGTGGGTGAAATGAGTTAAGGCCACGAGCTGGCGAGACAAACGGCGCTCATGGGTGGAAGCTGCAGCCAAAGCAGCCTCAACTTGAGCAAGGCGTAAGGCGTGCGCTTCCACGAGCCTGGAGTCAGCCATTCCTGCCGCCTGCAAGTTCCGTGCGCCCGCGGCCCGCAGGGAGACCGAGGTACGAGCTAGCCGCCGCAGCTCATCCTGCTGTGATGCCCACTCAGCTCGAAGGAACTGAAGTTCGAGCAGCTGTTTCGAATCTGGAGCTTGGAGAGGCTACAGTTAAGAATGGTGCACAGGATAAAACGAAGGTGTGAGGACGTGCAACACTTCTCCCAACTTTATTGACACAAAATCTAAGTAGTTGTAAAGACGTGATGAACAAAAGCCAAAGCTCTACGCTCACAAACAAAATCATACAAAATTCAACTTTTAAATAAACAACAAGCTAAACTTTGTCAAAAAAGTCTCAATTACTTGCAAAAAAAAAAGAAGGAATTTGTTATTGTATCCAAATCTTGTAACATTCTGTAACAACATTTAAGGAAAGATTAGTGAATGGGAAAGGGTGAAGAGGCTTTTAAAGGGGTCTCTTTTTGCCACCCTACCGGTGGAGACGATTGTGTCCGATTGTGTGGGTAAAGACCTTGGCATATGATGACAATGAATCGGACTGCAGGCCAAGTGGCCACAACCCTCCCAAGGAGTCACGGATGGTAGCCGGACCTCGCCCACGAAGTGCTGGGCAGAATGGGGGAGACAATAGGTATAGGGTTGAGGTGCTGTATGTTGTATGAAAACTAAGGTAAATGTACAAGTTCAGTTCTCATTGTTTACCAAAATAAATCCCAAAATTGATTTGAGCCCAATTTTGGTGTGAATATATATATGAATGATCGTTTTAAGGCCATTTTCCCCGCTAGAGCAGGGGTTAGCCTTGCGGGCCCCATGACAATCATGGTGCCCTGTTTGAGGCAATGTTTTTATGGCCGGATGCCCTTCCTGACGCCAACCCTTCTTCACGCTCTTACGATGCGCAGGGATACGGTGTACCTATTCTAAACCGGGGTACACACCGGGATCATTCATCCCAGCAAGCTGGTATTCAATTTGCCGACCTCGGAAGGATGACAGGCTGAGTCAACCCCCCTGGCGTTAATTCAGCGATCGACCGGGATTCGAACCCAGGATCCTAGGAACCCAAGCCGGCACCCTAACCGCTAAGCCAACACCAGGATTTGTGCAACAAACAGGTGTGTAACAACAATTTTTTTTTTTTACCAAAAAACAACAGCAGAGGCAAGAGCAAGAAAAGGAGCAGAAGAAACAGCTTCGAACACCGTCTGAAAAACACAGACAAACTCAATGGGCAATCTACAAACACAGCTCAACAGATCACAAGTTATAGCGTTATCAAACGGGCATAACATGCCTTTGCCATAACATATCGGCCCCACGACAGGTGACCTTTGCTGAGACAAAGCACAAAAAAGAGGAAAGTTCGCTTCATGTTATGTACTTAGATCAACGATTAGCAACAAATATATATATATATATATAAAGTGATGTGAATTGCCACCAGCTACATGTTAGTGATAAGTACCTTGTGAGCAGGTAGACATTGAGCTGGGAAGCCATTGCAACCAGCTGGTACCACCCAGAGCCCAGGAACCAGAAGAGCAAATAGAGCAGGTGGACTGCAGAACAGATCATCATGTTGGATGCCGAACTTCCTAACCGTGGAACCACACATCGGAAACACTTTATAGATTCCCGTTATTAACGAAGTTGTGAAAATGAGCTACTGTACATGTGGTTAAAAGTAAGAACAACCAAAACTAGAATGGCACTCGGGAGGGCGCGTACCTCCACCAGGCTAAACAGTTTACGTTTTGTATCCCGCTGATTAGAGGTGCAATCAATACCTGGACTGGTTTGGCCGCATCCACAGCCACGGATGTGGATCCGGATCTGAACCAAAATCTAATCGGCTTGTTCTCGTCACCTAACCAACTCATCCACCAAATTTTGGCATAATCCGTCCAAAACATTGGGAAATATCATGCTACCTGCATATAGGTTTTTTTTCTACGGATGTGGATCCGGATCTGAACCAAAATCTAATCGGCTTGTTCTCGTCACCTAACCAACTCATCCACCAAATTTTGGCATAATCCGTCCAAAACTTTTGGAAATATCATGCTACCTGCATATAGGTTTTTTTTCTACGGATGTGGATCCGGATCTGAACCAAAATCTAATCGGCTTGTTCTTGTCACCTAACCAACTCATCCACCAAATTTTGGCATAATCCGTCCAAAACTTTTGGAAATATCATGCTACCTGCATTTGTCAATGGTGAAGAATCACTTTAAAAATCCTCGGATCCAGATCTTCACCAAAATCGAATCAATTTGTCCTTGTCGCACACCCAACCTCTCCACCAAGTTTCATCCGAATCCGTCCACAACTTTGAGATATGCTGTTCACAGACAGACAGACAAGGATGAAAACACAACTTCCTTCCACCAACTTCTGGCAGAGGTAACAAATCGGTTTTCTACTTCATGATGCTTTGTGTAAAGTTTTACCATGAGGCACGCGGTTTCACCTTTTTCCAGGGTGTTTGTCCTCTATACGGATCTATCCATTGCATCAGTTTCGTGCAAACTAAAACATTCCATGTCTTTATTAACATTTCCAATCCAAGTCTTTTTTTAGGACTCCTTTCAGCTTTCTTCCTTCTACCTTTAGCTTTATTGCTTTCCATTCCAGCTTCGTCTTCTGACCTTCGTTGCACATAATCAAAGCAACCAAGTTTTCTCTGAAGTTCTTCTTCACTCGTATTTTTTTTTTTTTTTTTAATCTCCTGATTTCTGAGCTCGACATTCTTTCTTTCAGAGACAATCCATTCATCCTTCGTATCATTCTCATCTATTATCTCTATTTTTTTTTATCTTTGGTCCGCAGTGCCCACATTTCGCTTCCATACATCAATACCGATCTGGTACAGGCTTTATAAACTAACGATTCCAGATAAAGGAATGTGTAGGTGCATCAGGGTTCCCTACCTAGTTATCTCCACTTATTCCACACTGGCTTAATTCTTGATTTATCGGTTAATTCTGCTCCTCCTGATGCCTTGATCATGTTTCTAAGGGAAAATAAACTTTTGACCTTTTCCAAATTAATTTCAGCACTTAGGAGCATTTATTTTTGTTCTTCATCTTTTTCTTGTAATTATTAATCCTCACATCTTTTACAATTTAAAATTCCCAGCTTTTATTCCCAAATTTCCAATGATACCACTGCACTTCTTGTGACACCATCTATAAATCAAATAACTGACCAAATACAGCATTGGAGTCATCAGGAGGAATCTAAGGTAAAGGTGGAGTCATAAAGAGGAACCCGAATAGGTAAAGGTGGAGTCATAAAGAGGAAACCGAAGAGGTAAAGGTGGAGTCAAAGAGGAAACCGAAGAGGTAAAGGTGGAATAATAAGGAGGAACCTAAATAGGTAAAGATTGAGTCATTAGGAGGAATCAGAATAGGTAAAGATGGAGTCATTAGGTGGAACCAGAATAGGTAAAGATGGAGTCATGAGGAGGAACCCAAATCGGTAAAGATCGAGTCATTAGGAGGAATCGGAATGGGTAAATATGGAGACATTAGGAGGAATCGGAATGGGTAACTATGGAGTCATTAGGAGGAATTAGAATAGGTAAAAATGGAGTCATTAGGAGGAACCCAAATAGGTAAAGATGGAGTTATTCGGAGGAACCAGAATAGGTAAAGATGGAGTCACAGGAGGAACCCGAATAGATCAAGATGGAGTCATTAGGTGGAACCAGAATAGGTAAAGATGGAGTCATGAGGAGGAACCCAAATCGGTAAAGATCGAGTCATTAGGAGGAATCGGAATGGGTAAATATGGAGACATTAGGAGGAATCGGAATGGGTAACTATGGAGTCATTAGGAGGAATTGGAATAGGTAAAAATGGAGTCATTAGGAGGAACCCAAATAGGTAAAGATGGAGTTATTCGGAGGAACCAGAATAGGTAAAGATGGTGTCATTCGGAGGAACCAGAATCGGTAAAGATGGAGTCACAGGAGGAACCCGAATAGGTCAAGATGGAGGCATTAGGAGGAACCCGAATAGGTAAAGATGGAGTCATTAGGAGGAATCAGAAACGGTAAAGATGGAGTCATTAGGAGGAATCAGAATAGGTAAAGATGGTGTCATTCGGAGGAACCAGAATCGGTAAAGATGGAGTCACAGGAGGAACCCGAATAGGTCAAGATGGAGTCATTAGGAGGAACCCGAATAGGTAAAGATGGAGTCATTAGGATGAATCAGAATAGGTAAAGATTGAGTCATTAGGAATTAGAATAGGTAAAGATGGAGTCATTAGGAGGAATCAGAATAGGTAAAGATGGAGTCATTAGAAGGAATCAGAATAAGTAAAGATTGAGTCATTAGAAGGAATCAGAATAAGTAAAGATTGAGTCATTAGGAGGAATCAGAATAGGTAAAGATGGAGTCACAGGAGGAACCCGAATAGATCAAGATGGAGTCATTAGGAGGAATCAGAATAGGTAAAGATGGTGTCATTCGGAGGAACCAGAATCGGTAAAGATGGAGTCACAGGAGGAACCCGAATAGGTCAAGATGGAGGCATTAGGAGGAACCCGAATAGGTAAAGATGGAGTCATTAGGATGAATCAGAATAGGTAAAGATTGAGTCATTAGAAATTAGAATAGGTAAAGATGGAGTCATTAGGAGGAATCAGAATAGGTAAAGATGGAGTCATTAGAAGGAATCAGAATAAGTAAAGATTGAGTCATTAGGAGGAATCAGAATAGGTAAAGATTGAGTCATTAGGAGGAATCAGAATAGGTAAAGATGGAGTCATTCGGAGGAATCAGAATAGGTAAAGATGGAATCATTAGGAGGAATCAGAATCGGCAAAGATGGAGTCATTAGGAGGAATCATAATAGGTAAAGATGGTGTCATTCGAAGGAACCAGAATCGGTAAAGATGGAGTCACAGGAGGAACCCGAATAGGTCAAGATGGAGTCATTAGGAGGAATCGGAATGGGTAAATATGGAGTCATTAGGAGGAACCCGAATAGGTAAAGATGGAGTCATTAGGATGAATCACAATAGGTAAAGATGGAGTCATTAGGATGAATCAGAATAGGTAAAGATTGAGTCATTAGGAGGAATCAGAATAGGTAAAGATTGAGTCATTAGGAGGAATCAGAATAGGTAAAGATGGAATCATGAGGAGGAACCCGAAAAGGTAAAGATGGAGTCATTAGGAGGAATCAGAATAGGTAAAGATGGAGTCATTAGGAGGAATCAGAATAGGTAAAGATGGAGTCATTAGGAGGAATCAGAATAGGTAAAGATGGAGTCATTAGAAGGAATCAGAATAGGTAAAGATGGAGTCATTAGAAGGAATCAGAATAGGTAAGGATTGAGTCATTAGGAGGAATCCAAATAATATTCAGGTTTCAGCTACTACTCCTCGACCCACAAACCCATCCAGGCCCAGCCAAATGAGAAACAATTTGTCAGAGTTCACCTCTCTGTAGGCACAAAGTAAAAAAGAGAAAAAAAAAACATTCATTAAGAGTAAAAAAAACAACAAAAACACATTCCTAGAACTGCGTACATGGAAATTCCGGTTCCATCAAGCTCCCTTTCCACATATTGAGAACAAGACAATTATCTGGTTTCTTTCCTTCTTTGCCATTCATCATAACCCTCCTTTTATTCAGGTCGATGCGTAAACCTTTCTTCCTTAATGTACGCTTTCATTTTTAAATGTCTTTTGCTTCTGTTTCACGTTCAGCATTCAAATTCAATACCAAGTCATCAGCGTATAATAACGTGGTTGGGAAGCGCAACCTTTCATTCCTCATCAATTCCTCCATCGCCATTACAAACACTTGGGGATTTTAAACAGATCCCTGGTGTAATCCGACCTTAACAAGAGCTGCCGACCGAGGGCCCATTGAATAACTGCTCTTGGTACTCCATCATACGCTTTCTCTAGGTCTAGATCAACAAACACATCACAGTTTCCTTCTCTTTGCCAAATACCCTTCTCGACATTGCCTCAATAAAATTTTTTTTTTTTTAATTGGGATTCCGTTGTTGATCCTCCAAGCATTAAACCAAACTGGTTGTTGTCTACAGTATATTTACCTCTGCCACCAAAGGTGGACCCCTGTTTGTCTGTGTCTGAGCAGAGTATCTCAAATGTTTGCAGACGGATTCGGACGAAACTTGGTGGACAGGATGGGTGTGTGACAAGGAAGAATGGGTTAGATTTTGGTGAAGATTCGGATTCGATATTTTAAAAAATTTAAATTCAGTGATTCTTTATATTTGAGAGATGGGGTGAAAAACGATATACAGTATAGCACAATATCTCAAAAAGTTGTGCATGGATGATGACAAAACATGGTGGATGAGTTGTGTAGGTGACAATAACAAGCCGATTAGATTTTGGTTCAGGTCTGGATGCAGATCGGTGGGATACAAAAAGTAAACTGCTCAGGCTGGCGGAAGCGTGCGCCCTACCGAGTGCCGTTCTAGTACAACTTGTATTGACCTTCTTTGAACCAATTCTTCCACTGAGCAATTGTCATGGCATCGAATGAATATATGAATGAATGAATGAATCATTCATTCATATTGTCATGGCATCGATATATTAAAAATGGATACAACAGTGCACTTGATCCAGTAACCTCAATGTTTAATTGCCCGTCATTCTCCAAGTCCACCTGTTGCCCCCACCAGCCCCTTCGCATTAAGCCCTTGAGCCCCCCTTGGAATGCACATCACCAGGTAGGCCGAGTACAGTTACAATGTGGGAACCAAAAGAGGAGCACGATTCTGAAGTCTCCAACTTGTTGGAAAAAGTCCGCTCGACCGAGGCATCACCATAGTGGGCTGAACAGACAAGAGGAAGGAAAGTTGATTAATTTGGTTTGAGGGTTAAAAAAAAAGAAAAAGATAATTTAGACTGTGGTTTTACAAGCACGAGGGAATGGTGGAGAAAATGAGGCAGGAATGTAGAGTGGTCATGTGACAATGAATGGACAGAAAGGGGAGGAATGGTATGTAGGGTTGAAGGGAGCGGGGGTTGCAGGGTGTACAGCAGGACCCTGCAAAGATGAGTTAGGTATGGAAAGAGTGAAGTGGAAGACGTACCAGACACAGATTTGCTCATGGACAGCCCTCCATTGAGACTTCCAAAGATCCTCTTGGATAGGGAATCACATTGGCACTTGTCCAGCTCTACAAGGTTTGGGGCAGGGGGTTGGGGGAGGGAGGGGATTATGAAACCTATAACTTGTAGTTCAACATCATCATCACATATTCTATTTGATATCTATTTTATTGCAAAAACAGAAACAATTCATCAGTTTTTATCCTCCCTATGATGAAGTGTGTCGATTAAAGCGTGGACGATTACACGAGATATTCTTAGGAACATGCTTCACTTAACATAGACAAGTTCTGTTCAAATCCTGTCCCTCAAATCAATAACATCCTTGAAGATAACCACAGCCTTATGGCAAAATCAAACACGGTCAGGCACTACAAACATCCACTCCACAACTAGAGGACGTTACAATAAGGACTCTTCAATGGCGAGTCACACGTTTTGGTACACGTCTCACTTCACTGAAGGATTAATTTTTTTAAAGGAAATAGAAACTGACCAGAGTAAACTCCACTCCACCTTAGATCTCCCAGATTGCTCAAACATCATGTCTTTCCCCACAGACGACAACTATGTTATCGTCGAGGAATAACCATCACATAGTCATCCTCAAAAGTATTCTATTTATTTGATACATAAAATTGTCTTTTTGACCTCTAATGCATAACAAACAGATGGCACCCAATCAAATCAGTTTCATCACCAATAGTGACCATCAACAAAGCACCCCGATCAGATTGGAATATAAATCCTCACTGCAATCCTCACCAAGATCAAGTCCACTTCAAACCTTTACCTCCAGACAAAGCAGAAGCAGAAACAGCGGCAGCAGAAGCAGAAACAGCGGCAGCAGAAGCAGTGATAAAGGGAGCAGATGCAGCCAGCTTTAAGGCCCCCTCCTCTGCATTTTCAGTCACTCTATGCCGAATGCCCTCGACCTGTGACTTTTGAGACGAGTGCAGCTCTGCGTACGCCTTCTGTTCCGTAAAGACAGGTGAGGCACCATAATCGGCAGGCGGCCGTGATCGGAGGCGCCCTGTCCAAGTGTTATCGGCGATTTTGGAGGTGGCCGATAACCTGGTGTCCGTGATGTCAACTGCGGCCACCGTGCTCGCTTGGGCAGAAACTTGGGATCTACCGAAACCCAGGAAACGGTAGACTCGCCGAAAGCCGAGAACGGTGCGGTGAAGAATGACAAGAATCAGGAGGAGAAAGGAGCGTGCCGTGTATCGAACCACTTCGATTGTGGAGGCCAGAAATCCTGCGGCATGTGACCACAGCAAGTCAGGGGTGTGTATATGCACATACATACGTATACATATACACAGAACCAACGTATTTATCCACGTACAAGCATGACTGTACAAATTGTCACCAACATTTCTGGTATAATCAATGAAACAATCTGCCTTGAGCATTCAATCGTGTGGCACGAGGTTTGTACTGGCCTATGCATACAAAATAAATGGTGCATCATATTCAGAGTGTGTTTCGTGCATTTCAAATTAATAATAATAATAATAATAATTCATTTATTTTGTATAGCGCTTTTCCAGAAGCCCAAAGGCGCTTTGACAGAGTGGAAAACATAATGCATAACAATACATGAAAACAACAATTGCAAAAAGACAAGAATCAATAGGGAAATATTTAAAGCAAAAGGAGGGAGAAGGAGAAGAGATAGTCAGGGGTTAAATGCTGTGGGTTGAATGTTGAATGCAGCGTTGAACAGGTGGGTCTTTAGTGATGTTTTGAATGTGGTGAGTGAGGAGGAGTCTCTGATGGTGTGAGGTAGTGAGTTCCAGAGGGTGGGAGCAGCGATGGAGAAGGCCCTGTCCCCCCAGGATCTGAATTTGGTCCGGATGGAGGGGGTCAGGAGGTTGGTACCAGCAGAGCGGAGGTTGCGGGTGGGAGTGTGTCTGGAGAGGAGGTCAGCCAGGTAGGATGGGGCCAGGTTATGGAGGGCTTTGTATGTCAAGAGGAGGATTTTGTACTGGATTCTCTGGGGGATGGGGAGCCAGTGAAGCTTGTAAAGGACGGGGGTGATGTGGTCACGGGTCCGGGAATGAGTGAGTAGACGGGCAGCGGAGTTCTGAATGTATTGGAGTTTATTGGTGATTTTTGAGGGTGAACCATAGAGGAGGCTATTGCAGTAGTCCAGACGGGAGGTGATGAAGGCGTGGATGAGGGTTTCTGCAGCCGTGGAGGAGAGGGATGAGCGGAGACGGGCAATGTTTTTCAGGTGAAAGAAGGCTGACTTTGTGATCTGTTTAGTGTATTTGTCGAAGGAAAGGGTTTGGTCAAAGATGACGCCAAGATTCCGGATGTGAGGGGAGGTGGATACTGGGATACCGTCGATGTTGAGGGCAAAGTTATGGGTGGATTTTGTGAGCGTTTTTGGGCCAATGATGATTATTTCAGATTTATCACAGTTAAGCTTGAGGAAGTTGATTTGAAGCCAGGATTTTATTTCAGTGATGCAGTTTGTCAGGATAGAGTGGGTGTCGGTGGAGACGGACTTGGTGGAGATGAAAAGCTGGATGTCATCGGCGAAGCAGTGGAATTGGAGACCATGACGGCGGATTAAGTGACCGAGCGGGGACAGGTAAAGGATGAAGAGGAGGGGGCCAAGAACTGAACCTTGGGGGACACCTTGGGGGAGGGGAGCAGTGGGGGATTTGCAGTTATTGATGGAGATGAACTGGCATCTGTCAGAGAGGTATGATTTAATCCAAGAGAGGGCAGTGCCGGTGACGTTAAAGGTGGATTCAAGTCGGGTGAGGAGGATAGTGTGATCGATGGTGTCAAAGGCAGCGCTGAGGTCGAGGAGGACGAGAATGTTGAGGTTGCCAGCGTCAGAGGAGAGGAGAAGGTCGTTGGTGATTTTGAGGAGAGCAGTTTCAGTACTGTGGTTGGAGCGGAATCCGGATTGGAATGTTTCATACAGGTTATTGGCAGAGAGATGATGTTTGAGTTGAGTGGCTACAGCGCGTTCCAAAACTTTTGACAGAAAGGGTAGGTTGGAGATGGGTCTGAAGTTGTTTAGGGTGTCAGGGTTTAGACCAGGTTTTTTTTAGAATGGGGGTAACAGCAGCAATTTTGAGGGAAGGTGGGACGATGCCTGTAGACAGGGAGGAGTTTATTGTTGCAATGATAAGTGGAGAGAGAGCAGGGAGGGAGGCTTTGACAAAGCTGGAGGGGATGGGGTCAAGAGTGCAGGTGGCAGTTTTCATTCCTATGAGGAGTTCAGAGAGGTCAGTAGGAGAGATTGGGGAGAACCGAGACAGGGGATGGCAGGACAAGGGGGGGCAGGTGGTTGGAGGGGGAGCGGGTGCGGCGGTGGTCAAGCTGTTGTAGATGTTGTCAATTTTGCGTTGGAAGAAAGAGAGGAAGGAGATGCAGTTGTCTACTGTGAATGACTGGGTGGTGGTGTTCAGGGGGCGGAGGAGTTTGTTTATTGTCGAGAAGAGTGCTTTTGGGTTTCCGGAGCCAGAGTGGATAATTTGAGAGTAGTAGGCAGAGCGGGCATCTTTGTAGTGTTGTATGTGGTCCTTGTAGGCTTGGGAGTGAACTGTGAGACCCGTTTTATTGCGGAGTCTTTCAAGTTGGCGAGCACGAGTTTTCATCAGGTGGAGTTCAGGGGTAAACCAGGGAGCAGAATGGGTGAAAGAAACTGTTTTGGTTTTTACAGGCGCAAGCTGGTCAAGGCAGGAGGAGAGAGTGTGGTTGTAGTAGTCAGTGAGGTCGGAAGGGGTGTGGAGGTCAATGAAGGGAGAAGTGGACATTTTTTCAGAGAGGGTGGATGAGAATGAGGTAGGTGAAAGAGCGTTTAGCTTACGGAAGTTGATTGTGCGATAATGCCTTGGTGTTGGGGCGGGGATGTTGATGGTCAGAGTGATGGCTAAGTGGTCAGAGAGGGTGAGGTCGGAGCCATAGAGATGGTGCAAATTTAATCCAGTGGAGCAGACAAGGTCCAAAATGTGACCACGGATATGGGTAGGAAAGTCGACATGTTGAGTGAGGTTAAAGCAGGTGAGTAAATCAGTGAAGTCAGTGGTTATTGTGGAGTCAGTGGAGTCCATGTGGATATTGAAATCACCAAGGAGGAGGATTGAGGGGGAGAGGGAACATAGCTGGGTCAGAAAGTAGGAGAAGTCAGACAGGAATGATTATCTCAGAATTATCTTTCTTTTCTTTTTTCAACTGTTTTATAATCTCATGTTGTGGTTTTTCTTTACGTTTGATCATCTCACAAATGGGTCTTGGGGGATGGGTTCATCATGAGTCAGCCCTATAGTTTGATTGAATGGCAGCAGCTGATACAAGGAACTTCATCACGAGAGTCGACCATTTGACCCATCATTCCCTGTGCTCATCAACACTACATTAATCCAATTTAGACTCAATTTCTCAAGGTGGGACTGGAGGAATGGTTACTTGCCAGTCCCCAAGCCCAGCTACCTACTTGTCTTGCAAATATCCCGATACCCTTCTATCTCCAATGCTTCCAGGTACCTATCTAATTCCAGTTTAAACCCATCTTCTGTTTCTGCTGCCACGTCCATGCATTTCTGCCATTCCATGCATTAACTACTCTGAGTGGAAGATCCCCACCATCTTACTACCTTCTCAACTCTCCTTCTCTTTACTTGAACACTGTAGACTCTGGTCATCTCACATCTCACTCTGGTCATCTGATGAAAAACCTCTACATTTATTTTGTCTATACCCTTAATCTTTTAAAAAAACATCTCTCTCGGATCCCCTCCTTTCTAATGTGTAAAATCCCATCTTCTTCAGTCAGCCGCTCCTCATAGCTGCGCCTAGCTATGCCCTGAATCAATATAGTCATCCTACACTGAACCCTCTCTATGGCAGCTATGTCCTTCCTCAGATGTGGAGACCAAAACTGAACACGATATTCTAAATGAGGCCTCACTAAATTCCCATAGTATTAACACCACCTCTTTTGATTTATAATTTATCCCCCTGACAATGCAACCTAAAAACCCTGTTTGCTTTACCTATACCTACCTGGCACTGTGCTGTCTGCTTACCCTCCACATCTGTTATCAGTCCCAGATCCTTCTGTGTGACACGTTCCAAGATTTCCCCTTGCATCACATAATCCCTATTTTCATTATTTATACACATCCCCAATAGCTTATATTTATTTATGTTAAACTGCAACTGCCAATCTTTTGCCGAATCTATGAAAGTATCAATACCTATTCCTGAATCTGATCACCTCCCTTTCTTATATTCGAGGCCTGACCTAAATCAATCCCCTGAACCCATAAATTCTGTAGTCCGAATATTTTGAAAAGCGAGTGGGTGGGAGGGGCATACAGACCCCTCTGTTCCTAAAAACTAGAGGATACTCTGAAAAGTTAAATCAAATACTCCCACCTCTTTCATGCTGCATTCCAACAGAAGAGGTTTTACAAGAGCAGTACCACGTCTCAGCAACTGCCCCCAAAGACCTAGAGCAGCAACACGATGCCTGCTCCCTCTCCGAGTGCCCATTGCGAGTGCATGCCGACAGTAACAACGAAGAGGGGACAAAAGAACCCTCCCGCGTATCCAAAGACAAGGTGGACGAAAAGTTTCCATCGTCCATCTGGCCCTCTCCATTGGCCAAGTGCATGTTAGAAATTGCACCTGTGGTTGTGGAAAGAAAGACCGACAAAGGAACACCAACAAAACGATTAATTTAGCTTTACAACTTCAGCTTTATCTAAATTACAAATGCCCACCTAAGGAAGACAAGACGAAGAAATGGTCACAAATCCTCAAATGATGTACACATGGTAACATGGCAGGACTAACCTATTCCAGCATGATGAACTTCCTTCTCTCCTCCTTGGAGACGCGAGGGAAGAGAGTCTGACGTGGACGAAGAATAGGAGACTCTTGTGTTTGTGTCTCCAGCACTGTAGTGCCAGGTCTTCGAAGTGCTCAGGTTGGATTGCGTGACCGTTTCATGCGAATCAACCTCACTTCGTGAGTGACGGGTGTTACGCAACCTGCTGATGCAAGAGGAAGCACCCATTGGCAAAACATATACAAGAGCACATCAAAACATTAACAACCACAGGCATCTACGATGATGGTATACCGTACATCGAGAAGATCAACGACTCAAAACAATTGGGGGATCATGTCGAGAAAAACTTCAACGCAAGAGGAGGACTTTAGGCACATCAATCATGTGTAATGGTTGCCAACCTATGGCTGTTTGTCCATGCTCTATCCTTATTAAATGCTGAGCGCCAAGCAAGGAAACAGCAAGTACCATTTTTTAGGTCTTTGGTAAGACTCAGACAGGGTTCGAACCGCCAATCTCCCAGAACCAGAGCGGACACTCGAACCGTAACACCACAATAAAGAAATAAATAAATACATCGTTTTTCAGCACCAGTGGTGTTAGTTATGTCATCGCTTGCAAATTAGTAAAAGGTTTCAGTGATGAAGTTGCCAACAAACGCATTTAAACGATTGCTTTCCATCTTCAATCGTAAAATTATTACCAGCTGGAGACATCTTCACAATCAGCACCAATTGGGGTGGTGGAGACAGCCAGGCCGCTGTGCCGAGTTAATCTACGGCGAGACATTCTGGGCGAGGCATAAATGGGCGGCAGAGAATGCTGCTCCTCGTACTCCAAAGCAGCTGAAGAATAACTAGAGCTGCGAAAGTCAACAAGGTGGGGGAGAATAGATCGTGGTCAGAGCCAAGGCGACAATCCCCTCATCGACAATCCCCCCACTCCTCCCTCCAGGTCTTTAAAACAGCTGTTCACCACCATCTCTTATCTTCCGCCATCCAAAACCTTGATCTTTTCTACCCCCGCTAATTCACCCCAGACACACTTTTTCGAAATTCCAACTTCTTTCCTGGAAGTCCTTGCAGTGTCCATGTGTTTTATACCTCTCCCACCTCCCCCCAAACCCTCTCCCTCCCACAGATCTCTCGATGTCCCTGCTCTCAAATGTTGCGTTTGTGTCCTTCCCCTTCTCTCCCCATCTTGTCTACCGCTCCCCTTATTTTGTGTTTTATGTGTCGGTTTGTGTCCGTTTGATTTTTTGTGTGATTAATGTTAGCTCTTTCACGAGCCTCAATCTTGTATACAAAAAAAAAAAAAAAAATCGTTGCAAAAATAATGAGGTCTAAAATGAAGATGGTTGCTTTAACAAGGAGATGATAATACTTCATTAGCTAAATGCTCCAAGAAGATTAATGGCAGACACAGCTTGGTCAGTTGCAAATCTAGGTCACAACGAACTGGAATTAATTAGGTAGAACACAGAATTAGTAAATAATAATAATAATAATAATAATATTAATAATAATAATAATAATAATAATATCAATTGACCACAAAGCTAAGGTGGAATCACCTTTTTCAATAACACCTAAGAAAGGTGATAATGATTGCAACAAAGCAAGACTGAGGTTCACAAGACAACATGGGCCTCCAATCTTTCTTATTGTGATACAAGGTACAATGCCATAGCAATGTGTGCAAAAATAAAGATGCATCTCCACTTACATTCATCAGCCGTAGCCAACCGGAGGGCAGCATTAGTTAACTCCTCCTCTCCCAATAGCACCACTCAAAACCACATTCTCCAAAAAAAGAGATTACAACACCTCTACGACCCGTCCTCTGGTTCAACACACTCAAAGGTGACAAATGGATACATCCGTTATTATCTCCACCGCCGAAGGTGGAAGGATGTTATGTTTTCATGTCTGTCTGTTTTTCTGTCTGTCTGTCTGTCTGTGAGCAGGATATCTCAAAAATTTATGGCCAGATTCAGACAAAGCTCGATGGACAGGTTGGGTGTGTGACAAGGATAAATTGATTCGCTTTTGGGGAAAATCTGGATCCGCATTCAAACCCGAGAATTTAAGTGATTCTTCACTATTGATAGATTGTGGCCCGACATGCAAAAAGTCATCTAGTTTTTCAATTTTGTGACCCACCTATGGTACCTACCTGAATTTTTGTATGAAGGTAGTTTAAATATTGCTTTAAAAAAATTCAAAACTCATCAGTGCAAACAATTGCACATTAATTAGTTATAGTGATTAATATATCATACATATATATATATATATATATATACATATATATATATATATATATATATATATATACGATAGCACTACATCTTGTCGTCCATATGTGGAGAACTGTGTACAAGTCTATGGGAACACGAAAATACTCAAAATGTGTCCTGATGTAATAAATCCATCTAATTCACAGACACGAGAGAAATCTTGCTCGAGAAGGGACGAACAATTAACAATCAAAGTACATCCAATAACTCAGTTGGGATTGGGTTTAAGAAGGTGAAGGCCAGTGAATGTACGTCACTTGCACACAAAAATGAAGACAAAAAGGTGTAATCAACACCTTTGTCACCTTGTGATAGGATGGGCTTTCAATTCTCTATATATGGGTTTTATTCAGCTATTGACCGTGGGTCAACGCCTGATTTGTTTAATTTTGTGACCCACCTCTGGTATCTACTTAGGTTTTGCTGCATATTGTGTAAAAACATATTGTTACGGACACGGTTTTTGGATGTTATTTTACCGAGCGGTGGTGTATTTAACCGCGTCCGAACAGTTACTCCCCGATTAGAACCCGATTCCAACCGAACGTTGACTAATCGCGCTACAGATATTCAATTGGGAAACCTCTAAAGCGACCGAAAGAGAAGAAGAGAGAAGAAAGACAGAGTTTGGAGGAAGAACAGATTTATTATACACACACAAGCAATATTTTAGAGCGACCAATATTATTTACAGCAATAGATGGAAAAGAGCAGTCACACAGTGCATTGTTAACTTATTCTATTTCATTTACTTAATCCCCAAGACAAACGAGTAGGACAGGACGTTCACACTCACACGGTGGATATTGCAGGCAGGTAATGGCTCGAGGAGTCGATTGCTTGAGAGGAAGGCAAGGTCGGAGGCCGCAGCACCCCTCGCGGTTTTGGCGGGAAAACCTCCGTCGCGTATCCGCGGCCGTCACGCGCTGGCTCGGCACACCTGCTCCTCTTCCTGGGGTGGAGCCGTCTCCCTCCGTTCAGCGCGTCTCTCCAACGACAGGGGGGTATTGCAGGCAGGCAGGTAGGTAGGTAGGTAGGGCTTGCGGTGGATTGCGCTCCTCTTCCAGGTCATCCCCCAGCGTATCTCTCAAGGCCTCTCTCCAGTCATCTCTCATCTGGCCTCCTAAAGCAGTCCCCTGCAGTCGCTTTTATCACCTCCGGCGGAATTAAGCCGCCGGCTCCGAGGGCACGCCTACCGGGTCACTCACCGCGGTGTTGATTGGCTGTTAGGGCCGGTTCACTCCTGCCCTCTTCTGACGAGGTGGAGACACGCCTTTCTTCTCCAACCTTACCTCGTGGCCAATGGTGGTTGAAGAGAAAAACCGACCAAAATGCGGAAGGCAAATGGAAGGGAGGTTTTGGGGAAATTGGAAGGGCCTACGCTTATTTTGTTTGATACAATGCAAAGTCAATCTAGTGGAAAACACATACTTAGCCTACATGGAATAAGGAAATACACTATTTAAAAGATATATCGTGACCTGCGTGTATGTTCTATGAAATTAATTAGGAGGACGGCTGCGACCATTATTTACACTAGGGCATGCCCGTACTATATATAAGCTAGGACGTGCCCGTACGTGGGTGCCCGTTCCTTGCCAAAAAAAAAAAAAAAAAAAAAAATTTGTGTAGGGGTGTGTGTGTGTAAACATCCTAGGGCGTGCCCGTACGTGGGTGCAAAAAAACATGCGTGCAAAGAACAACAACAAAAAAAAACTTTGAAACCACGTGGCAGTAACGACCACAGAACCCCCCCCCCCCTCTATTTACATGAATGGTTTGGTCCATTCGCAACGACCACAGAACCCCCCCCCTCTATTTACATGCAATGGTTTGGTCCAAAGCGAACGGTTTGGTCCATTCGATGTGATTCGATGATTCGATGTGAATGGTTTGGTCCATTCGCAACGACCACAGAACCCCCCCCCTCTATTTACATGAATGGTTTGGTCCATTCGCAAAGCCAAAGCGAACGACCACAGAACCCCCCCCCTCGATTTACATGAATGGTTTGGTCCATTCGCAAAGCCAAAGCGAACGACCACAGAACCCCCCCCCCCTCTATTTACATGAATGGTTTGGTCCATTCGCAACGCCAAAGCGAACGGCGAACGGCTAAATCGCCATAGCTCGGTAAGTACTTGTCCGATTAATTTCAAACCTTGAAAAGGCACATCCTCGGGTCCCCAGCAATATACCTGGCAAGTTTCAAGTATATCGGACCGGTAGTTGTCGAGAAACAGCGGTCACAGACACACAGACAGACACACAGAGATTACTGGCATTATAGATAGATTACCAGGATGTTACCATACCAAAACCATACTCTTCACATCCGTTACCCTTCCTCCAAAATTGTTACACTCCTCAAAACCCGTTACACTTCTCAAAACCCGTTACACTTCTCAAAATCGTTACACTGCACCCTCCTTTCTTCAGGCACGTCCTCGGGCCTACTAGACTTAACTGAGTGTGACATGTAGGTGTAATTCCCCCTACAATTAACCTGACCCTGAGTGTGACAATTTTAAAACACAAATAAGTATGTCCCCCTATTGCATTGCATCCTGTCTAACAGACTCAAGCCCACAGCTAACCGAATTACGGAATTATTCTGAAACTATACATTTACGGTGGGGAGCATTATTTACAATGACGTGATTTCTTATTTACAACGCAACCCAGGACCTGTGTGTTTTTTCTTTTCTTTTTAGGGAACAAGAGAAAGAAATTCCTGTTGGGAGGGAGGAGACAGCACGCATTGCATCGATGCACCAGTACCAATACCACCAAAGCACCCAAAAACACCCAAACACCACAAAGCACCCAAAAACACCATCCGGTGCGGTTACCATGGTTCATAATAAACACAACAAAACAACTGGTGGTGGTCTTCTCCTTCTCTGCTGGGCCGATGTTCTTCCCGACGTCTTCTGGCTTCATGCGGCCTATTTGGACATACTAAAAAAAACACAACTTGTGTCCATTTTTATTTAGGGCCTCAAGGGCCAACTAAGGGTGGTCCACCTGTTTGGCATAGGTGCCACCTTACCGAGGTCCGCAAGCAAGATTCCCTGGCCACTATGGCCGGTTTCCAACAGAGGTGCCCTGCCCCAGAACCTGGGGTCCATCAAGTGGTACTTGGCCGCCGAACAGCGGTCCATAAAGTGGTACATCAACGCAATGCGTGCTGGTTCTGGGAATCTCGGGCGCACAATGGCCACCTCACGCACGCTCCCCTCGGCACCCAATGGCGCACAGGTCATGTGGGAGACAAAAGAAAGACAATTGAGCGAGGGGTAAGGTCACAAGGGTACACGTCAAACAAGGCAATGCAAGGTGAAATGCGTACGGAGGGCGAAGTGAGAAAGCTCGTCCCTACCGTACGTCACCCCCCTGTCACCTACACTACCCTTGCTCTTACCCCATATTTACAAAATCTACCCATTTACAAATTCGTCACTACTGTCACGTCTTCCCCATATTTCCCTTATACCAAATTCGTCACCACAATCCCTCTACTTCAAAATTTGCCATCATCAAATTCATCATCAATCCTCATAAGGAGGCAGAGATGGAACATCAAAGCACAATGTCACACCCACGTCATGATGCGTCTCACATTCCAAACATTTGCACAATAAAAAATAATAAAACATGGCATGGTGTGGAGTTACCTGTCACCTCCGGTGAGTGGGTGCAGATGGTGCGAGGAGATCCTTCATCCTAACTATCCTCTAAATGACTTTAACACACTTTACACTACCCGGGGTCTTTCTCCGGCCAAACCATTGGCCCTCTTACACTATGGGTTCTAAAAACCAATTCCCATTGGCCAAACTGTGGTGCTTTTCAATTTGGGGTCTCACTCCCCCGATTCATCTCCCGGTGCCCTCGCACAATTTCTGGGCCGCGACGTGTAGCTCTCCCAACAGGTCTACCCACCTGCACACCTCCACCACTGTAGTTGCCACCCGAGCTTACCTAGCTCCTCACCCTAACCTATCTAACTGGGGGCAGCCCCTCTCCTGGCTCTGTCACCCCATGGTGCCCTCTGGCACTGGGCTACCCGGGTCCGTCCTCCGGATCCTCGGGCCCCATCCACAACAACTACTACCGGCTCCCAGAGCCCACCTGCGGCCTCACCTGGCCGACATCCTTACAGTGGTGGAGTGCCCAAACCAACTACACACACTAACAGGCTACACGCCCAGCCATTTCCACAACACTAATGCACCCATTCACACATCATTCTTCCAACCGCACCACAGATGCCAATATCCAACCACAATTTACCTGTACCCTCTACCTAACTCTTACACTACCCGCCCCGGGTATCCGTGATGGGGGGTCCACTCTTCCCCCATTCACACCTTCGCACCATCCACTCCACTCCACAATTTCCACCATACCCACTCCACGACCATCCATTGGCCAATACTCCATACCATTTATTCCATACACCTGTCCTCCATTCACCTGTCGTTGCACACCTGTGCAATCTCACCTGGTGCCACCTGCACCCTCCTCCTCTTTCTGGACCAGTTGGTCAACGCAACACACATCACCATCACTCACTCATACACTGCTCCACACACCTGTTCAGTTGCACACCTGTGCAATCACACCTGTTCCATTCTCACCTGTTCAATCCTCACACGCACGGCATCATCTCAGCTAACTACTCCCCTCTGAAACTTGCGCTTCCCAGTCGTCCCTTTAAACTATTGCGCTCCCACGTCATTATCATCCACACTAAACTACCTGCGTCCCCACTACAGGTATCAATCACTAACTAAACTTAACGTTACCTAAGGTCATCTTCGCTAGATCCCTACACACCATATCCTAACCCACCCGGGCTAGTTTTCACTGCCATACACCCCATAATCTATAGCGCATTTGCCCCCACTTGTGAGGGATGGTGGATTTGCCATCCCACCACATCGGGGGTCTCTCACTATAAATTTTGTTCGTCCAAATCCAGCAAATCAAAAGCTTTCCATTTACGGCCAATTCTACCCACTTTTATAAATTTCGTACCAAATCACTACTATCATCATCACAGTCCGTCTACTTATTACATCCTCTCGGTGCGCCAATTCACATCACCCGTCTACTTATTACATCCTCTCGGTGCGCCAATTCACATCTACAGCCCGGCTTCGTACAGCCGAGCACTGAACGCGGATTCTTTTGTGCTGGCGGCTGGATGCGTCCCGCATTCGGGGCCGGGGCGGGGGCTTACCCGGGCCGAGATCCCATGCACCACTTCGGCGTGGAGCCATCCAATGTCCCGATCTCGACCTGCCGGCACGTCTCAATAGAAAGTGGTCGCCATGACGACCCTTCCTATCGAGCTGCCCGCTCCGCCTTGTGGAGCCCGGACGCGGCCGCTCCACGCGAGGCCCAGCGTGGATCGCGCACGGCGGTCCTTTCGAACCCGCCGTGGCTCGGATCTCCGCTGGTTCTCGCGGCACGCGAAGCCCGGCACGCACCGAGGGCCCGATCCGGCTAAAAGTCGACCTAACCTTTAACCCAGTTATCGTCGACGCTTCACCTGGATTCCTACAAGCATACGCTACCCCTTTCTTGCTCATACATGCAGCTGTTCCCATTCTCCTCGTACCTTTCCTGACACACCTCGGTACACCCATTCCACTCACAGCCTTGGTCACACACCTGACCACCGAACACTTTGGCACACATTCGTTGCTCGCACACCTCACCAATACACCGCTTCGCGCCCCCTCCTCGGTCACCTCCTCTGTGACAATCACAGGTGTGCCCTCATTCGCACACCCAACCACGTGCCTCACCACCAACTCCAGCGTGCATTCCCACTCACGCTCTACCATTCCAGGTGTGCATCCTTCCATCCCAGGTGTACATCCTCGCTCACCTGTCACAACCAGCTCACTCTCCTTGTCACTCTCACTACTCTCACCTCCACTCTCGGTCGCGCACTCACCCTTACTTTCGACGGCACACTCTTTCCTCATGCACCCGTCCGTTACACACCTTTCTCGCGCACACTCTCCCGTTACACCCTCTGTAACACTCACCACAGACGTACACTTCCTCGTTACATCCTCTGTAACACTCACCACAGGTGTACACTCTCTCGTTACTTCCTCCGTAACACTCACCACAGGTGTACACTCTCTCGTTACTTCCTCCGTAACACTCACCACAGGTGTACACTCTCTCGTTACTTCCTCCGTAACACTCACCACAGGTGTACACTCTTTCGTTACTTCCTCCGTAACACTCACCACACCGCGCTTCCATGTACCCCCTCGCACACGCGCTCCGACCGGCTCACTCCTGACGGCACACTCACTCCTCGGCGTGCACTTTTTCCTCACACACCCCATGGTCGGACATTCTCGCACACCTCTTTTTTCGCACACCTGACCTGTCACACACTTCACCACCGGCCTTTCACGAACACCCGGATCCAAACCAATCCCCAAGCCGACTGAATCTCCCCTCACATCATGTACATTGCCACTCACCTCCGTACCTTGTCTCCGCACCTCCTTTGCCGCCTGCAAACTTTTTATTTGGTTAGTGAGCACCGCATCATGATTTGAACACAGACCTTGTACATATTCCATGACTTCCTCCTTTATCTCCCTCTTAGCTTCCCTCCGTCTCTTCTTAATTTCACTCACCCCTTCTTCCACCTCCTCTAATTTTTCCTTTACCTCTTTCAGCTCCCGGTGCGCCCCCTCGATTTCTTCCTCCATTGCTACTTTAACCGTTTCTATGTGCGTCCTTACCTCCCGGTCCTTCGTCTCCATTACTTCTGTCACCTCTTCCAACCTCTTCGTCAATCCCTCATGTACCATTTGACATTCCTTTTGTGTCGCTATTAATTCATTTTTAATGTCCTTTTGTGTCGCTTTTAAACCCCCGATGATTGCAGTGTTCTTTTCCACTTGGTCCGCTAGTTCTTTTTGTCCCACCGTCAGCTGTTCTACTCCTTTCGTCAGATCTTCTATTCCCCCCTGTAACTTTACCGTATTATTTCTCACCTCTTTCTCGATACGCTTTTCGCCTCGCTTTACCTCCTCGCGTAGCCCCGAGACCTCCTCACTCATCCCTGTTCGTATTTCCTCCATCTGGTTCCCCATCTGTTCGATTTCCCGGGCGGATTGTTCCCCCATTTCCCGCAATTTGTCCTCCATCCTATTTTCTAACCCCATTAATTTCTTGTCTAACTCCTTAAAATTATTGTCTAACCCCTCACCGGTACCCCTCGCTTCGTCCCTCATTACCCCCATCATTCTGCTTTCCATTTTCGCACTATCAGCCCTTGCTTCGTCCCTCATTTTGTCCATAAGGGCACCGATTTGTAGCAACAAAAGGTCCGAATCCAACGGCGGCGCTGCTACTGTCGCGGGCGTGGCAAAATTTGGTGCCGCTACACCCACGTGCGCGAGGACGCCATTTTGCACGCCTGCTACTCCCTCAACCGCCTCCTCATTGCTCTCCTCCTCCCTTTCTTCCACATACATTTCCCCTGGTTCCTGGGTTACCCCTAACCCGTCTATCTCCCCCACCGACATCCGATCGCCTTGATTGTCCATGGCGCGATCTCAAAATTCGGGTTTTATAAAACAACACAATTTTGGCAGCTCGTAATTTTGACCAAGATTTTTTTTTTTTTAAATTTGGGCCTAACAAATTTAGTCCCGGGTCCGAATCCGACTCCTCGACACCAATTGTTACTATAACACAATTGGTGTTCCAAAATTTGGGCCTAACAAATTTAGTCCCAGGTCCGAATCCCAACTCCTGACAACCAATTGTTACGGACACGGTTTTTGGATGTTATTTTACCGAGCGGTGGTGTATTTAACCGCGTCCGAACAGTTACTCCCCGATTAGAACCCGATTCCAACCGAACGTTGACTAATCGCGCTACAGATATTCAATTGGGAAACCTCTAAAGCGACCGAAAGAGAAGAAGAGAGAAGAAAGACAGAGTTTGGAGGAAGAACAGATTTATTATACACACACAAGCAATATTTTAGAGCGACCAATATTATTTACAGCAATAGATGGAAAAGAGCAGTCACACAGTGCATTGTTAACTTATTCTATTTCATTTACTTAATCCCCAAGACAAACGAGTAGGACAGGACGTTCACACTCACACGGTGGATATTGCAGGCAGGTAATGGCTCGAGGAGTCGATTGCTTGAGAGGAAGGCAAGGTCGGAGGCCGCAGCACCCCTCGCGGTTTTGGCGGGAAAACCTCCGTCGCGTATCCGCGGCCGTCACGCGCTGGCTCGGCACACCTGCTCCTCTTCCTGGGGTGGAGCCGTCTCCCTCCGTTCAGCGCGTCTCTCCAACGACAGGGGGGTATTGCAGGCAGGCAGGTAGGTAGGTAGGTAGGGCTTGCGGTGGATTGCGCTCCTCTTCCAGGTCATCCCCCAGCGTATCTCTCAAGGCCTCTCTCCAGTCATCTCTCATCTGGCCTCCTAAAGCAGTCCCCTGCAGTCGCTTTTATCACCTCCGGCGGAATTAAGCCGCCGGCTCCGAGGGCACGCCTACCGGGTCACTCACCGCGGTGTTGATTGGCTGTTAGGGCCGGTTCACTCCTGCCCTCTTCTGACGAGGTGGAGACACGCCTTTCTTCTCCAACCTTACCTCGTGGCCAATGGTGGTTGAAGAGAAAAACCGACCAAAATGCGGAAGGCAAATGGAAGGGAGGTTTTGGGGAAATTGGAAGGGCCTACGCTTATTTTGTTTGATACAATGCAAAGTCAATCTAGTGGAAAACACATACTTAGCCTACATGGAATAAGGAAATACACTATTTAAAAGATATATCGTGACCTGCGTGTATGTTCTATGAAATTAATTAGGAGGACGGCTGCGACCATTATTTACATTACCAGGATGTTACCATACCAAAACCATACTCTTCACATCCGTTACCCTTCCTCCAAAATTGTTACACTCCTCAAAACCCGTTACACTTCTCAAAACCCGTTACACTTCTCAAAATCGTTACAATATTTTCAATATAGATTCGTAACTCGTCAATCACCAAAAGTGCACAAAAGTGTGAAAATGCAAAAAAAAACACGAAAAAAATATGCAATTGATGACTTGAGTGGAAGAGGTACATAAGTCACGTTCTTCAGCCCGATAGTGTTCTAATCCTGTTGGTTAGAACCAGGAACTCCATCTACAGTATGGTAACAATCCATGTCTAACAATTTTGTTCTGTGATATTTTGTGACAACTACTTCATCCACTCAGGTCTTCAATTATATTATCTACATAATGTCCAACCATGGCACGTTTCTCATGAATCATGAGAAGAGTAACACATCCCATGGCCAAACACATGCATTGTTTCACCGAATGTCAAAACTGGGGAACATGGCGACACACATGCCATCAGATGCCTGTGTCTCAGCAGACGATTCTGAATGCATTTCTTTTGTGTTTTGCTGTATTCACATAACTTCAGCTCACAGCAAAGCAATTCCATTTAGTGGAAAAGGTTTGTGTAAATATAAGGAACTAGCAGGGGTACCCAGCGTTGCGATGGTGTTCTAATCCTGTTGGACTTTTGAATATATCCAGAAAATCTAGTTTTTTTTGTGGGAGCCTAAAACACTTCCCTAAACCCACTAAAGAATAGGGTTGGGGAGCATTTAATATGACATTTCACGTAACACCGACGCACCAAAGGCCGAGACACGATAGAGTGATTTGAAAAATCCACCAAAAAATCTAATTTTTCAAAAAACTTTAAAAAAACTTTAAACCCAAAACACTCCCCGGCACTCATTGATGAGCCTCTGAAAGTTTGATGAAGATCCGTTTGGCCATCTCTGATTAAAAAGAAAAATGGTGATGCGCGCACGCGCACACATGCACACACATGCACACACGCACACACGCACACCTGTGTCGATATGCTGGACTAGACCAGAAAGTAAGATTGCTGCTAATGCCACAAACTACGAGTTTGCAGGCCTGGACGTTGAACAGCGGCTGGTACTCAAGGTGGGTGGTGCACCTTCCAAAGTTAATACTACATTTTTACTCGTTTATGATTAAATTCATGGAATGTTTAGACAAACATGTAACTGTAATAATGTACAAGGATGCTACTGCAGACTACAACACCACCTGGTCGAAATGAGGTGCAGCACTTTTTGGTTACTGCGAGGACCGCCTTCAAAGTAGCCAAGGCATGTTCACATCTATTAAGAAATACAAGAACAAAACCTTCCAGTCAATGAACAAAATAAGCTGCTCACAAGTAAAAGGCAAGGAAATGACACCAGGCTGATCGGAATCTCTTCCAATGACTTCTGATCATTACAAATGTCAGAGAATTGGACATGCCAAACATGCTCACATACAACCTAAGCCCACTTCCCCTATCAATGGCACATCAGGATGTGTCTCTGAACAAGACAATAAACTCAACCTTGCTTCACTTCATTGAATCATATGTGTAGCCATCCCCAGTTGTTGAAATTCCTTCAGGAAGTATCTGGATTGTAGACGGTTTGGCTATGATACAAGCACTGCCCCCAGTGGAGTATTCCACCAATGATTTACTTACAGATTACTTATTGAAGCATCTTGTGAAATTAGCTCAAAGTGGTAAAAGTAACATTATCCACCGTGTCGTGGACACTTGTCAGAAACTGAGCATCAAGAATGCTGAGAGAAGAATGAGAGCATCAGGTGGGAGCTTGGTAACAACAATCTATGAAGAAGACCAACTAAGGGCCACAGCCATGGAAATGTTTTCTAGCATGTCAAGAAAACACAAGCGTTACGTCTAGGTCCCCTGTCGGTGAAGTGATGCGAGTTGACAAAGTGGAAGACGCAAGGCGGTCATCTTGGATTTTGACGTGGCGACCCAATTTTCAATAGCCTTCTCCCTTATGCATAGATACACCCACACACCAGATTAGAAGTTAGTAGTTCGTTTATTTTTCAAAATATTTCGCTCACAAGGTTCAGACATATATATGGTGGCAGCCATCTTGGATTTTGACGTGGCGACCCAATTTCCAATAGCGTTTTTCCTTATGCCTAGATACACCCACACACCAGATTAGAAGTTGGTACTTCGCTTATTTTTCAAGATATTCCGCTCACAAGGTTCAGACATACATGGCGTCAGACATACATGGCGGCGGCCATCTTGGATTTTGACGTGGGTTGCACCCACACACCAAATTCGAATGTGGTCCTTCGCTTACGCACGCACGCACGCACGCACACACGAGAGCATCAGGTGGGAGCTTGGTAACAACAATCTATGGAGAAGACCAACAAGGGCCACAGCCATGGAAATGTTTTCTAGCATGTCAAGAAAACAAAAGAGGAACTGATCAGATTCGTCTTCCAAACGTGGAAGAGTACATCATCTACATGCTTGAAGAATGTCACTGTAGCGGCTACCGCTGGGTTTTCACAATCGCCTTGCACCTATCAAGGACGCGGAGCGATCACCATGCCGGGCTCGTCCAGGACGCCCGGGCAGGCTCGCCCTCAACTTGCCAGGCCGCAGCCAGGACGCTCGGCCACGCCCCCTCTCGCCTTTCCTGGGCAAACGCTCCGGGATAATGTGTGTATATATATTGCTGCCCGATAAACGGGCTTTTCAGAGTACCTGAGTGTTTTGTTTGAATAAAGCAACTCGGACGAATTCCAGCTTTTTGTCGCGTCCATTCTTCCGATCGACGTGGGAGCCCGAGCTCCTTCATCACCATCTTAATTGCTCATGATGGGGAATGTCATCAATTTGCAGCTGAAAATGGATGTTCGAGCAATTGAGGATTTGAAATGCAACCAAGCAACATACTCGACTTTTTCTTCATCAGTCCTCAGCTTCATTGGATACTGCACCTCATCCAACAGCTATCAAGGGCCCAGACACTGATGTTTTTATTATAGGAGTAGCGAAGGAAAAGCAAATTCAAGCTGAGTTAATGTTCCATCCAGCAAGAGGCAACAACAGGAGGACATTGAGCTTATCAGCAATTAGTACTTACCTTAGAGAGCACATACGTATGTGTGATGATGCCTCAATTTCATTTCACTGCATATGACTGTCGGCTCCTTCCATGGAAAAGCAAAGGCCAAAGCCTTCGAGGTGTTGGCTGATAATGCACATTTCAAGGCCTTGTTCAAACACTTTGGAAACTCATTCACAGTTGATGAAGACTGGGGTGATGACTTGCCTCCTACTCCAAGCAGTCTGCTTGAGCTTACCTGCAGTTCACGTCGGAAAACAAGCTGCGAAAACCCATCTGGCAAAGTGATAGCAAAATGTTCTCATCGTCAGCATGGTGTTTCTTGCACCGATTTGTGCAAATTCGTGGATTGTAAAAATTAATTGGTTGTAGAATGTCTTGATTCTGACCTAGACTCTGATGACGAGTGAAAGTATCTAAATTACGTGTCATTGATTCAATTCTTGAAAATTAAATGGAATTTTTCTTGAAAAGTGTTGTCAATAACTACAGTCCTCCGATAAGTATAAGCACACTATTTCCTAGAATGCAATGTTTAGACCTATCTTTGTGATTTTTTTTTTTTTTTTTGTATACAAGATCGAGGCTTGTGTAAGAGCGAACATTGATCACAAAAAGACAAACTAACACATAAAACATCTGATAAAGCGAGCGGGAGACAAGATGGAGAGCAGGGACATCGGGAGATCTGTGGGAGGGAGAGGGCTTGGGGGAAGGAGGCTAGGGAAGGGGGAGTGGGGGTGAGGTAAAAAAAAACAAAACACATGTACACTGCTAGGACTTCCAGGAAAGAAGTCAGAACTTCAAAACAGTGGATCTGGGGTGAATTAACCAGGGTAGAAAAGGTCAAGATTTTGGATGGGGAAAGATAAGAGATGGTGGTGAACAGCTGTTTTAAAGACCTGGAGGGAGGAGTGGGATTGAAGAGAGCGAGGGAGTTTGTTCCGGAGGCGGGAGAAAAGAGGAATGAAGGAGTGAAGGTGAATAGAGAGTCTTGATTTTGGCAATTTAAACATGAGAGGGTTGCTGGCAGATCTTGTGCGACCTGTACGAATATTTGGGGTACAGAGCCCAGAGAGAGCTGGGGGAGCAAGGCCGGAGAGGAGTCAGTAGAAGACAGAAAGACCACCAACCTGCCTGCGGTGAGTGAGTGAAAGGCCCTTGGAGTTAGCTTCATCACGGGAGATTCCAATGATTCTGAAAGCTTTGGTTTCAACAGCGTGAAGACGAGCTAGGTGTGAGGCAGGAGCACCGGCCCAGAGGGGAGAACAGTATTCCATTGAGCTGCGGATGAAAGCCTTGTATGTGGTGAGGAGCTCAGGTGTGCCAAGGAAGGACTTCGCACGACCGAGGATGCCCAGTCGGCGACTGGCTTTGGAGGCCAGATTTGAAATGTGGTTTTCCCAAGAAAGATCATGGCAGATAGTGAGACCCAAAAGCTTGAGTGGTTAATGTTAAGCATAGGTTAAGCATTCCATTGGCAATTTATCAGGACAAATTATGAAAGATGAGCATCTATCTATCTATAATTCCAGTAATCTCTGTGTGTATGTATGTCTGTATGTTTGTCTGTGACCGCTGTTTCTCGACAACCACGGGTCCGATATACTTGAAACTTGCCAGGTATATTGCTGGGGACCCGAGGATGTGCCTTTTCAAGGTTTCATATTAATCGGACAAGTAGTTACCGAGCTATGGCGATTTCTTTACCAAACTCCGCAAGCCGTTCGCTTTGGACCAAACCATTTCATGTAAATAGAGGGGGGGGATTGTCACCGTACTCGCAAGCCGTTCGCTTTGGACCAAACCATTTCATGTAAATAGAGGGGGGGGATTGTCACCGTACTCGCAAGCCGTTCGCTTTGGCTTTGCGAATGGACCAAACCATTTCATGTAAATAGAGGGGGGGGGGATATAATTTTAGATATATATATAGTACGGGCATGCCCTAGTATATATAAAGCAGTAAAGTATGTTTGTTTGTTTGTCCTCTTATAACTCGAGAACTACTCATCGCAGAGAAAAACCAAAGGCATATTCGGAATCAGTACGTCTCAGAGCAACTACAGCACACCTTAAATTTAAAAAAACTTCGGGTTTTAAAATTAGCGTATTAGCACAGAAGCGCTAGCAGAAGAGGGAGGGAATCGAAGGGAGGGAGCGCAGCGCTCCCTCTAGCGCTTCGCAGCGCCAGCGCTTCTGTTAGCGTAATGGTGCACAGGCGGTTCTCACTCTTGCGCATGCGCAAATGCGCTGTTCCGATGCTTCATGTTCCTGCAAAGACTTTGGCGCATGCGCAAATGACGACACATGGGCCACTGTATGTTCGTTTAATACGTACGCGCTTTGATGGGCGGGGCGTATGGCGTTCATGAAATGGTCGAATGCGGAAGTGCTTGAAGCCGTTGCGAGCGACTCGCACGATCTCTTGTCATGGTCCACAAGATTATCACAGAGACGTGCAGTTTCCAGCATTACGAGATATGATCGAGACCTAACTTTTGAGACCGGTCCCAGCCTTCTAGGCCCCGTGGTTGGTTCAGACGACCCCGACAAAGGACGTGTTGGATTTTATCGCGAGCCAATTCTAGCGCCGACGTGCCGGCGAACAAAACCAGTCATATCTTTTTAACGCGTGGTTCGATTTTTACAAAATAAACTTTTACTTGAAGGGCTGAACCGTGCGCTCACAACGACACCGAGTTTGACCCTGGGAGAGCCGTTTTGCGCCGGCAAAGGCGCCTTGTTTTCCGTGATGACCATGTCGTGCTGCATAGATTACCATAAATTATAATATATTACCGGCGGCGCGTTCCGTGACGTCACGGCTCACTTAATTGCAATTATCTCTGGGATTCCTTGGCCGAATCGTACCAACTTCTATATATATATTGTTGCGGATATGAGATTGGCCTCCATCCATATCCGCTTGTAAATATTCCCCTATTTCCCCAATACTTCCCAACTATCCCCAATCCCCCATTCCCTAGTCCCATTTTCTGTAAACAACACTCTGTAGACCCGACCTTCCCCTATTTCCCCCAATTAAATGTCGCATCCAGGTCCACCGCATCTCACGTAGACAACTATAGGACATCTTGCTAGTTATTCTTAGTCTATGTCAGTTAAGGACTCGTTTCCATTAATTCTGACTCTTCGTTGCACCAGAATGTGATTGTATGGCACCGTTAGAAAGTTTAGGACCTCCCAATACCTCCCCACAGCTCTCCCTCATGGTACAACAACAACAACAACAACAGCGGCGGCGGCGCGGGGAGTGTGCGTCCTCACTCCGGCTTGGTTAGCCGCCATTGAACATGTGCTCCGACGGGGTTACCACGCAGGGGCTCGCTGTCAGCTCCTCGTCAAGGGCGGAGCCCGGTAACCCCCCGCACCCAATAGAAGCGGCGGACCGATTCCATCTGGGGCGGAGCTAACGAGCCGAGGGCGTGTCACTCCCCGCTGAGCATGCGCAGAAAGAGGGAGGTGACGTCAGATGCGCCCTCAGCTTGGAGAGAGAAGACGCCACCTCCGAGCGCTGAAATACCTCCCCGCATCTCTGGACCGGACCTTGTTGATTCTGCCCCTGAGCCAAGGTGCACCTTGTGCTATCGACTGCCTGTCCTTCCCTGCCATCAATCCCCGTGTAAGTCAGTCTTGTCCCGTTTGGCTGTGGTCTGTCGGGGATAGATAAGACTGTGTCTAAGTGCCCATCTTTTCTGTGCTTTACCTCTTACCCTGTAATCTACCCCTTTTCTGCATCACCAATTATATCCTCCTCCGGAGGTCTTGAGAACTGTACCCCCTTGTGTCGTTTCATTAATCCCAGCCGTTGTGTCCTTTCCTTCATTGATTTAGCATAGCGCGATTTGGTCAACGTCGGGCGGGATCGGGTTCTAATCGGGGAGTAACTGTTCGGACGCGGTAATACCAAACCGCTCGGTAAACTAACATCTAAAACCGCGTCTAACAATATAAAGCAGTAAAGTATGTTTGTTTGTTTGTCCTCTTATAACTCGAGAACTACTCATCGCAGAGAAAAACCAAAGGCATATTCGGAATCAGTACGTCTCAGTGCAACTACAGCACACCTTAAATTTTTAAAAACTTCGGGTTTTAAAATTAGCGTATTCGCGCAGAAACGCTAGCAGAAGAGGGAGGGAATCGAAGGGAGGGAGCGCAGCGCTCCCTCTAGCGCTTCGCAGTGCCAGCGCTTCTGTTAGCGTAATTAGCGTATTTCGGAACGTTAATTTTTCAACTTCATTATTCGGAATCAGTACGTCCCAGAGAAACTTCGTAATGTTAATTTTTCAACTTCATCCGATTGACATGGGACCAACGGCATGTGACAGAGAGTGAAACATACATGCTACATTTATTTGACGACAATGAGTTCAGACTTCCGGGTTCGTGCCACCAACCCTGTTAGGCGCCTCTTGCGGCGCACAGGGAATTACCAGTGAACTGGTACTCAATTTTCCGACCTCGGTAGGATGACAGGCTGAGTCAACCCCCCTGGTGTTAAGGGGGAGGAGGGGAGGGGGAAGAGGAGGGGAGGGGAACGGGGGGTCGGGGGTCGGGTGTTGTCATATCGGAAGGGGGGAGGGGCCCTTCTTCCCCCAGGCACCCCCACACCCTCCCCCCTCCCCCCTGTTCCCCTCCCCTCCTCTTCCCCCTCCCCTCCTCCTCCCCCCTTCCCCTTCCCCCCCATTCCCCTCCCCTCCTCTTCCCCTCCCCTCCTCTTCCCCCTCCCCTCCTCTTCCCCCTCCCCTCCTCCTCCCCCGCCCGGCAATGCCGGGTACTTCTGCTAGTAGATCATAAAGAAGAAACGAGTAAAGATTCACAGAATTAGAGACAGAAAAGCCAATTGGTATCGACTTGTTAATTGATCTTTTAGCTTGTTAATTGATTGTTCAATGGCAAGAGTGAACGGTTGAACAGACAAGATCAACTCATGACGAGAAAATTAAACATTGTCGTTCTTTTTTGTTCGTTTTCTTTTGCAAATTGGCAAATTCAACAAAATTAAATAAAATACATAATTTAATGTGAATGAAATTAATTTTAATACAGTTGTCATACAATTAATAAAAACAACAAGCAATAGCTAAATTCAACGCATATGAAAGGAATTAAACCAAATCCTGTTGCAAGATGACAAAGGTTGTTGATTACCTTAAGCTTCACCTAATATCAACTGTGTTCTTCGATGTTCTTGGATTGTTAATTGTTTGTTTATCACATTCAGAGCAAGATTTACTTTCTTCTCTGTGAATTGGATGGATTTATTACATCAGGACACATTTTGAGCATTCGTATTCCCATAGACTTGTACATAGTTCTCCACATATGGACAAGAGTTGGTGCTATCTATTTTTTATTTTATTACTATAGCTAATTAATGTGCAACTTTTTGCACAGAGGAGTTTTAAATTATGTTAAAGCAATATTCAAACTACCTTCATGAAAATATTCAGCTAGATATCATAGGTGGGTTACAAAACTAAAGAATTCAGGCGTTCGGCCCATGGTCTATGAGAGATAGGGCCAAAAATAATATATAGCGTTGTGGACGGATTATGACAAAACTTTGAGGATGAATTGGATAGGTGACGAGAACAAGACGATTCGATTTTGGTTAAGATCTGAATCTAAATCCAGCCCGTCAGTGGGATACAAAACGTAAACTATTCAGCCTGGTGGAGGAATGCTCTCTACCAAGTGCCATTCCACAATTTATAGGTGCAGACTGTGCAAACATTGTTTGTAACAATAACATTGGTTTGAGAGTTGATAGCCATGTTGTCATCTTCCATCGGCCTCATCCCAACTGCTATTACCTTTGACGAGACCAACGATGACGAGACTTTCCTGGGAGACGTGGCAGATGGAATCATTTATGACCAACACCCTTGAGATAATGCAAAATTAACCCAAAATTCCGCTCTCACAATCACCCAGCACCATGAGCAAAGAATCTCCACAAAGAGCTGAGGCAAGCCTAGACATGGCAGCTCCAATCCCTAAGGCAGTGTACATAGGAAGTAATACAAATCAAGCTGCTCTGTTTCAATAGAACCGGCACAAGGAAACCAGGATCAAAACTGCTCAGAGATAAACATAATGGAAGCAGATTTCAAACAAAACTTTGGATAGATGGTTTAGTGAGGGCCACGAATCAACAAGACAAACATTTGCACAGTCAGGACAGGTTGCCGTAACGCAGGTAGTACCTGTACAAGCCAATGACTGTAGGATACTCAGACAGCTGTCGCATCGGTACTACACTGCTCCGTCCAAACGGTTAGAGCCAGCAACAGGGGACGGTTGTAGAGACATGCTTTGCAATTCGAATTCGACAAAGGTGTAATGGCCTTTAACCAACATTTTCTGGAATAGCAGGTTTACAACAAAAACCGGATTAGGGTTGGTTAGGATTCCCAACACCAGCGCTCCATGTACGCCGACAGAACAAGGAACCACCGGCTGTTTTTGCTGAGTTCGGCAAATAAGAAAGAAATAAGCTTTAAAAACTGAAGGCACGACCAATTAGTACAGGTGCCCAACGGACAAGGCTCAGGTCAGACGTTTCAACCACCAAGTGGTCTTCATCTGGGGGACTTTACCTTTTGTTTGGGGAAAAATAATTTACTTACCGAAACTAGGTCCATGTTTTAATTAATCAACTTCATGTGTCAAGTTTCTTGTGATATATCAAAGTGATATAATCAATGTGGCTTAAATATATAACAAATAAATAAATAAAAAGAGGGATTTTTATTGCTTTCCTATGGGTCACGTGATGCTTGTGTGCCATCATTTCAGGTGTCCGCAGATTCGATGAATGTAGCCAATTACACTGTGCAGCACAAGTTGGTTATCCTGCATGTGGTGTCATTAGCCTCACCTGTTCCCAAAGAGATGGAAGAGACTATTGTAATCGGTCTGTGTGTTAGTGACTGAACGAGTCTGCAAACAGATCTACTGTACTCTACATACTCTGGTGAGGCTCTGCATCTTTAGTGCTCATTGTTGTTTTTTTTCTGGCCAATGTTTACCCACTTTGCGATGTTAGCAGCTCGGTTAAGCAGCAAGAGAGCAAGTGTGAATTTCACGGAAGCTTTCTCCCTTAATCCCCAAGCTCGCCAAAACAAGAGAAAGTCGGGACATGAATGATTAAACTGAATTAGAAAGGTAGGCCGACACTTATTGTCCACCTGTACCATTTGTCAAAAAACTAGAAAGACTAGCTATTAATGTTACTGCAAAATATAATATTAATAGCAGAGTTGTAGCGGTTACCGGAAGCATGACACAATCACCTTGCACCGGCCGATGACGTAACCGGCGGGCGGTTACTTGCCCGGACTCGCCCGGATGTGTCCGGACTTGCCTTGCCGGGCGGACTCTCGATTTGCATACCACGCCCCATTGAGAGGCGTGGCTGACTTATTTGCATACCATGCCCCGCCTGAGAGGCGTGGCTTTTGTGTGGTGAAGTTTTGATATAAATTGCCGCCCGTGTTAATGGGCTATTCAGTGCTTTTGAGTTCTTTCGAGTTGAGCTAGAATAAATAGCTCAGTGAAACTTCGTTCCTGGTGTCGTCCATTTTGTTCGGCTTTATCGTGCGAGCATAGCTCCACAATTGGTGACCCATTTTCAAGAACATGGCGATGGAGTCATCTGTAGCTTTGAAGCTCCCTGGCTTTTGGGAATCGCACGCAGCCGTCTGGTTCGCCCAAGCGGCTTCTCAATTCGCCCTGCGGAACATTACGGAGGACACGACGCACTACCACCATGTGGTCTCCGCGCTCAACGCCTCCACCACTGCCCGGGTCCTGAGCTTCCTACAGAACCCGCCGAACGCCGACAAATACGGCGCGCTCAAAGGCCTACTCCTCGGTGCGTCTGGACTCACGGAGACCGAACGCACGCGACAACTGCTCGACCTCCCGGAGCTGGGTGAGGCCTGTCCATCCGAACGCATGGACCACATGCTTGCTCTACTCGGTGACCACAGCCCAGATTTCCTCTTCCGCGAGCTGTTCCTCCGGCAGCTACCCGGGCAGGTACGATTAGCTTTGGCTAATTCGCCTATCACGGACCCTCGCGCCCTGGCCAAGGAGGCCGATACATTTTTCTCGGCCAGGCGACACGTTGGAGTGGCCGCCTGGAACCCTGGGCCGACCGAGGCAACGTCCGCGCCACGACCGGCGCCACCACCGGCCGAGTTAGCGCCACTGACGGCCGCCGCGACGCCCCGTCGACCGAACCCGACGCGACCGCCGAAGCCTCCACCAGAGCGGACCATGTGCTACTACAACGCCAGGTTCGGGCAGAAGGCCAGAACGTGCCGCCCACCGTGCACTTTCGGCAGGTCGGGAAACGACCAGGCCGGTGCTCGCTGCCTGCCATGAGCGTCGGCCATTCAGGTAGCCTTCTGTTTATTACGGACACAGCGTCCGGGCGGCGTTTTTTGTGCGACACCAGCGCTCAGCTGAGCGTGATACCCGCCTCGGTGCAGGACAAACAGGCCACGATTTGCGGCCCCGCCTTGGTCGCCGCAAACGGCTCCTCCATCCGCACCTTCGGTCCGCGCAGCGTCGCATTCTGCTTCGGGGGCCAGCGCTTCAGGTGGGACTTCATCACGGCGAACGTGCCCATGGCCTTGCTGGGTGCAGATTTTTTGTGCGCGCATGGGCTTTTGGTGGACGTCAAACGGTGTCGGCTCATCAACGCCGAGACCTTCAGCTCACTCGCTTGCTCATTGAGCGGCTCCGCACCAACCAAGCTAGCCTGCGCGCTCCCGGCCGCGGACGATTTCACCCGTCTGCTCGCCGAGTTTCCCGCCCTCACGCAGCCGACGTTTTCGGCTGTCGCCGTCAAACACGGCGTCGAACACCACATCCCGACCACAGGTCCACCGGTCTATGCCAGGGCTCGTCGCCTCGACCCGACCAAACTCGCCGTGGCGAAGACGGAATTCGACGCGCTGGAGCGATTGGGCATTGTGCGGCGCTCGAATAGCACGTGGGCCTCGCCCCTGCACATCGTGCCCAAACCGGGTGGCGGATGGCGACCATGCGGAGATTACCGCCGCCTCAACGACGCCACCACCCCTGACCAGTACCCGATACCACGCATACAGGACCTTTCCGCCCGTTTGGCGGGGCGGGTGATCTTTTCCAAGGTTGACCTCATTCGGGGCTACCACCAGGTACCTGTCCAGCCGGCCGACGTGCCGAAGACGGCGGTAATTACACCTTTTGGCCTCTTCGAGTTCCTTCGCATGCCGTTCGGCCTGACGAACGCGGCCCAGGCCTTCCAGCGGCTGATGCACAGAGTGCTGCGCAACCTCACCTTCCTTTTCGTCTACTTGGATGACATTCTCGTCGCCAGCACTTCCCGGGCGGAGCACCTCATCCACCTGCGCACGCTTTTTGAGTGCCTCGGCCAGCACGGCCTCATCATCAACTCGGCGAAATGCCAGTTTGGCATAACGGCCGTCGACTTCCTGGGGCACCGCATCACGAAGCGCGGGGCCGTCCCGCTGCCTACCAAGGTGGAGGCAGTCACAAGTTTCCCGCGCCCCCGCTCCATCAAGGCCCTACAGGAATTTTTGGGGATGGTAAATTTCTACCACCGGTTCGTGCCTCGCGCCGACCAACTCATGCGCCCCCTGTACGAAGCCCTCCGGGCAAGCCTGCCAAGCACGACGTCGCCTGGACCAAAGAGATGGACGCGGCGTTGACGGGCGCTAAGCTGGCCCTCACCAACGCGAGCATGGTGGCGCATCCATCGCCCTCACCACGGACGCTTCCGACTACGCGGTGGGCGCCGTGCATGAACAGTGGGTGAACGGGGCTTGGCAACCGCTGGCCTTCTTCAGCCGGCAGCTTCGCCCTAACGAGCGCAAGTATAGCGCTTTCGACCGCGAGCTCCTCGGCCTTTACCTGGCCGTTCGCCACTCCTGCCATCTTTTAGAGGGCCGCCTGTTCACGGCGTTTGTGGACCACAAACCCCTGGTTTTCGCCATGGCCAAGGTTGCAGAGCTGTGGTCGGCCCGCCAGCAGCGCCACCTCTCCGCCGTGTCCAAATTTACGACGGACATCCGGCACGTCGCGGGCAAGGACAACGCTGTGGCCGATTGCCTCTCCCGGTCCGGCGCGAACGCCGTCCACCTCGGTGTGGACTTCGCCCGCATGGCGGCCGACCAGACCGCCGACCCCACGGTGCAAGCCCTCCAGACAGCGGACACAGGCCTGCGGTTGGCCGACGTCCCCTTCGAGGACACAGGCACAGTTCTCCTGTGCGATGTTTCCCTCGGCCAACCTCGCCCCATCGTGCCCACCGTATGGCAGCGGCACATTTTTGACGCCCTCCACGGCCTTTCCCACCCGGGCCGGAAAGCGTCGCAGAAGCTCTTGGCAGCAAAGTTCGTCTGGCACGGGTTCCGTAAGGACGTCCGTGACTGGGCCAATGCCTGTGTCGCCTGCCAGCGCGCGAAGGTCCACTGGCACACCCAGGCCCCGTTGGCACCATTCGACGTGCCCGCGCAGCGCTTCGACCACGTCAATGTGGACCTGGTGGGACCCCTTGTCCCCTTCCCTCCTCGCGGGGCTTCACCCACCTCCTCACGATGGTGGACAGGACCACCAGGTGGCCGGAGGCCGTCCCGCTGGCATCAAACATCCGCCGACATGGCGCAGGCCTTCATTGGCACCTGGATTGCCTGTTTCGGCGCCCCCTCGGACATCTCCTCCGACAGAGGCCCGCAATTCACCTCCGAGCTTTGGGGCGCGGTCGCCCAGGCCTTGGGGGTCAAGCTACACCGCACCACGGCCTACCACCCCCAAGCCAACGGCTTGTGCGAGCGGTTCCACCGCTCGATGAAGGCCGCTCTCAGGGCCAGCCTCCAGGACGACGGTTGGACCGACAGTCTCCCGTGGGTCCTATTGGGCCTCCGAACGGCCCCTAAAGAGGACCTCCAGGCTTCCACCGCCGAGCTGGTCTACGGCCAGCCACTGCGCGTGCCGGGCGAGTTCATCCCTGACGCCGCCGGCCCCTGGTCCGCGGCTCGCCAACGCTCGGTCCTCCCGGAGGCCGCCAGGAGATTTGCCCCCGTGCCCACGTCCCACCACGGCTGCCCCCAACCCCACATCCCCCCAGCACTTCGCACTGCGGAGTACGTTTTTATCCGGAACGACGCACACCGGGGACCGCTCCGGCCGCCGTACGATGGACCTTTCCGGGTCCTGAAGAGGGACAAGTCGTTCATCATTGACATCGGCGACAAACCGGACCGCATTTCCGTGGACCACCTCAAGCCGGCCCATTTGGACCTCGACCAACCTCCACGGTTGGCCCTTCCTCCACGACGGGGCCGTCCCCCGTCAACCAAGCCCCCCGCCCGACCATCCACCGCCACACGAATCGCCAGGGGTCGTTTTGGCTGGGTCATCAATACCCCCCTCAAACTGACTCTCCCGGTGCAAGTTAATTCTGGGGGGGCGCATGTAGCGGTTACCGGAAGCATGACACAATCACCTTGCACCGGCCGATGACGTAACCGGCGGGCGGTTACTTGCCCGGACTCGCCCGGACGTGTCCGGACGGACTCTCGATTTGCATACCACGCCCCGTTGAGGCGTGGCTGACTTATTTGCATACCACGCCCCGCCTGAAAGGCGTGGCTTTTGTGTGGTGAACTTTTGATATAAATTGCCGCCCGTGTCAACGGGCTATTCAGTGCTTTTGAGTTCTTTCGAGTTGAGCTAGAATAAATAGCTCAGTGAAACTTCGTTCCTGGTGTCGTCCATTTTGTCCGGCTTTATCGTGCGAGCATAGCTCCACAGAGTAATATTTGCACTGTGTAAATTTCCTCAGGAGAAATTTGTTCCTCCCCATGGATGCCAACCTGTGGTTGTTTATCTGTGCTCTACCCTTTTAAATGGTCAGCATCAAGCAAGGAAGCAGCACGTACAATTTCTTAAGTCTTTGATAGGACTCAGCAAGGGTTTGAGCCACTGAGCTCCCAGACATGGAGTGGAAACTCCAATGATTGAACAACAAAAGTCACCACAAGGTTCTTTTTACATTTGACAACACCTTACATTCACATTTAAGTAAAATTATGACCTCTGGGCATCATTTATAACATTTCTGCTACTGAACCACCTTTAGAGGCCATTTTTCCCCGCAGAGTAGGAGTTCGCCTTTTTCGGGCACCATGGTCCCCTTTTTGAAGCAATGTTTTATGGCCAGATGCCCTTCCTGCCGCCAACCCTGTTAGTCACCTCTTGCAACACACAGGGAATTACCAGTGAACTGGTACTCAATTTGCCGACCTCGGAAGGATGACAGGCTGAGTCAACCCCCCTGGCGTTAATTCAGCAATCAACCGGGATTGGAACCCAGGATCCTAAACCGGCACCCTAACCGCTAAGCCAACACCAGGCCTAACATTTCTGCTGCTAGTATTATATTTTTGAACATGTAATCATCCAGTAGCCAAAGATATTTTGAGAACACCCACCTACACCTCCATCCTACCCTGTACTTCTATCTCTTTCCACAAACCTATTTGCTCCTTCATGAGGTCTCTTTGCTCCTACAACTGGATCAAAAACACCTGAACCTACTTTTTTGTAAACAATGTAACAGGTACTTTTCAAAGAGTGGAGAATCTGCTCTAATCAACAAGTTAAGAGTTTGAAAACTATGACAACTACTACTACTTTAACAGTCCTAACTAATCCCACCTTTTTGTGGGGTCAGGCGCATGAGGTAGATTGGCCAAAGTATTTTGTTACGGGGTCCTCCCCTATCCCCTGGTCTCGGTAAACCTCCGAACCCCGAGAGGGTCCCCGGCAGAAAGATGTGTTATCCTTGGTTGAAATTAATCAATAATGAAACAATCCATGAAACCATCCATGAAACAATCAAATCAATAATGAAACCACACCAAGGGTTATGAACAAACAATAATATATTATAAATCACACCGGAATCACAACACAAATAATAATAGCAATTCACCCTACAATCCCTATCTGAAGATGGTACCACCCTTTCTAGTCCTTTACCCAAACTCACGGTACTCCCCCAATGTCTCTGTACCCCTCCAAGACGAAGTCGATTCGCTCCAGCGATCGTTGGACCAATGGCCGATCAAAATCAATTGAGGCGTGGACGATCGAAGCAACCCAGAGGTCACGTGGTCCAACACCCGGCAAAATAGCGGTGGAATGGAAACCCTCCCAAAGACGCGCTCCAATCAGCGAGTCTCCTTATAATCCTCCAAAAGCCACTTTCTGGCACAGCCGTCCCCAGCAACCCACCAGGGAATAATGCCCAGCCGACGCGACAAAAACCTTTTCACTGAAGGTAGCGCACATGGCGAAATGGCGGACGGCTTTCACTCGAGCCGGGGCTTTGAGGCAAGGATACTCCGGAACCTCAAGGCAGATACCCGACTACCCAGGCTCCACAGCAGTCCGGCGATATCCCCTATCGCACGAACTTCCTTTCAAGGACGCAAAGTTCACTCGCACTGTCCGCTCGGTCCGGAGCTTCCACAAAAACGTCTTTTCACGATCTCCTCACGCCTCTTCTTTGTCGCTCCCTTTTTCTTCCGGGTCACGATCCCATTTCCGGCCACATTTTACCAGGAGCGCTTTTAAACCTTTTAACCACAATAACCCGTTCCCTTAAGCCACAATAAGCATAATATCTAGAACCAACAATGGTAACAATAACAACCATAATTAGGGCCGAATCCGTTATACTTCCCCCCCTCAAGAAAGAAAGTTTGAACACAGCGAAAACTTTCCTTGTAGGCAAATTCTTGAAACCAACACAAGTAATCAATGTTTCTCCAAAAATAAAGCAACAAAACTTCGAACAACTTAGAGATTTCCAAAGTTAATTCACTCTGGACAAAGCATCAGCAATGACATTGTCCCTGCCCTTTACATGTTCAATTTCCAAGTTACCCCTGCAAAGCCAAACTCCATCTCATCAACCTCTGATTTTTACTTTTAGTTTCTTTTGAATGAAGGTTAAGGGGTTGATCAAAAATCCAAAGTCAAGCAAATAGATAGCACTTTTTCTGGGAGGCCGAGCTGAGGGCCAGGTTCCATGGTGGTTGGGTGGTTGGGTGGTGAGGCCTGGACATATTCACTACCTGGACGCCTTTAGGACGTGGAGTTCACGGTTAGTCCGTGTAGGAAAGTTCACTTCATGGCCGCCTTTAGGAACGTGGAGTTCACGGTTAATCCATGTAGGAATCTTGGCTCGGCTGCTCCTCAGCATTCAGTGCTTCCACTCTTTCTAACTTTCCTAACCATCATGGTTGGACCACTTGTCACTGTAGTCACATGAATGGCGGTCTCCTTCTCAGCCACTGCTCTGATAATCCTTCCTTCGGGAGCTGCCATAACTCTGGAAGCCTCCATAATAATATCGATTGCGGCCACCACCACTACTACTCCGTGGTCCTCCTCTGTAGCCCCCTCGACGCCTAGGAAATGCCTTCCCTACTGTGATGGTCCGACCATCCAACTCCTTGCTATTCCGATCCTTTTCTGCAACTCTGGCGTCCTTTGAGTTTTCAAACACGACAAAGCCAAACCCTCTTGACTTTTGTGTCTCCCTGTCTTTTATCAGCAGCACTTCCACAAGCGGTCCATATTTGCTGAAGGCAGACTCCAGAACCTCTTCCTTTGTTTTGAAGTTCAGTCCCCCTACAAAGAGCTTGCCAATATTGCCTCCATCCCTGACGTGTGTGTGCCGGCACTTAGTTTCAGGGTATTTCCTCTTCTCTTCAGGGCGCTTCCTACTGGGCTTTACAGCAAACATCGGGTTACCAGAAACTTGGCCACTGGCCAAATCATTCCCGAAAACAAAAGATACTCCTTCTACAGGAAGAGTGGCTTGTAAACCGACGGTGACCGGTCCTGACACCAGATCGGACTCCAAATGGATGACATGAAGTGGAGCACTAACACAGCCCCCAATCCCCTGTAAACGAACACTATCCACAGTTGCCGTCTCCTTGGACAATGGCAAGATGCCTTCAAGCGTTAAAGATTGATGTGCTCCTGTGTCCCTCAATATCCTAACAGGTCTCCGGTTAGTGGATGTTAGTCGATTTGAAACAATCAAATCAATAATGAAACCACACCAAGGGTTATGAACAAACAATAATATATTATAAATCACACCGGAATCGCAACACAAATAATAATTGCAATTCACCCTACAATCCCCATCTGAAGATGGTACCACCTTATCTCGTCCTTTACCCAAACTCACGGTACTCCCCCAATGTCTCTGTACCCCTCCAAGGCGAAGTCGATTCGCTCCAGCGATCGTTGGATCAATGGCCGATCAAAATCAATTGAGGCGTGGACGATCGAAGCAACCCAGAGGTCACATGGTCCAACACCCCGCAAAATAGCGGTGGAATGGAAACCCTCCCAAAGACGCGCTCCGACGTACACGTTTGCGGTTCAATCAGCGATTCTCCTTATAATCCTCCAAACGCCACTTTCTGGCACAGCCGTCCCCGGCAACCCACCGGGGAATAATGCCCGGCCGACGCGACAAAAACCTTTTCCCTGAAGGTAGCGCACGTGGCGAAATGGCGGACGGCTTTCACTCGAGCCGGGGCTTTGAGGCAAGGATACTCCGGAACCTCAAGGCAGATACCCGACTACCCAGGCTCCACAGCACTCCGGCGATATCCCCTATTGCACGAACTTCCTTTCAAGGACGCAAAGTTCACTCGCACTGTCCGCTCGACCGCTCGGTCCGGAGCTTCCACAAAAACGTCTTTTCACGATCTCCTCACGCCTCTTCTTTTTCGCTCCCTTTTTCTTCTGGGCCACGATCCCATTTCCAGCCACATTTTACCAGGAGCGCTTTTAAACCTTTTAACCACAATAACCCTTTCCCTTAAGCCACAATAAGCATAATATCTAGAACCAACAATGATAACAATAACAACCATAATTAGGCCCGAATCCGAAACAATTTCATGAACTGACTGTGCAGGACTGGCGTTCAACCAAAGCCGGTTTGGGCAGCAATTTGCAATTTAATCCAGGATGCTGGTGATAACTCACCTACTCTGCGCAAAAGATAATGTAGGCCATTTAACGCTCACCAACCTATGCTAGGAGGAGATTGGATGGCCTGCTTAACACCAATCCGAGGGACACAGCACATTTTGTGATAAAATGCCATGCCTCGAGTACCGACCTGGCACTTTATAGTCAGGTTAGGCATCAAACCAAGATTAGAACAAAGGTAAGTGCACTCCTTCATCACCTTCCTATTGGACCAGTTTGAATCTAAACTCTCAATAATATGAAACAATAATCAACAGCATTTGAACACCGTGTACAATAAGTGGCAAAAGCGGGCCACGTGGATGCAACTGTGGACAAATTCAAATCACGATTAGGGCCGAATCCTCTAACTGCCGTTTACCATTTTGAAATGGGAAAACAGAAGGTACGAGAGGGCGTGCAGCCTCATGATTGCAAAGACGTCACTGAGGGGATTGGTTTTGAAAATAGCAGCAGCTGTGGACTGGCATGGCAACATGCTATAAATAAGATTTTGTCTGCCTGTGTCGTTCTGGCATATCCTTTCCACATTACAGAACGATACTTTCCAAATGGTCCCGCTGGTCACTCTGGCACTCGACTCGTTCAGCAACCTGCCAAACTGCCAAAAGTAGAGCGACAAAGTGTAATTATGCACAGCCACAGAGTATTAATAAAAAAAGAAGAGGAAATTTGAAGATGGTCACTAACATCCGATTAAAAGTCACCAGCCTCTGGTCATTCGTCAGCAATACATTACTGTTCATTGAACTGCCACTGATTAAATCCGAGGCTCCTTCAACATGATGGGTACTGCAGGACAACGAGAGCAGTCAAAGGTATCAGCCGGCCATGGATTAAAGGTAAAAAAGAAACAAATATCAATGGGTAACCCCAGAACAAAAAAACCGACGCATTTCCATTCAAATCTCTCGAACCTCGACCACTCTCTTTCAAAAACATACAAATTAACCACGATAACTACAGAACACCAAAATAAATAGAGGTTAGAAAATAGGAACAAAGTTACTGACCTCAAGGAATAAATATAGCCGGTCTTCTCAAGATCATGCTCCGGCGGGGAGTTGACAGCAATCATTGAGAAATCCATCGATGACGAAACAAACCTTCCAAGTGCCGGGTCCAGTGAGGGTGGCACAACTCCGTAGCTACGAGTAAGAACCGGGTGCCAACCAGTGTTAGAGCTACGGGATGCCTGGCCTAAATGATTGTGATGACTGAGACTCCTTTTCTCTGCTCCGGTTCACATCTGTACGGGATCGCAACCCATCAAATTATTGGCAGGCAGGTGAGTCAAACCAATTAGTTTCGCCAACATAGTCATAACAACCCCTGGTGGTTTTCAACCTATATTTTAAATGCGGCAAAGTACAGCACCAATGTGCGAGCTGCCTCTCATTTCGAATCTCATAGTTTCCGACAAAAGGTGCCACAATAAGTGCCAACAACTTTTTAAGTCCCACGTACCGTCACCTGCAGACTATTGTTCAGTAAAGGGACGGCGCAAGGAAACCCCATTCTTATATGGCACTTGCAGGCCCACTTGTAAATAATTGTTCAAGGTGTTTGTACATGAACATACAATGACGTCAGACCTAGTACGGATTACCACCACATGTGCAGGGTTGGCCAGGGAACGTTTTTGGTTCAGGTCTTCGATGAACCCGCTGGCGACTCGTTCCAGGGTGCAGGTGATAACTCGCATACTCTTCGCGACAAGACACCATGGGATCTTTAGCGTTCACTATTGCTAGCAGATGGAAGCGCAGAAACGTCCATCCGAGGGACGAGCACACACATTGTGACGCAACGCCAACGCCATGAACACCAGTGTGACGTTTTGGAATCAAACCCATATTTTTGACAAATTCATCTTCACGCATATGGACGATCAGAGGCCAAACAAAGTTTTTTGATCTCATAATTAGGTTGTAACAGATAATCTGATCAATAAATTACAAATCCATAATGCTGCGACAGGTAAACAACGGCGCAAAACGTGACATTTATTCAGACCGACCACTTAAAACGAATAATGTAAAATTGAGATGGGATGAGGGGGTTAGTGACCCCATTAATCTGGCCAGTGAGACCTTCTTGTCCATCATATTACACGAATTGGCCCCTAACGCTTGGGTGTTCGTGACTGGTGTTACAATTCCGCACAACGTTTCACAATGTGAACTAGCAGATGACGAGAAGGGCCGCGGGTGCATTGCAACAGCACAAGAGATGGGAAATTTATTACAACACAATCTATCAAACGCCGCAATGATTAATGAAAATGCAAAGACGATACAAGCGGCGGAACATTTACTGGGTCGGTGTGTTTGCGTCGACTAGGCCGCACAATTATAGGGCGACTTGCATCGTGAATCATTCTCCGAGACAGATGACGGGTTTTCAATTCAAACAGTAGGGAGTGATGGAAACAAAACCACAATACACCGCTCACCTTACACCCCGCCACCTCACTACGTCCACGATTCGGACCGCTCGGTCTCTTGATATTTCTCATCTTCACTTGACATCCTCATCCTGATCCTAATAAGAAACCGAGTCCTTCGTAAGATGTTTAAATGTTACGGATGAAACCTCCCGGCCTCAAATTTCCTTATCTCCCTCTCTCGCTCTCACACACACACAGAGCCCTTCCTCCTATCGCTCCACTAACCCCTCCCACCCTCGGTGGGGCCTAAACGTCCGCAAATCGCTCCTTCATGGTGTCGGGACAACTGTCAAATACTCGGAATTCAGATCTGGATCTGAATCATCTGCGCCTCTCACTCCTCTCAGGGCAAAACATGGCGGCGAAATACGTCCCAGTGGTTACCACACCGCCTCTTTTTTTCTACCTCTTTATTTGAATACGAATGCCATTCTCATCACCCAAACGATGCCTCATCGTCCCCGTTTTCATACTAACCCCCTTTCACCAGGCAACTCATCCTCACTTTCACCTCTACCTTCTCATTTTCAAATTCCTCCCTCCCCTAACCCCCTCCACCCACCCAACTAGATTCCTCTTCTCCTTTATACTCACCTCAATAGCCACACTCCATCACACCACATCCCTCCATCCAACTCTTGCCATCCCAGCTGTCTGCATCCCCTCCACTCCACCCACTTCTCGCCATTCAAGCCTGTTTGCTCTTCTCAAACCTCCCAAATTATTCACGCTACTTTGGGAACTATCCACATATTACGAACGCAAGTAACTGGAGAAGGGTGAAGTAGGGAAGAGAGTAGCCAAAAAAGTGGGAATGGGAGAGGAACGTGGGCACCATATACAGACTTGGCATTTAATATGGAATTTTTTTTGTGGGGGTGAACTTACTTTTCAAGATGTCTTAGAACCAAAAGTTCATTGGAATTGTGTTGAAATTATTCTAGATTTTGTTAATGTGACCTTTAAAAGAAACAAAAACCACATTTGACATTTCAAAACAAATAAATTGATCCTTGAAAGTGATGTAAACTGATATCGAACTCAATTCATGGACAGTACTGTGTTCAACTTCTGTACGTTTTCCAGAAGTATCTCTTTATTTTGCACATTAGCCAAAATTTTTTTTAACAAAAACAAAAGTTAAATTACGACTGGGATTACGGACAGTAAAATTACAGTTCAGTACTTCGTGTAACCCCCACGAGCATTCAGGAGAGCACGTACACGTTGAGGCATGCTGTTCACGAGATTTGCCATGCAGTGACAATAGCCTGCTGCAATTCACGCACAGAGGTCGGCTGCTGGTCCAAGTGGTCGATTTGACGCGTTAATTCTGCCCACAAGTTCTCTATGGGATTCATATCCGGGGACATGGCAGGCCACTCCATATGCTCTACACCACGGTCAGCAAGAAAGTGTTGGATCATGCGAGCACGATGAGGCCGTGCATTGTCATCTTGGAAGACAAAGTTTCCTCGAAAGGCTGCACGAGCAAATGGAAGCAACGTTTCTTCCAGAATGGCCCTGTACTTGAACTGGTTCAGGTTTCCATTCAGAACAACCAGGTCAGTTTTGCCCCCTGCATGAAAAGCAGCCCAAATGGTCACCCCACCACCTCCAGCTTGGAGTCTTGGCACTATACAATCTTTGTTGTAGGCTTCATGCACTTGTCTGCGCACTCGGACGTGGCCATCTTGACGATAGACCAGAAATCTAGACTTGTCACTGAAGGTCACGTGATTCCAGTGTCCTGGCTGCCATTGACGGTGCTCTCTGGCCCACTGCAATCGGTGCTGGCGGTGTTGTCTGGTCAGGCGTGGCTTTCTCAGCGGACGCCTGGCACGATAGCCTGCTTGAACCAGTCGTTGGTTGCCTAGCCTTCTGGATACAGGCACATTTGTCAGTTGCTGCCACTCAGCCCTAAGCCGATTAGCTGACTTGGTTCGGCCATTGCGGACTAACCGGTGCAGCTGGCGATCATCCCTCCTTGTGGTTTTGCGGGGACGTGCTGGCCTCGGTATTGGAGTAGGGACACCCCTCTGAGCATTTCGTTTCAGGATCTTTGACACCTGACCTTGAGTGATGCCATACTGCCGAGCAATAGAACGGTTTCATGCCGTAATTTCGTAAAGCCACCACTCCATGACAAACAGCATTGTCGAGTTGACAGACCATCTCCAGAGGAAGCGGCAATAACTTTTGGAGACGTGCAGCAGTTGTTTTCCACTAATACAGAACGCAACAACCCTTGTATACCCGACTGTGAAGCCAATCATCAAATGCACTTGTCCGTACATTTTGCCACGCCACCTGTGATATAATCCTGTTGTTGACTTCTTGCTGCGACAGACCATCAGCGACATGGTTCTTTTAACAAATAAATCACCAAAGTGTAAAAGAAACTCACCAGATTGAGATACTGAGTTAAGAAAGTAAGCCCGTCAAGAAAAAAAAAATATTCCATATTAAATGCCAAGTCTATTTATTACATATCCACGATGGCCAGGCAAGGGGAGCTAAATGAAAAAATAAAAATGAAAAAAAGTCAAATGAGGGGTAGATGCAAGGCGTTTACGAACCGGCCGATCAGCTGTGACCATCAAAAGTATAACCTGTGGAAACTACAGAGTTCATGGAACACCTTAGCCTGCACAGACTTCAGAAAAACGCCATGGCAACGGTCTTTTTAACACTTTGTGTTTCCGAGCTCGACACATTAGCTTTTCTCGTGAACTTTCAATTACGGTTGTGATGGAAACTATATGCGCAGCACTGCCATATTTGTCCGAATTCAGAATCTCACAGTTACTCTGCCCTCAGGTTAAATTTTTTGTCCAGGTACTGCGAAACAGACGAGTTTTTAAAGTTCCAACAAGGCAATTTGTGGTCTACACTCTACAGTGTTCAAGTAAATAATTCAATTGAAACCAGAGGGGCACTCAGTAGAGAGCAAATCTCCTCCGCATGGCTGGCCATACCACTCAATGGTGAAGAATCACTTAAAAAATTCTACTAGCTGGATCCGGAACCGGATCTTCACCAAAATTGAATCGATTCTTCCTCGTCACACACACACAACCTGTCCAACACGTTTCGTCCAAATCCATCCATAACTTTTTCAGATATCCTACTATGTATCGTTTTTGGCCCTATCTCCCAATGGTCAAGAATCACTTTAAAAAAAATAAAACAATTCTCATATGCGAATCCATATTCAGATCTTCACCAAAATCTAATCGAATTGTCCTTGTCGGACACCCAACCTGTCCATCAAGTTTTTTTTCGAAATCCATCCACAACTTTTTGAGATATACTTTTTATCCTTTTTGAGATATCCTGTATCTCAAAATATCAAAATATGAGATATCCTGAAATTGAGATATCCTTTTTGAGATATCCTGAGATTTTGAGATATTCAAAAAAAGTATCGTTTTTGGCCCTATCTCCCAATCGTGAAGAATCACTTTAAAATTCTAGTAGCCGGATCCAGATCCGGATCCGGATCTTCACCAAAATGTAATCATTTCTTCCTTGTCACATACGCTAAATCTCTGCCAAATTTCGTCCAAATCCGTCCACAGCTTTGAGATATTTTGTTCACAAACGGAGACAGACAGTGGTGAAAACATAACCTCCATCCACCTTTGGTGGCGGAGGTAAGAAAAAGCGTTAAAGGTTACAGAAAAACCTTTTTTTTTGAAGTATACCGCCGTTGATGTAGCGACTTTTACACCACCCTATTTATCCATTATTCTTCGTGCCTGTTTATGTCCTTCATGACATCCCTGAAAACAGTACGTTTCCAGTTTGCAATGATTTTCAATTTTGTTTGACTGCCAGACAGGCAGACAGTAAAAAAAAAAATGCTCTCACTTCTCTGCGCATGCATGGTTAGGATGAGATTCCATGATTTTGCCAATTTCAGAGCAAAAATACTGATAAATTGCACATTCCTGTTCCGATTCATGTTCAAATACAGTCACGTGAAAAAGTAAGTACACCGCCTGTAAAGTTTTGACTTTTTCAGCATATTTCAACATACATCTGTTTGATCTTCATTTCAACAATATTGATAGATAAAGGTGATATAATATAACAAATATCATGAAACATTTACATTTTGTAGTCCATTGTATAATTTAAATAAACATAAATGCAAATTTCACATGTGAAAAAGTAAGTACACCTTTACATTTATCACTACTTCAAATAACTAAAATTAGAATCGGGTGCACCAGCTCAGGTGCAAATGATTAGACCATCGTTAGAGAGGATCTTGGAGGAACCTGTCTTATTTAAACCTCAGACATTTAGTTTGGTTTGCTCTTTGTTGTTGAAGTGTGCGGTGTCACCATGCCTAGATCAAAAGAGCTCTCTGAGGCCTTCAAAAAGAAGGTTGTAGATGCCTACGAGTCTGGGAAGGGATTTAAAAAGATCTCCAAACAATTTGAAATCAATCATTCGACTGTCCGGAAAATCATCTACAAGTGGAGAAGATTCCAAACAACTGCCAACTTGTTCAGGCCAGGCCGCCCCAGCAAGTTCAGCCCGAGAGCAGACCGCAAGATGCTGAAAGAAGTCTCTAAGAACCCCAGAGTGTCATCACAGAACCTACAGGTAGCTCTTGCCACTGTTGATGTGAAAGTGCATGAGTCTACCATGAGAAAGAGGCTGCACAAATTTGATCTACATGGGATGTGTGCCAGGAGGAAACCTTTGCTGTCCCGAAAGAACATCAGGGCAAGACTAAAGTTTGCCAATGAACACGTAGGCAAAGACCAGCACTTCTGGAACAATGTGCTCTGGACAGATGAGTCAAAGGTAGAGCTATTTGGCCACAGTACCAGAAGACATGTTTGGCGAAAACCAACAACAGCATTTGACCACAAGAACCTGATACCAACTGTAAAGCATGGTGGTGGAAATATTATGGTTTGGGGCAGCTTTGCTGCATCAAGGCCTGGGCAGCTCATCATCATAGAATCCACGATGAATTCTTCATTGTACCAGAGGTTGCTTGAGGATAATGTGAGGCCATCTGTTGGAGAGTTGCAGCTCAACCGAAGGTGGACCTTGCAACATGACAATGATCCTAAACATACCAGTAAATCCACCAAGGAATGGCTGAAAAGAAAGAAATGGAGGGTTCTGGAATGGCTAAGTCAAAGCCCGGATCTAAATCCCATCGAGATGTTGTGGGGGGATTTGAAACGAACTGTGCATGCAAGAGGCAAGAGGCAAAAAGAGGCAAATACAAGGAAGGGCATCCGGCCGTAAAACACTTCAAAAAGGGGACCAAAAAAAAAAAACAACAACTACCACGGTCCCCGAAAAGGCCAACCCCCGCTTTGCGGGGAAAAATGGCCTCTAAACGGTGGTTTTGTGCATGCAAGAAACCCCTCAAACATCGCACAGATGAAAGAATTCTGCATGGAGAAGTGGACAAAAATTTCTCCCAGTCGATGTCGGAGACTGGTAGACAGTTATAAGAAATGCCTACTTGAGGTTGTTTCTGCCAAAGGGGGCAATACCACCTATTAGAGCCAAGGGTGTACTTACTTTTTCCACATGCGAAATTTGCATTTATGTTTATTTAAATTATACAATAGACTACAAAATGTAAATGTTTCATGATATTTGTTATATTATATCACCTTTATCTTTCAATATTGTTGAAATGAAGATCAAATAGCTGTATGTTGAAATATGTTGAAAAAGTCAAAACTTTACGTGGGGTGTACTTACTTTTTCACATGACTGTATACAACATTCAATTGAAATTAGGTAGTTCCTCGATCATACACTGGTGTCTGTAGACTGACAGGCAGACACAAAGTGAACCAATTGCTTAACGCCTGTTTTTGCCTTCATGTGTGCGGGGTAAAAAGGAAACCATATGTATTATTTGATGCAGAGATGAATTTTTTTTAAATGTCAACACCATAGTAACTGCAGCAAACAATAAACAGGGAATCATGAAATACACTCTCGTCCTTGTATCAACAAGGACTTGTCTTGAATACAAGGACTTGTCTTGAACTATAAATCAATTGTGTGTCCATCATTGGAATATTGTACACGTGTTTGGCAACCCTTATTGAAGAATGATGCTGTCAAATTGGAGAAAGTCCACAGATGTGCTACGAAAATCGTATCAAACCTGAGTCACCTGAGATATCCAGAGCGTCTAACAGCAATCCTGAGTCACCTGAGATATCCAGAGCGTCTAACAGCAATCCTGAGTCACCTGAGACATCCAGAGCATCTCACAGCAATTAGTAACCCAACAATTGCCTACTCTTGACATAAAGATGACATTACAAAAACCTACAAACTCTTCCATGGCCTAAAGGACACATTTCCAGCATATCATTTTACCTTGGTAGAAAATAAGACCAGAGGTCACAACATCAAGCTGTGGAAATGTAGATTCAAGAGAATAATTCAGCAAATCAGGTTCTCCCAGAGGATAATCAACAACAACACAACAACATGCATTTTAAGGCCATGTTCCCTGCTAGAGCGGGGGTTAGCCTTGCGGTCCCCATGACAATCTTCTCCATTTTGCCCTATTTTCTGCATCTCTCCTTGTTAACCCCCTTGCCCGCATTTCTTCTTCCACCATCTTTAGCCAAGTCTTTCTCGGTCTTCCCCGTCCTCTACTTCCTTCTACATTAACTTCCATCACTCTTCTCAACCAGTCACTTTCATCCTTCCTCAATACATGACCAAACCATCTCAACCTGTTCCTCTTCACAGCATCAATCACAGGCAATATTCCCAATATCCCAGAGGATAATCAACAAGTGGAAATCACTACCTTCAAAAGTGGCCAACAGCCCATCAATTAATACCTTTTAGACAACACACGAATGTTGTTGGAAACAAATATTACAGATTTGATCCAGACCTCAACTTTACCTGCTCAGCACATACTACCTGCAGATCTAGTACAACTGAGGATGCAGAGTGATAGATAGATAGATTTGCCTCATGCAAATGATTTGCCTCATTTGCCTCATTTGCCTCATCCACATACTACCTTTTGCCTTAACCTACTTCAAGGTACGTAGTAGATGTTTAAAGGTAGATAGGAGTGCGTACAAGAATTGGAGACAAAAGGGAAAGGACCTCTCAATGTGACTATCAATGTCATTCATTCTCATCAACCAGCACATGATAAAACAATTTATATTTTGTATCCCATCGATAGAAGGGATCTGCATCTGAACCGTAATGAAAATCGAATCAGCTTATCCTTGTCACCTACCCAACTCATCCACATAGTTTTGTCATAATCCACACAGAATGTTTTGAAATATCGTGCCATACATTGTTTTTGGCCCCATCTCGCAATGGTAAAGAATTACTTTAAAATTCCAGTATTCAGATCCGGATCCTATTTTGTATTTTTGCTTGCATTTGTCAAATCTAGTCAATTTCTACTCGTCACCAGCAGGTATTTTTCCAAAAGCGTGGGGATATTAATAATAATATTACTCAATCTAAATATCACCTACCACCGAGGAATTAAGCATTCATTATCCCTCTCATTATTGGCAATAATGTGTGGTGATATCAAGCACAGCTGTGATTTAGGGGGGTTTTTAAGCCTTTAAAATGCTTTTCCAATTTTTCAATGCATAAAATTACTAGATATAAATCTCTAAATTTGTTTTGTGGCTTACATTGAGGCTGATCAGTCTAGCCTGGGTTTGAATCTTCACCCAGTTAAAAACTGTCATCCTGATGTTTCACAAGCATACAGTGTGTGCTGTCCCTAAAATGGACATTAAACTGGACGTCCCGTCTAAAATGGACATTAGTTGGTGGACGATAAAGATTGCACGGTGTCCTTCGTGAAGAGTGGGTAAGCTGTCGCCGGCATCCTGGCCAAATTACAAATTCCTGCCCGAACCTACTTGATCGAATTTTAGACACCGTGGGATCTTTAGTGTCCAGTTTTAATTTGTTTGTCCAAGTTTGTCTAATGTCGTTTGTCCAGATCTTTAATCGATAGGGTTCCACGTGAAGTATTGACATGGGCATTGAGGAAGTTAGAAGTGGAGGAATGGTTGATCAGAGTAGTGATGGCAATGCACAAAAGAGCGTGCACAGCTGTAAGGACGAAGGACGGGAACAGTGGTGAGTTTGAGATGAAGGTGGGAGTGCATCAGGGGTCGGTACTAAGTCCACTACTATTTGTAGCTGTGATGGAGGTACTGGCTCAGAACGTAAAGGAGGGTTTACCGTGGGAGTTGTTGTATGCAGATGATCTGGTGTTGATTGCGGAAAGTATGGATGGACTGAAGGAAAAGATGAACAAGTGGAAGGAATGTATGGAGACAAAAGGTCTGAAGGTGAATATAGGAAAGACGAAGGTGATGGCAAGTGGTAAAGCATGTGGTGAGGTGGAAAGAACTGGGAAGTGGCCATGTGCTGTGTGCAGGAAGGGTGTCGGAGTGAACTCCATTCAATATACAATGTGCACTGAGTGGGTTCATCAAAAATGTAGTGGTCTGAGAGGGTCATTAACCAGTGTGGCAGCTACATTCAAATGTAAGGTGTGCACAGAGGGAGCTGCAGATGGAGGAAATGTTGAATTGGATCTTGGAGACGGCGTGAAGCTGGAAGGTGTGAAAACATTTTGCTACCTCGGAGACATGCTGAATGGAGAAGGTGGATCAGACTCGGCAACGGTTGCTCGAGTGAGATGTGCATGGAAGAAGTTTCGGGAACTGAGTGGCGTGCTGATGAGGAGGGGAGTGTCGTTGAAGCTGAAGGGAAAGGTGTATGCTGCATGTGTGAGAAGTCTTATGATTTATGGGAGCGAGACATGGGTCATGAATGTAGAGCAGCAATGAAGGCTGGAAAGGGTGGAAATGCGAATGGTTCGGTGGATGTGCGGAGTATCGTTGAGAGAGAGGAAGACAAATGATGAATTGCGAAAGATGATGGGAATAGAGCCTGTGATGGATGCTGTGAAGAGGAACAGGTTGAGATGGTTTGGTCATGTGTTGAGGAAGCATGAAAGTGACTGGTTGAGAAGAGTGATGGAAATGAATGTAGAAGGAAGTAGAGGACGGGGAAGACCGAGAAAGACTTGGCTTAAGATGGTGGAAGAAGAAATGCGGGCAAGGGGGTTAACAAGGAGAGATGCAGAAAATAGAGCAAAATGGAGAAGATTGTCATGGGGACCGCAAGGCTAAACCCCCGCTCTAGCAGGGAAAATGGCCTTAAAATGCATGTTGTTGTTGTTGTCGTGGGATCTTTAATGTCCACCAATTAATGTTATACCTCGCTTGATGTCCATCCGAGGGACGGCATACTCGGTGATGCAAAGCCCTTCCAGCAAAGTACCAATCCAGCAGCTTATAGATACGTCAGGAATCAAACCCAGACCAGACAGCTCAAAGGGCTACCTCTGCACTATCCTGTGGGACTCATTCACTGAAGAATCAAAAGCCAAAAAAATATATATATATTCAGTCCGCATTTCAATACACTCCCACTGCGCAACAAATCCATCTGACATCCAGGAATCCATGAATCGGACATCAAAAGTGAATAAACAACTCAGCTGTATGAATTATTTCAGTCAAAATAAACAAGAAAGATGTCCTGCAGAGCACGAAACTTGCAAAATCCAAATAAACAATAGTGTTTGATTTATGTTGACCTTTAGACCTCAAAAATAATTGGTGGTTGACCTGATATGCAAATCACTGTTCAAATTTCAAGTCAATTGGATGAAAAATTACTTTTAAAAATTGCACTCAAGTTGTTGACCTTTGGCCTATGTTGATCTTTAGACCTTTTGACCTCAACATCAATAGGATTATTGATTTGCTGGATTATGATTATCGATTATATCACCGTTTGGTTAAGTTTTGTGAAGATCGGTTTAAAATTGTGACCTGTAGGCGATTTACATACAAACAGACAGAATAACACATGCGAACAACAAATATACTGTATAAATCAAAGTAATAAATCAGAAAATGAGAAAACAAAAATATCCCTCCTCAACTGCCCTTGTAATCTGGCTTCTTAGAATTAAATAATTGATGTGTGGGTAACGGATCAACACCGAACCAATTTGTCTTGTAATGCTCAACTACCATGTATACACCTCATGATATGATGCTCATATGCAAATCGCATGCACAAGATGGAGATATCAATGTACTGTTAATAATTAAAAGGACATTGCACAGCAATGTACAAATAAACACAGTATGTGGGATTTGAATATGGAATCCCAGCTTCATGGGGAAGCTATCCAAATGGGAAGGCAAAACAGGCAAAGCTTCGGTTCATAAATCATAGTTCAGATCAGACAGATTCCGATTTTTCCTTGGAAAGAAAGAAAGATAAACTAGATTTAAAAAAACCAAAAAAAAAACCAGGCCGTCTCATGCTGTGTAGAGGAAGACAGGCTGATGAAGGCTACTTGTACTTACTGTGACTTTGGCTTTTGACATTTTGACCCAATTATTAATTAGTCTTCTCCATATTCTCATAATAAGGGTGTGTTGAAAATTTGATGAAAAATGCCCAAATGATAAAAAAATTGAGACACGCATATGCACACACGTGCAAAACCCCCATCTCCCGTCGCCCGGACAGGCAGGACTAATAAACCACAACATAATCCTGCATACAATGATCAACCAAACTCTCCCAAAAAAAAAAAATCCATGAAGTGAAGACATATTGGTGCTTTAAAGGTTTGCTGAGGGATTCGGGGCCCATTTTAAATATTTTTTTATTTAAAGCAAGGCGATAATCTGATATATGGGGATCTGTCTGTCTTTCTGTGTCACAATTTTTCCATAGATGACCAAACAGATCTTCATCAAACTCTCAGACGTTCATCCGGGGAGTGTTTTAGGCCAATAAATAAATAAATAAATAAAAGTTGGATTTCTTTTTTAATTGCCCGATAGTGCCTGAGCCCTTCTATCTAAGTGAAAGATATTGTCAAATGATCCCCAAAACCCATTCCTTTGTGGGTATAGGGAAGTGTTTTAGGCCCCCCACACAATTTATTATTATTATTTTTAAAATCATGTCTTTAAAATGGCACTATGAGTATTAGAACAGCACCGAGCAACGACGGGTACCCCTGCTCGTAATCTATAAAAACAGTGATGCTAAAGCCAATAGAGTAAAGGCTTCTCAACAGCAAAGAGGATTGTGCTTTAGGCAAAGATCTTCAGATTTGACTCGATACTCATCCTGTTACCCCAATAGCATGGCTAGCAGGATGGCCCATTGGCATGGATACAGGTACGTGCACTGACCCGATTTGTCTAGCCCTGGTCTAAATCTTGAACCAGCTATAAACGGGTATTTCACATACAGGGTGTATTTCCCACAGCACATATATCCCACAGTGTATTTCGTGAAGAGGAAGCAAGTTATCACTGGCACTCTGGCAAAATTCTAAATTCCTGCCGTTATTGACAGGCAAATCCCTGGTGTTGGGCTAGCGGCTAGGGTGCCGGCTTAGGATCCTAGGATCCTGGGTTCGAATCCCGGTCGATCGCTGAATTAACGCCGGGGGGGTTGACTCAGCCTGTCATCCTTCCGAGGTCGGCTAATTGAGTACCAGTTCACTGGTAATTCCCTGTTTGTCGTTAAAGGCGGCAAAAAGGGTTGGCGTCAGGAAGGGCATCCGGCCGTAAAACATTGCTTCAAAAAGGGGACCGAAAAACAACAACAACCACGGTCCCCGAAAAAGGCCAACCCCCGCTTTGCGGGGAAAAATGGCCTCTAAAGGTTTTTATTTTTATTTTATTTTTATTGACAGGGGCACTACATCAGCGACATGGCTGCACCTCACTAGTGATGCAACCAGCAGGCCGAATTCAGAACTGAATCGCACTCCGACGTGCACGCACCAACACCAAACCCTACCGCATACCAGGCAACAGCTGCGGGTTTTGGCAGAAGTGCAGTGCATTTCACCAAATCCACCAAACAGCTGGAATCACCTGTTCCTAATAACAACACCACTATTGAAACTTGCACGATGATAGAGCCAACAAGGAAAATAATTGCGACTAACTTGTCAAACTTACCAGACCTTTGGGAAAGACAGGTGTGGAATACTGCACCAGTAAGGAAAAAAAAATAATTGTGTGTCCCTAAATCAAAAAGTATTTGGTATAGGCTGGCAGGATGGTCGACAGGTACACACACTCGCCTCTAATCTGTATGGCCTGGGTTTGAATCCTGACCCAGTTACAAACGGTCATCCCAGGGTTTCAAAGGCAGGGCGATTCATCAATGGGAGTGTCGTCCCTCGGATGGACGTTACAAGGGATGTCCCTTCTGCCAGCATTAGTTGGTGGACGTTAAAGATGCCACGATGTCCTTTGAGAAGAGTGGGGGAGCTATCGCCGGCACCATGGTCAAATTACAAAGTCCTGCTCTAAGCTACTTTGTCGAACATCAAGCCTGCCAGCTGATTAGTGACAGACTTGGGACAAAATAATAAAATAAAATAAAAAACAACTTTCCCTCGCCAACCCCACAAGGTGGGAATAATTGTGGTTGGTAACAAAATATTTGGTATTCCAATAAAGAATATTTTTTTAAATATTTGGTGTGCAATGCCAAATCAAGCCAACCTATGGCCATGGTTGCTGTCAACAATATAGAGACATGGCTGAAAGGGAAGGATAGCCGAGGGGGTTCCCCTGAATAATCATCTGGGTTCAATCATATAGGAAACAAACAATCCTTCGGAGGTCATTTTCAGCTGGTTGCTCATTCCAAGAGGGCATTTTGTAGCCTTGACCACACATGTGCTCCTGAAAGTGTTTTGCGGTTTAGTCATGTGATCCTTCAAACATGAGATCACATGATCATATTTACTTCCGCCAATTTATGTTTACACCCCGTCTGTCTATCCGTCTGTCTGTTTGTCTGTGAGCAGGATATCTCAAAGTTATGGACATATTTGGATGAAACTTGGTGGGCAGGTTGAGTGTGCGTTAATGGCAAGTGGATTCGATTTTGGTGAAGATTCGGATTTGTGGACAGATTATGACAAAACTTGGTGGATGAGATGTGCAAGTGACAATAACAAGCCGATTCGATTTTGGTCAAGGTCTGGCTGCAGATAAGACCTATCAGTGGGATGCAATACGTAAACTGTGCAGCCTCGCGAAGGTATGCACTCAACCAAGTGCCATTCTAGTTTAATTTGTGGTCTGGTTTTGATCCAAAACAAGATGGTGGCACTCATACATGATGTAGTGCTGCTCACACTTGAATAAGTGTAAGGGGCATCACGTCAAGCACCAGGTGTAATGGTTAGAGAGGTCACTCTGAATCCAGGAGGTTGGCTGTTCAAACGCAACCTTACCGAGTCCTACAATCCCCCCCCCCCCCCCCCCCCAAGGCCTCCATGCATATATAGCATGGAAATGATCACACAAACATGACCACCAAAAATGGAAAACTCTCCACTGTTTGAAAGTTATTTGATATAACAGCCCAAGATATAAAGTGTGATCTGTAATTACATCCATAGTAGCAGTAGCCAACCTCCGAGTGAGTGGACTCTGCGCATTACTAAATGAGAATCAACATCTTCGTTCATCTTCTTTATTTCAAAGGGTGAAATCCTTTTCCAACACAAGCAGGTGTACAGCATTTCGAATAACTAAAGCTTAATCTCTATTACAAATCAAAAGTCAAAATAATAAATGTGAAGGTCCCAACTGGGACAATGTTCAATGTTCTCCTTCCCCCCCCTATGACGAAATGCCTGGGAGGCCTGGTGGGAGGGTGTGGAAAAGGATGACGGCTACCTGTAACACACGTAAGGATGATAGTTAGTTATCTCCCCCCCCCTGGGGATAAGTTTTTGAGGGTACGTAAAAAACTGATTGTCACACAGCTGGAGTGTTAATGTCCATCTGGCATACTGGTTGGCCCACGGTGGCGGGGAGTGCTCGGTGGCTGGAGCTCCTTGGAACCAGCCTGGTTGTGAGGGAAGAGCCGAGCGAGGGCACGTGGTACCCGTGTTACCCGTGTTTTAGGTCCCGTCGGGCAGGGGGATCTCCGTGGTGGAGGATTCACCAAGGCGGGTGAACTGATGGGGCTGCTCGTGATATGTGGCCCCTGAGATGGGCGAGGGGGTGAAACAGGTGGCTGGGCCATATGAGGCAATGGGGCCTGTGTAGGGGTAGGAACAGGTGGCTGGGCCGTATGAGGCAGTGACAATGGGGCCTGTGTGGGGGTTGAAACAGATGGCTGGGCCATATGAGGCTGTGACAATGGGGCCTGTGTGGGGGTTGGCTCTCTGGGCAGTCCCACCACCAGGCCAGATTCTGTCCCTGTGCCACACGTGGGAGTGTTGTGGAAGGGAGTGAACTTTCGAAGGTGTTGTCGGTTCCGGATGGCGACTCTGCCCGATCCGTCAACACGAATGACATACTGGTGGTACTGCCGCACTTCAACCACTGTCCCAGTGCGTTCCCATCTCCCAGGATGGTTGCCGACCAGGTTCTGCAGGTAGACATGATCGCCCACCTGCAGTGGGGGTAAGAGATGGGTGTGCTCACTCCAGCGTTCACGCTCCCTAGAGTGGCGTCTAGCAAGAGCCATTTCCCATTGTGACATCAGCTCCGTCCATGTTTCATGTGGGGAGTATCGGCCCATGGGAATAGGGATGGCATCACGTATGGGTCTTCCAAACAAGATGAGTGCTGGTGAGGCTTTTGTTTCAGGGTCAATGGAGTTCCTGTACATCAGCAGAACCCGCTGGAACTTGTCAACATCAAGAGACCCTGAAGCAGTGACATTGTCCATCAGCATGCGCTTGGCCGTCTTCACAGCCAACTCGGCCCTGCAATTTGCGTGTGGGTTTGCCACAGAGGAGATCCTGTGTCGGACACCCCAGGCTGTCAGGAATTCCTGTGTTTGGCCTGATTTGAATTGGGGACCCCCGTCAGAGGTAAATTCTTCCGGGATACCGAATGTAACGAATGTCTCACGCAACCGTTTGATGAGGCCCTCTGCACCTGATTCTGACCTGAAGACCATGGGCCAATGCGAGTATCTGTCCACAATCACCACGTCGTCCTTGCCATTGTGGGTGAAGTAGTCACTGCATATCATTTGGAATGGGTAGGCTGGGGGTGTCGACACAGAGGGGGGTTGCATAGGGTTGCTCTTGGCTATCCGGTGGCAGTGTGCACATTGGTCTCTCACTCGGGCAATGTCGATGGAAATATCAGGCCAGTATACCGAATCCATGGCTCGTGCACGCATCGCACCAACACCCTGGTGGGCGGCATGAAGTGCGTGGAGAATGGGTGTGCGGAGCGTGGGTGGTATAACAATCCTCCGGCCCATCAGTACCACGCCGTCCACTACACACAGACTGGAAGAGTAGCGGTGAAAGGGGCGCAGGTCAGCGGGGAGCTCTCTGCAGTCAGCTGGGAACCCATTCTCCAGGTGTGTGATGAGGTTTCAAAATGTCATGTCCGAAGCTGTCGCCTCGCGGACCAGGTCCCATGTGACGACTTGGATGACAGTTTTAAGGGCGGCGGAAGCAGCTGCAACTGTAGAAGTGTCATCGGCTAAATCAGTGTTCTCTCCGTGCAGGGGAGAGCTGGCCGTGGGGTTGTGGTGGAGTACTGACATGTTAGCGAGGTCAGATTCTGTCGGCTCACCTGGTAAGTGGAGGCGAATGGGTTGATCAACAGGGTGTCTTGAAGCGGCATCAGGACCCAAATTCTTCCTGCCAGGCACATGTATGATTGTGAACCTGTATGGCAGGGTCTTCTCTTTGAGGTTGAGGAGTCTCCTGTTGGCAATATCTGTGAGTGACCTATCATTCAGGACCTGGAGTAGAGGCTTATGGTCGGTGGCCACAATCAGATCTGTACAGCCCAGCACATAGTAACGAGTTTGGTGGAGCGCGTAGGCGATAGCCAATGCCTCGCCTTCAATGGGAGCATACCGGCTTTCAGCAGGATTGGTGAACCTGCTGCCCACTAAGCACAATTTCCAGCCGTCAGGGCAACAGGTAGGTGTTCTGGCCTCGCACTGACAGTACTTCTGCATCATGAGGAATCCGATGCCATCAACCGACCAGTCTGTTGCCAAGCATGTTGGTTGAGATGGGTCAAACAGTCCGACACCCGCCTGCATTTCTTGGATGATGATGTCCTTCGATCTGTGGAATATTTCATCCAACTCCTCTGTCCAGGTGAATTTTGTGGAAGGCTTGAGTAATGCCTGGAATGGCTTCATTTGTTGTGCCATGGCAAAGGCGTACGCTCCCTGGTTGACCAGCCCGAACCAAGATCTAGCACCGGTGATGTCGGTTGGCGTGGGGAACTTCCTAATTGCATCGAGGAACTTGGTGCTGGGCCGTATGTTGGTCGGAGTTATTGTGAGACCAGCAAAGTCAACGGCGTCCTGGGCAAACTGGAATTTCCTTGGATTCAGCATAATACCATTACGGGCACATACGTCAAGCCATGCGCACGCCTGAAAGAATGCTGCCTCGACAGAATCTGCCCACATGCAGGTGTCATCAACGCACTTTACCTTGTTCTGGAAATCAGCGATGATAGCATCAAAGCGTTGGTTATAAATTATAACCATCACCGCTGGCCAGGAAACCCTGTGGGGCTACCTTATACCTATAGCGTCCCCATGGTGTGATGAATGTGGTAAAGTGTTGGTCCTCCTCGCGGATGGGAAGATTCTGCTGTGGAGGAACGTGATGTCAGACGAGACATGAAGGCCATCTTTCGTTGCTCAAAACTGATCAGGCAATCTATCTTGCAATCCCGTAAATCTAACCCATGGACCTTTAGCGGCTCATTGACAGATTGCGAACAGTGTGTACCTGCAGAACTAGTAAATATGATGAGGTGGATAGTACAAGGAGCTCAAGCTGCAACAACAGACATGTGCCAAAGAGCTTAACAACACATGTCACATTTTTTCACATTCCATAGTGCAATCATGCAAGACAGAGACAAATGTCTCCAACACCAAAATCAACAACATCTGAATTTCAGTGCATCTTTGACAGCCCTTACTCAGTAGGACTCTCATTGTACATGTATCACAGTTTCCACAGTCAAAAGGCAATTACGCTGCTGAACAATGCAGGTGTAGGAGTTACATATGACAGAGTACAGAAGAGATGTAACAGCATTGCCATTTCTGTATGCGACAACATGGGAGAGTAGGGTGTTTATGTTCCACCAGGTCTTCTGAAAAACAAGACCATACGAGCATCAATGGATAACATTGACAAGAAAGTTGACACTCCAGATGGGAAACACAGTTTCCATGGCATGGCCATTGGAGTGTATCAGTATCGTCAAGGTTATGACTGCAACACGGCAAGAGGTCATGACGAATTATGAGTGTGAAACAATGACTGGTGTCAGCACACAGGAAGAGGCAGACACTCTTATGATTTATCATGCAGTAGAAGTTGCGAGAAACGGGATGAATGTCCACATATATTCACAAGACACAGATGTGCTACTTTTGGATCTACGAAGAACACCACTACTTGGCAACCATTCTGCGCTAATCATGGGCACAAGCGAAAGACGACGCAAAGTCTTCCTACAGCCTATATATGACAAGCAGACAAAAAGCTACTGACGGTTCTTTCTCAGGTTGCAACAGCTCCGGTCTCAGTGTTGCAGCTCGTCAGGTGTAACTGTGAGAAATCAAAGTGTTCGAGAAGATGCTCATGCAGAGGAAACAATGTGGTCTGTAGCAAACTTTGCAAATGTGGTGGGGAAGGCGACATATGTACGAACATCACACCACCAATGATTGGCGAAGATCTAGAAGATGATTGAAACAATGACAATTAGAAACATTTAATCTGTAACGTTGACACTCCTGACTCATACATGTTGTACCTTTAAAAAAAATTATCCATCTTCAAGTTCTATAACCAGGGTCATTCCATGTCAAATCATCAAAGAATCTGCCGTCATCTCTCAGATTTTTGTAAAACTTTGGGAACCAATTGGGACCCATGAAAAACGGCAAGAACTCAAATATTTTTGCTAACAGCCTCTTAATTAGTGAGATACAGACTAACGAACTTTGGACTAATTAGCGCGACGTCGCAAATTCAAATGGCCATATCTCTAAAAGTATAACACCTAGAGAGCTGGTTTTGGTGTCATTTTAAAGGTATTTTCATGCCCTATGAATTTGTCTGGGCAACATTTTCCTACCTCCAACCACAAAATATAAACTTCAATTGTGAATCCCCCAAAAATGTATCCTTCAAATTTCCTCAAATTCATCCCAGAGGTACCTTAGGATGTCAAGAAGCTTACACATAAATTTTGTGATGGGCACTCCAATAGTTTCTGAGATATGAGCAATAATGTACATGTACGTATGGCATATAGGTTCGAAAACTTTTCTTCAACTGCTTCAAGATGAACTTTTCCTTGGCAGTCGTATTTTTCTGCAGCTCCTTCAGAAGTGAACTGCCAATTTCTGTTGGTGGCAGGCCTAAGCATTACACTAAGCCAACTTGGACTTTCCCTGGGGATCTTAGACTGTGAAAGTTGCATCACCTCGAATTACCCACATGGGAAATCCCAGTTGGAATTCCCCAGATGAGAATTCCCCTCAGGCCCAGTTGAAAATGAAAGTATATGATACTTCAAAGCAATTGATGGTTGTTCCCTGTGTTCCCTGTCATGGCTAGGTTAGAATGATTGTATAATACATTACAAATGCTGATTTTCGACCTCTGGGATGAATTTGAGGAAATTTGAAGGAAACATTTTTTTTGGATTCACGATTGAAGTTTATATTTTGTGATAACTTTTTTGTGATTGGAGGTAGGAAAATGTTGCCCAGACAAATTTATAGGGCATGAAAATACCTTTAAAATGACACCAAAACCAGCTCTCTAGGTGTTATACTTTTAGAGATATGGCCATTTGAATTCGCGACATCGCGCTAATTAGTCCAAAGTTCGTTAACCTGTATCTCACTAATTAAGAGGCTGTTAGCAAAAATATTTGAGTTCTAGCTGTTTTTCATGGGTCCCAATTGGTTCCCAAAGTTTTACAAAAATCTGAGAGATGACGGCAGATTCTTTGATGATTTGACATGGAATGACTGTCCACCCAAATAAATTTATATTGAATTACATGTTCTACATTATTTCTATTAAATGTTTTGGAGGATTAGTGAAGTGTTCAAATCATAAATATGTTATTATTGGAATCCTCATATGCCAAAACATATGGTTAGACACCAAAAACAACTTCCTATGCCCATTAGGTTCAAAATTTATGGCATTTTACGTAATAAAGTCTGAAATTTCGTGGCCAACTTTGATTTTTGCTAATTTAGAGTATTTCTAGTGCTCTCATTTTGTTTCCAATGAATTGTTGACCCCTATATATGAGTTTAGATAAAATGGAATAAATATTGTATGACATTTGAATGAATAGTATAGTTAATTGGCAAATATTTTTTAAGAAATTGAGTTTCGGTGGTGGCCATTTTGAAATTCAAAATGGAGGTCCTAAATGTTAATGGAAAACTGGCACCCTTTTTTTTTTTTCTTAATCAGTGAAGTTTCTAGATGTGTTTAGACATGAGTGCCAATAATCTACCCCAAAAAATGACAAACCTGGAAAATGTTACATAAGCCTAGAGACTAGCTGTGGGAAGCAAGGGCAGGTTCTATTCTGCTGACAAAAAGTCAACACCTGAAACGTCTGCCCTACTTGCTTCCCATAGCGGTTAACATACCTCGATCACATCCTGGTGATTTAACCCATCGTTCTACCTATCTGTCAATGTAGATCGACACAAGTATTCACCAGAAAGTCTAGCTCTTCATTCTATAGTATTCCTTCCTTGGGAGATGTGAAGCTCTGGGCTGATACTCAAACACTTACAGAGCAACGTTGCTCATTCCCGGTGGTGGCTCCAAACAGCAAGAGACGCTGACAGTGGTTTTGTGACCGGAAGGTAAAGTCGATAAACACCTACACAACATCAATGGCACATTTTGTTTCTGATGCCATCCTTTTGTGACGCAAAGGCGTTCAAAAGCAATGTTTTGCCAGAGAAAATAAGCTTTCTTCCAAATGTAATCATACGATCGATTTGGCAAAAGAAAGAAAATATCTGCAAGGATAATGCAGCCATATTTGGCAATGTGACGAGCCGAGCTCATTTTGGCAGGAAAACGGTTACATCATCACGAAACAGAGATTCATTGGTATCCATATGAACAGGGTTTTCAAAAAGGAAATGCATCGTCATTCATCGTGATGCACTATTTTTTTTTCTCATGTATCATCCTACTATAATTCACCAAATGCCCGTCCGTCTATCTGTCCGTCTGTCTGTCTGCCCGTTCGAAGGTACCGCAAAAACGGCTGAACCGATCACAACGATATTTTGGGTAGGTAATCCTAGGACCCCCTGGAGTAAAATAGGCTATATTGTTTTTCCAATTTTTCCAAGTTTTCCAATTTTCCAGTTTTTCCAAACACGATGGAATAATATTTACCGATATGAACAGTGATGTGGCTTTTGTTGAAATTCTACGTACCAGGAGAGAGTAGATCGACTCCTGACGAACTCTTCCTATATCAACGTGCGGCTCCGAAGTAACACGGCAGCGTGTGCAAAGCGACTGAGAAACAGGTGTAGCGGCCACTTCTGTGTTACAGATTCGGCACGCACTCTTCACACATAAACGTGCGACTGAGAAAGACATGTGGCGGCCGCTTCCATTTTGCAGAATTCAATCTTTTTCAAAATGGGTGCCATGTACATTGTACTGTTTAGATTTTGATGATTTGCGTGTGATATGATTCAACGGATGTTTATATGAATCGTTTAAAATAAAATAAAAAGCCTTCAATTTCTGATATTTTGCCTTTTCATTTGGGCTTCCCAATTGAAGCCCCGCCCATAAGGTGGGTACCGTTGCTAGTTAATTTAATTTACAAGGCCATCACGACTCCACTTATGAGAAGTGCCGTGTAGGGAAAGTGTTACATCATCGAGTCCTTAAACAAGCTTTTCCATGCCGCGACTATAGGAAACAAAGGACGATACAAGCCTCCGAGAGAGCAAGATGGCAACTAGAAACTAGAAAGACGCGAAAGCGCCAATGGATAAGCCTCCACCCACATTGCACTCACACTCTTCCCTCTTGGACTTCATTAAAGGTCACATTAAAAATCAAAGGTAACATGAGAGAGCGTGCGAGATTGAAGAGGTAAGTCGGATAGAGATATCAGATGCTCTCTAACTCTAGTTATGGCCTGCAAGAGGTCTAACAAAGGGCACTCTGTTGAACCCAAAATTGAATCAGTTCATCTTTGTATTACCGTCCATACATGTGCCAGGTTTGGTCGAAATCCCTGCAGTAATTCACAAGTTATTAAGGCAACAAAAAAAAAAAGCAAACCGGTACCGGATGTATGGCTCAGAATTATAATGCCTCTGGGCCTTCTGCCTTGGAGGCATAAAATAAAGGAAGAATAGCTAAAACGCAATGGATAGATGGACATGTACTTTTACACTAGACATTTATTACATCCTCAAATGAGCCATCGGTATAGGGAACATTTTCTGACTCGCCACCTCTAGCTCTGTTCCACTTCTCTTTCAGTTCCTCAAACTTCTGATCCTCACAGTCAGCCACAACCTCTCTTGGGTAGAGCACGTAATCAAATCTGGCTCCAAATGCCAGCTATAGACTGGGTATACATTGCTATGCTAAGTCCTTCCTCAATAAATCGGAACTTCTCATGACCTAAGTCTTTTTCGAAGCCGATTGGGTATTTTTTTTACAAGTTGCCCATAAATTCGTACACAATTTTAGACCCAGAATCGATTATATCTGGTCATTTCTGACAACTTTTCAATATAGAAATATCGTGGCAAAAAATTATTAACTGAGAAAATACGAATAGAAATTACCCCCTTCCGACGAGAAAGAGCCAATCATAGAGCAGCGCTATATCATGTGATCATATCGGCCATAAATTATGGGCAACTTGTAAAATGATCACATGATGTAGCACTGCTCTATGATTGGCTCTTCTGTCGATCTGAGGGTTAGGGTCCTCCCCAGTATCATAGGGTCAGGGCTCCTCGTCGATCCTAGGGTTAGGGTCCTCCCTCATTATCCTCGGGTCAGGGCTCCTCGTCAATCCTAGGGTTAGGGTCAGGGTCCTCCCCCAGTATCCTAGGGTCAGGATCTGTGGTAAAATATGTTGTAATGTCTCGAGCTGAGTGAAGAGACAATCCGCGTGAAGGGACGACCGTGAGGGAGCTTATATAAACTGTGTCCATTCGGTGCACGATCATGTGGCATACTGTATCCCCAGCGCTGTAGACTGCTGAGATCAACAGGTACGTAATTGCTTGCTGCAAGAAACTAGAAAGTGATGTACAGTCACGTGAAAAAGTAAGTACACCCCATGTAAAGTTTTGACTTTTTCAACATATTTCAACATACAGCTATTTGATCTTCATTTCAACAATATTGACAGACAAAGGTGATATAATATAACAAATATCATGAAACATTTACATTTTGTAGTCCATTGTATAATTTAAATAAACATAAATGCAAATTTTGCATGTGGAATAAGTAAGTACACCCTTGGCTCTAATAGGTGGTATTGCCCCCTTTGGCAGAAACAACCTCAAGTAGGCGTTTCTTATAACTGTCTACCAGTCTCTGACATCGACTGGGAGAAATTTTTGCCCACTCCTCCATGCAGAAATCTTTCAGCTGTGCGATGTTTGAGGGGTTTCTTGCATGCACAGCTCGTTTCAAATCCCCCCCACAACATCTCGATGGGATTTAGATCCGGGCTTTGACTTGGCCATTCCACAACCCTCCATTTCTTTCTTTTCAGCCATTCCTTGGTGGATTTACTGGTATGTTTAGGGTCATTGTCATGTTGCAAGGTCCACCTTCGGTTGAGTTTCAACTTTCCGACAGATGGTCTCACATTATCCTCAAGCACCCTCTGGTACAATGAAGAATTCAGTGGATTCTATGATGGTGAGCTGCCCAGGCCCTGATGCAGCAAAGCTGCCCCAAACCATAATATTTCCACCACCATGCTTTACAGTTGGTATCAGGTTCTTGTGGTCAAATGCTGTCTTTGGTTTTCGCCAAACATGTCTTCTGGTACTATGGCCAAATAGCTCTACCTTTCACTCACCTGTCCAAAGCACATTGTTCCAGAAGTGCTGTACTTTGCCTAGGTGTTCATTGGCAAACTTTAGTCTTGCCCTGATGTTCTTTCTGGACAGCAAAGTTTTCCTACTGGCACACCTCCCATGTAGATCAAATTTGTGCAGCCTCCTTCTAATGGTAGACTCATGCACTTTGACATCAACAGTGGCAAGAGCTACCTGTAGGTCCCGTGATGACATTCTGGGGTTCTTCGAGACTTCTTTCAGCATCTTGCAGTCTGCTCTTGGGCTGAACTTGCTGGGGCGGCCTGGCCTGAACAAGTTGGCAGTTGTTTGGAATCTTCTCCACTTGTAGATGATCTTCCGGACAGTCGAATGATCGATTTCAAATTGTTTGGAGATCTTTTTAAATCCCTTCCCAGACTCGTAGGCATCTATAACCTTCTTTCTGAAGGCCTCAGATAGCTCTTTTGATCTCGGCATGGTGACGCCGCACACTTCAACAGCAAAGAGCAAACCAAACTAAATGTCTGAGGTTTAAATAAGACAGGTTCCTCCAAGATCCTCTCTAACGATGTTCTAATCATTTGCACCTGATTCTAATTTTAGGTATTTGAAGTACAGACAGTCCCCGGGTTATGAACGAGTTCCGTTTTTAAGTCTGTCTGCAAGTCGAATTTGTATGTAAGTCAGAACAGTTACGTACGGTTCACATCTAGTGTCAATTAGTCAACTGTTTGTCTTAGTATATAGTATATATTTTGCCTAAAACATCTGTAGGTATAAAAAAACATGAAAGAAACATTTCTTAAACTGTTTAGATAGAAAAGAAAAGATAATGATTAAAGGTTAACACTTACTCTCGTTCCAATTGATGTCTTGCAAACCTTGAAACGATCATACCTAGATATATCTCTCCGAGATGATGGGCCTGGTGTTGGAGAGGATGGACCTGGTGCTGGAGAGGATGGACCTGGTGCTGGTCAATTTTCTTAAAGTAAACATCAAGGGTGGCTTGAACAGAGCTTTTCTCATATTTCTCTTGTCTACCGCTCCCCTTATTATATACTATGTGTGTCTGTTTGATATTTTTTTTCTGTGTGATAAATGTTAGCTCTTTCACGAGCCTCGATTCTGTATACAACCAAAAAAAAAAAAAAAAAAAATTTTTTTACATTTTTTTTTTTTTCATAATAGGCTTTACGGAGGTCGGTACGTAAGTACGTACGGCCATTCGTAAATCGAGCGTTCGTAACCAGGGGACTGCCTGTAGTGATAAATGTAGGGGTGTACTTACTTTTTCCACATGCGAAATTTGCATTTATGTTTATTTAAATGATACAATGGACTACAAAATATAAATGTGTCATGATATTTGTTATATTATATCACCTTTATCTGTCAATATTGTTGAAATGAAGATCAAATAGCTGTATGTTGAAATATGTTGAAAAAGTCAAAACTTTACATGGGGTGTACTTACTTTTTCACGTGACTATGCTTTGATTGCCTTCTTTATGGAACTAATAATCTGCATTCTTGTGTTGTCGGAATGGGTTGAGAAATAGTTCAATAAAGCCTCATTTCTTGCGAGAGATCCGAGTTTGATTCCACAACAGGGTCCTCCCCCAGTATCCTAGGGTCAAGGCTCCTCCCCCAGTATCCTAGGGTCAAGGCTCCTCCCCCAGTATCCTAGGGTCAGGGCTCCTCGTCGATCCTAGGGTTAGGGTCCACACCCAGTATTCTAGGATCAGGGCTCCTCGTCGATCCTCGGGATAGGGTCCTCACCCAGTATCCTAGCGTCTGGGCTCCTCCCCCAGTATCCTAGCGTCTGGGCTCCTCCCCCAGTATCCTAGGGTCAGGGTCCATCCCCTCCCGTTAGGGTTTGTTATCGCACTGTATAAACAACCTTATCTTTGTCCCACCCCTTGATTAACTGGGATTTGTATATTTGATATAATAGATTGTGGGTCTAAATATTATGTACTAGTTTCATGGGCAACTTGAAATATGATCACATGATGTAGCGCTGCTCGATGATTCGCTCTTTCTCGTCGGAAGGAGGTAATTTATATTCATATTTTCTCCGTTAATAATTTTTTGCCGTGATATTTCTATTGAGAAAAGTTGTCAGAAATGACAAGATATAATCGATTCTGGGTCTAAAAAGTGTACAAATTTATGGGCAACTTGTAAAAATTTACCGCTGATTGGAGTACCGCTCTCCCCTTTGGACTGGTGCCCCCTCTTCACACCAATCACTCCGGGATTCTGTGAAATCCAAAACTCCCCAAAATCATTGACGTCTCCCACAAGAAAACAGAGGCATAAGGTGACATTGACATCTATGTTTAATTAATTCTTCAACGCCTTTTATGGTCTACCTCACTCTTTAGGTCCTCTGCCCCTCCACCATCCATTAGGATTGAGGAATTCTTCCAGCAAACCTCTCATTAACATTCCCAAATCCAGGCTCACTGCTCACCTCCCAAATCCTTTAATCCCCTTACCGCCTCATTGTCACTTGAATAACTCTTCCCTCCAAGACTTCAGATCCACAGTGGATCACCACCTCAGGTCATTCTTCATCCCCACCAATGATCTTTTCCACCCTCAGTATTCCTGCCAGTCCCAACTCTTTTTACGTACGTAATATATAGATGGCCCATTGGCACCCACAATCTCAAACAGCTCTTTTGGCACATCCACCTTTTGATACAATTTGTGAACAAACATCACCAAACAGTAAAATACAAATCACGTTTTACATACTGTGCAAGTAAAAGAGGTTTACAGGTGACACGTCACGAATTCCGAGTCGAATCGCACACTTTGTGACGTCTCGGTCAACTATTCAGATCTATAACCAAGACATTTAAAAGTTACTTTCTTTTTTCCCCGTCACGATGGAGAATAGAAGGGCCCCACAGTGGTCTCCAGAGAGACGCACGCACGCCCTTTACAAAGCGCGGCAAACAAGCCGCGGGCACACCCAACACGGACATGGGTGGGACACCTGCCGGTAAAGTTGTAAACACACACACACGACAAACCCTTTCAAATTCGAACCGAAAACCGTTCATTTCCAAATATCGAGTACATTTCCAAATATCGAGTACATTTCCAAATATCGAGTACATTTCCAAATATCGAGTACATTTCCAAATATCGAGTACATTCCCTCACACTGCGCCCAAGACCTCGCCTGGGACCCAAACCGAACATCCAGGCGCTGCATGACACGTGCACGCGCCATTCGCCACCTAATCCGATTTATAAAAACGAATTTATCACGTGAAGAAGAAGATGCCACGTGCCGATGCGGCAGCGACGTGCGTGTGCGCGCACGCACTCTCCACGCACGAGCAATTCCTACGTACCTCGCACTCGTCAATTCTGTTCGTACCTTCATTTGTTCTCTATTTTCTGCAAAGCGCCATCAGTGTTGAGCGAGCGCCGCCAAGGAAGGGAGGATGTGCGGTGCGTATGAAGAGGGGAGGGTGTGGCGAGGACGAGGTGCTCAAGCAGTTGTAGTTGATGTTGTTGAAGATGAAGTCTCTTCTTTTCGAAAATTAAATAAATAATAATAAGCCAATGATTGATCTCCAACTCCCTCATTAGGATGAGCAATACTTATTACAGCAGCCGTTGTAAGGACATCAAGTTACACGACTGATCGGCGATCGCAGAATGGAAAAAACGAATAGCCAGAGAAAAGAGAAGAGGATGAAATGATGGGATGGACGTCCATGTCCATCCATCGGAGGGATGTGTTCAGTTACCAAAGAGCTAGCTAGCTAGCGCTTACCAAGCCAGCCGTTCCTCATCAACCGCTTACAATGCAATGCTTGCTTGAGTTGTGGATGAGTTGGGTAGGTGACAAAACTAGGTGGATGAGTTGGGTAGGAGACAAAACAAGGTGGATGAGTTGGGTAGGTCAGTTGGTGACAAAACTAGGTGGATGAGTTGGGTAGGTCAGTTGGTGACAAAACTAGGTGGATGAGTTGGGTAGGTCAGCAGGTGACAAAACTAGGTGGATGAGTTGGCTGGTCAGTTGGTGACAAAACTAGGTGGATCAGTTGGGTAGGTCAGTTGGTGACAAAACTAGGTGGATGAGTTGGGTAGGTCAGTAGGTGACAAAACTAGGTGGATGAGTTGGGTAGGTCAGTTGGTGACAAAACTAGGTGGATGAGTTGGGTATGTCAGCAGGTGACAAAACTAGGTGGATGAGTTGGGTAGGTCAGTTGGTGACAAAACTAGGTGGATGAGTTGGGTAGGTCAGTAGGTGACAAAACTAGGTGGATGACTTGGGTAGGTGGCAAAACGAGGTGGATGAGTTGGGTAGATGACAAAACCAGGTGGAAGAGTTGGGTAGGTAACAAAACTAGGTGGATGAGTTGGGTCGGTGGCAAAACGAGGTGGATGAGTTGGGTAGATGACAAAACCAGGTGGAAGAGTTGGGTAGGCAACAAAACTAGGTGGATGAGTTGGGTAGGTGGCAAAACGAGGTGGATGAGTTGGGTAGATGACAAAACGAGGTGGAAGAGTTGGGTAGGTAACAAAACTAGGTGGATGAGTTGGGTAGGTGGCAAAACTAGGTGGATGAGTTGGGAGATCAGAAGGTGACAACACTTGGTGGATGAGTTTGGGAGATCAGAAGGTGACAACACTTGGTGGATGAGTTTGGGAGATCAGAAGGTCACAAAACTAGGTGGATGAGTTGGGAGATCAGAAGGTGACAACACTTGGTGGATGAGTTTGGGAGATCAGAAGGTGACAACACTTGGTGGATGAGTTGGGTAGGGCAGTAAGTGACAAAACTAGGTGGATGAGTTGGGAGATCAGAAGGTGACAACACTTGGTGGATGAGTTTGGGAGATCAGAAGGTCACAAAACTAGGTGGATGAGTTGGGAGATTAGTAGGTGACAAAACGAGGTGGATGAGCTGGGTATGTCAGAAGGTGACAAAACTATGGGGGATGAGTTGGGTAGGTCAGTTGGTGACAAAACTAGGTGGATGAGTTGGGTAGGTCAGCAGGTGACAAAACTAGGTGGATGAGCTGGGTAGGTCAGTTGGTGACAAAACTAGGTGGATGAGTTGGGTAGGTCAGTAGGTGACAAAACTAGGTGGATCAGTTGGGTTGGTGGCAAAACTAGGTGGATAAGTTGGGTAGGTGGCAAAACTAGGTGGATGAATTGGGTAGGTGGAAAAACTAGGTGGATGAGTTGGGTAGGTGGCAAAACGAGGTGGATGAGTTGGGTAGATGACAAAACCAGGTGGAAGAGTTGGGTAGGTAACAAAACTAGGTGGATGAGTTGGGTAGGTGGCAAAACTAGGTGGACGAGTTGGGTAGATGACAAAACGAGGTGGAAGAGTTGGGTAGGTAACAAAACTAGGTGGATGAGTTGAGTAGGTGGAAAAACTAGGTGAATGAGTTGGGTAGGTGGCAAAACGAGGTGGATGAGTTGGGTAGATGACAAAACCAGGTGGAAGAGTTGGGTAGGCAACAAAACTAGGTGGATGAGTTTGGTAGGTGGCAAAACGAGGTGGATGAGTTGGGTAGATGACAAAACCAGATGGAAGAGTTGGGTAGGTAACAAAACTAGGTGGATGAGTTGGGTAGGTGGCAAAACGAGGTGGATGAGTTGGGTAAGTGACAAAACTAGGTGGATGAGTTGGGTAGGTGACAAAACTAGGTGGATGAGTTGGGAGATCAGAAGGTGACAAAACTAGGTGGATGAGTTGGGTAGGTGACAAAACTAGGTGGATGAGTTGGGAGATCAGAAGGTGACAAAACTAGGTGGATGAGTTGGGAGATTAGTAGGTGACAAAACTAGGTGGATGAGTTGGGTCTGTCAGAAGGTGACAAAACTATGGGGGATGAGTTGGGTAGGTCAGTTGGTGACAAAACTAGGTGGATGAGTTGGGTAGGTCAGAAGGTGACAAAACTAGGTGGATGAGTTGGGTAGGTCAGTTGGTGCCAAAACTAGGTGGATGAGTTGGGTAGGTCAGTAGGTGACAAAACTAGGTGGATGAGTTGCGTAGGTCAGTTGGTGACAAAACTAGGTGGATGAGTTGGGTAGGTCAGTTGGTGACAAAACTAGGTGGATGAGTTGGGTAGGTCAGTAGGTGACAAAACTAGGTGGATGAGTTGGGTAGGTCAGTTGGTGACAAAACTAGGTGGATGAGTTGGGCAGGTCAGTAGGTGACAAAACTAGATGGATGAGTTGGGTAGGTGGCAAAAGTAGGTGGATGAGTTGGGTAGGTGGCAAAACTAGGTGGATGAGTTCGGTAGATGACAAAACTAGGTGGATGAGTTGGGAAGGTAACAAAACTAGGTGGATGAGTTGGGTAGGTAACAAAACTTGGTGGATGAGTTGGGTAGGTGGAAAAACTAGGTGGATGAGTTGGGTAGGTGGCAAAACGAGGTGGATGAGTTGGGTAGATGACTAAACTAGGTGGAAGAGTTGCGTTTGTAACAAAACTAGGTGGATGAGTTGGGTAGGTGGCAAAACTAGGTGGATGAGTTGGGTAAGTGACAAAACTAGGTGGATGACTTGGGTAGGTCAGTAGGTGACAAAACTAGGTGGATGAGTTGGGAGATCAGAAGGTGACAAAACTAGGTGGATGAGTTGGGTAGGTCAGTAGGTGACAAAACTAGGTGGATGAGTTGGGAGATCAGGAGGTGACAACACTTGGTGGATGATTTGGGTGGGTGACAAAACTCGGTGGATGAGTTGGGTAGGTGGCCAAACTAGGTGGATAATTTGTTTGTCTTTTTTGTTTTTTTGTTTTTTTTGTATACTGAATCGAGGCTCGTGAAAGAGCTAACATTTATTTCACAAACAAATCAACCAGACAAACAAAATATATAAAAAGAGGGAGCGGAAGACAAGATGGGGAGAGAAGGGGAAGCACACAAACACAACATTTGAGAGCAGGGAGAAGTGTGGGAGGGAGAGGGCTTGGGGGGAGGAGGCGTGGGAAGGGGGGGGGGGGTGAAGAGGTATAAAACACAAGGGGACCGAAATTAGCGGGGGTAGAAAAGATCAAGGTTTTGGATGGGGGAAGATAAGAGATGGTGGTGAACAGCTGTTTTAAAGACCTGGAGGGTGGAGTGGGATTGAAGAGAGTGAGGGAGTTTGTTCCAGAGGCGGGAGAAAAGAGGAATGAAGGAGTGAAGGTGAGCAGAAAGTCTTGATTTTGGCAGTTTAACCATAAGAGGGTTGCAGGCAGATCTTGTGCGACCTGCAGGAATATTTGGGGGACAGAGCCCAGAGAGAGCTGGGGGGGGCAAGGCCAGAGAGGAGTCGGTAGAAGACGGAAAGACCACCAACCTGCCTGTGGTGAGTGAGTGAAAGGCCCTTGGAGTTAGCTTCATCGCGGGAGATTCCAATGATTCTGAACGCTTTGGTTTCAACAGTGTGAAAACGAGCTAGGTGTGAGGCAGGAGCACCAGACCAGAGGGGAGAGCAGTATTCCATAGAGCTGCAAATGAAAGCCTTGTAAGTGGTGAGGAGCTCAGGTGTACCAAGGAAGGACTTCGCACGACGGAGGATGCCCAGTCGGCGACTGGCTTTGGAGGCCAGATTTGAAATGTGGTTTTCCCAGGAAAGATCATGGCAGATAGTGAGACCCAAAAGATTGAGTGACAGAACTTCTTGGAGAGGATTATTCAGAAAGTGGATGGGAGGATTGTCCAGTCGGTCTTTTTGGAGAGACGTCGTAAGAGTGTGAGATTTGTCAGGATTGAAAGACATGTTCCATTTGTTTGCCCAGTCTGTGATTTTGTCCAGGTCTGCAGAGAGTGAGGAGGCTGCAGACTGCCGATCTGAGGGATGAGGAATGGAATGACAGAGAGTAGAGTCGTCAGCAAAGAGATAGAGAGGATTTTCAAGAGAGTCAGAGAGATCATTGATGAAGACCAGAAAAAGCACAGGGCCCAGAACACTGCTTTGGGGAACTCCAGCCTGAACAAGAAGAGGAGATGAGAGAAACCCATTCAGGGCCACACGTTGACTACGACCAGAGAGGAAGTCTGCCAGCCATGCGTGGAGATTTCCATGGATACCAAAGGAGGAGAGTTTGGTGAGCAGAGCGGGGTGCCAGACCGTATCGAAGGCACGTGAAATGTCAAGGGAGACAGCTCTAATTTCCTGTTTGGCGTTGAGGACCTCCATCCATTGTTGAGAAAGCAGAAGCAGCATGTCCAGAGTAGAGTGACCAGGTCTGAAACCAAATTGATGGTCAGAGATCAAGCCATTGGAAAAGAGGAAAGATTTCATATCTGAAGCAATGATGGATTCCATGACTTTGCTGATAATTGGGAGAAGGCTGATTGGTCTGTAGTTGCTAGGATCTGTTTTTGCACCTTTTTTGTGCAAAGCGGTGATGTTGTCTGATTTCCAAGCAGATGGCAGATGACCTTGAGCAAAAGAGAGGGTGAAGAGAACAGAAAGAGGGAGTGAAAGAGCGGAAGAACATGATTTTAGGACCCGTGGGCTGATGCCGTCAGGACCAGTTGCAGAATCAGAGTCGAGGGTTGACAGAAACTTTTCCACCTTGTCAGGAGGAAAGGGCACAGAGTCCAGGAGCAGCTGGGTATGACTAGGTACGGTGGGTACAGAGAGGGATGGGTTTGGGACACAAGATTTAGAGGCAAACACAGAGTTGAGGCATTCAGCTTTTTCACGTGCGGAGTCAGCCGTGTAGCCGTTTGAGGTGAGGGAGGGGATGGAGGGGGAACAAACACCAGAAACAGATTTGACCAGACGCCAGCAGGATTTGGAGGAGGGAGACAGATAAGAGAGTTCGGTCTTGAGAACGGTGAGATATTGTTTCCTGGCTCTCCTGAGGGTGGACACGCACTTGTTTCGGGCTTTGTGAAAGGAAATGAGATTTCCTTCCGTTGGATTTGCTTTCGAGGAGATGAAAGCAAGTTGTTTCTGGGCAACAGCCTCACCACAAGATTCCGTGTACCATGGATGGGAGGAAGGGTATGACAACTGAAGACGAGATGGGATAAATCTGTGCATGAGAGAGAGCAATTTACTTTGAAAGAATTCCCAGGATGAGTTGATGTCAAAGGCGGTAGAGATGGGAGACCAGTCCAGATGATTGATGGCTGCTTGAAGACCGTGCCAGTTGGCCTGAGTGAAATGCCAGACTCGTCGACGCTGAGGAGGCTCTCTGAGAATGGTCAGAGAGATGTCCACTTTAACAAAGAACAAGCTGGTTAGATTTTGATTCAGGTCTGGATCCTGATCCGACCTGTCTGTGGGATACAAAACGCTCCTGGTCTCGTATCCGAGTGGCTGGTCTAATATGTACTGTAACAGTGCAACAAATGGTAAGGTGAGGTCAGTAAGGCTCAATGTGACTGTAGGTCATATGGATTGTCATTTGACTTGACACAGGAGCATCATGCTCAACTGTTTCAGAAACTGTATATCATGATAAATTGTCTGAATTTCCTTTGTACAGCAACAAAATAACTTTACGCATTCATACGGGGGAATTGGTTCCTATTGTTGGATGTGCCAAGGTACCTGTACAGTACGGGGATATAATCAGAGTTTAGGTTAGAAACCATTATTGTAAAATGGTGTTAAGCTTGGCTTGTGTGCGCATGGTGATCTTAGGCTTGTGTGCGGCTGCTCGGCCATGGAAACCCATTTCATGAAGCTCCTGACAAACAGTTGTTGTGCTGACGTTGCTTCCAGAGTCAGTTTGGAACTCGGTAGTGAGTGTTGCAACCAATGACAGACGATTTTGATGCGCTTCAGCACTCGGCGGTCCTGTTCTGTGAGCTTGTGTGGCCTACCACTTTGCGGCTGAGCTGTTGTTGCTCCTAGATGTTTCCTCTTCATAATAACAGCACTTACAGTTGACCGGGGCAACTCTAGCAGGGCAGAAATTTGACGAACTGACTTGTTGGAAAGGTGGCATCCTATGACGGTGCCACGTTGAAAGTTACTGAGCTCTTCAGTACAGCCCATTCTACTGCCAATGTTTGTCTATGGAGATTGCATGGCTGTTTGCTTTATTATATATACCTGTCAGCAATAGGTGTGGCTGAAATAGCCGAATCCACTGTCCGCCGAATCCAGAAGAGGTGTCCGCATATTTTTGGTCATGTAGTGTATATATA